>NC_091066.1:135354444-135677882 GCF_000393655.2 Nicotiana sylvestris
TTGAGATTTTGATCTAAGGGTTGGAATGGAATTCCGAAAGATGGAATAGCTCCATATTGTTGAATGTGTCGTGCTTGCAAAATTTCAGGTCATTCCGATGTGATTTGATAGACTTTTTGACCGAAAGCATAATTTATGAGTTCTTGGAGTTCTTAGGCTTGAATCCTATGTTAAATTGGTGAATTGATGTTGTTGTGAGTGTTCCGAAGTTTTGAACAAGTGTGAATGATGTCATGGGATGTGTTGGTACATTTGGTTTGAAGTCCCGGGGGCTCGGGTGAGTTCCGGGTAGGTTCCGGGATGTTTTAGGCCTAAAATCATAGCTGTTGCAGGTCCAGAGGAGTTACAGACCTCTGAACCGACCAGTGCGGTCCGCACAGGATTTTGTGCTGCCGCGGTGGGGGCTTTGCGGCCGCACAAAATCCAGTGATGTCCGCGGTGAGCAGCGTTTCACTAGTCCGACTTCAGAAGCTTATATCTTTTGATCTACAAGGAATTTGGAGATGATTCAAAAACGAATGTTGTAGCCCTTTGTGTCTATCTTCTAGTAAGGTAAAGACATCACAATTTGGACATCTGTAGAGAAAGGTACGGTCAAAATACTAAAGCCTTTCACTGCAGTCAAATCCACCGCGGATAGCACTGATCTTTGTGTGGTCAACAGTGGTGGAAATCTGTCAGGTGCACTATTGTCACACCTCCTTTTTACATACCCGCGTGGGTGCAAGGGAGTTTTTCCAATTAAAGGACAATCGGAACGGGATTGGTTTATTAATTTCAGAGTCGCCACTTGGGAGATTTAGGGTGTCCCAAGTCACCAATTTTAATACCGAATCGAGGAAAAGAATGACTCTATATTACAGTCTACGTACCAGAAATCTGGATAAGGAATTCTGTTAACCCGGGAGAAGGTGTTAGGCATTCCCGAGTTCCGTGGTTCTAGCACGGTCGCTCAACTGTTATATTCGGCTTGATTATCTGATTTTTATACAAATTGAACATATGTGCAAATTTTAACTTTTAACCGCTTTTGTCGTTATTATTATTTTTACAAGAATTGCAACGTCGTGAAAACATATCTCGAACCACGTTACATCAATGTACCCGTGGTTATCGATATATCTCGACTCGGTTGAGATTTGGATTTGGGTCACATAAATGTGCACCCGAATTAAGGAAAATAAATTGTTAAAGGCGCGCCTAAAGCAACTAGCGTCTTGTTATTTTGGGGAAAGTCGTAAAAATTCGTTAAACGGCATATCCCGAATTCTAAATACTTTAATATATACATACATCTAGAGGGCCCCGCAGCTTTGTACATTTTGTTTGTCGAGGCTCGTCTCATTCTTATTTTTTTTAAAAAGGAATTTGCGACGTCATGGACATGCATCTCGAACCACGTCACAATCAATGTACCCGTGATTAGAAACACATCTCGAATCCGTCGAGATTTGGATTTGGGTCACATAAATGTGCACCCGAATTTAAGAAGGTAAAATTATTAAATACGCACTTAAAGAGGCTATCGCGTTATTATTCCGGGAGGTTCGTGAAATTTGCTAAACGACCCACCTTGGAAACTAAATGCTTCGATATATTCATTTAACGAGGGCCCCGCAGCTTGTGCATTTTTCTTTATCTTGTCGAGGCTCATCTCGTCATTATTTTAAAAGGATTTCCTATAGCAACTACGTTTCTTGTCGCGTTTGTCTGTACTAATTGAAAACAAAGATAGTCCTAGTTAATTACATGCTTGCAGGCTTATTTATAACAGGATTCAAAATGCTTTTACAGAATAGGAAAACGTGATTACGCATATGGACAGCTGATCGAACATTATGGCCCAAATCCAGCTCATGCGGGATGGGCCAGACCTGGGCCACTGTTTTTCCGATGCGGGCCTGCTTGGTCTGTTTCGACCTGGGCTCGACCTTCATGAGGTTGAGACCCTGAACTGGTTCTTTGCTCTAAAATGAGTTTATCAGTTATATGAGACCATTTAACAGAAGGGAAGGACCTTAACTAGTAGTGGATAGTTTTCATGCTTGGCCTACATTAAAGAATATGCTACACAATTAAACTAAGTCTAAGATACAACCTATTGCATTGGGAATATTTTCACCTAACAGCATACATATATAAACTAACATTCAACTAATATACATTGATATATACCAGGCATGCAGGCTACTTCTATTATCCAAACAAGAATGTAAACTATCATGCATTACATGAGGTTTAACATAACAGTCTATAAAAAAAATCTTCAGATCTTCTTTTTTGTATTCATGCTCAACCTTCAAGTTACATTGACAATGTTCTAATCGTGTACCTGGTATATCCAAGCAAAAGAAGAAAGGAATGATCAGCTGAGTAGTATGCAGCAAACACAGCAACAGCAGATACACAGCAACAACACAGCAACAACAACCAGCCAACAATGATGAAGCTCACGAGCAGTCGAGCCACAAACAAACAATCCCAGAAACAGAGTAATGAACCAACAGAAACAGCAGAGTATTCAGTGCAACCACACCAGCAATTCAACAATCACAAGCAGCTCAACAGGCAACCAACATCAATCCGCCAAAAAAAACTAGACCAACATGAACTCTTATGTAATTTTCAGACAGTGTTTGGTTACGATATTCTGAGACTTTATTATTCTTGTTTTTTCCTGAAGACTAAAAATGTCCAGTCTTTAAGAAAATCCTTTCCACAGGCTCCAAAAATCTCTCAAAAAAATCCCCCCCCCCTTCTCGATGGAAGGTCTGCCTCTTTTATAGCCTGAATTCAGCACTTTACAGCCTGTGTGACAACTCAAAATTCCCCCTCCCTGCTGTTTTTTCCACTCAGCTATTTTAAATAAACAGACTCCCATGACATCCCTGACAGCCCCCTTTTAACATTTATTAAACTAAAACAGGCCATGGGCAGCAAGAATATAATCTGACAGCATGTGCTGTCAGACTATTTTAATCCGAAAGGGCTTTATGCACATGTTGTGCACAAGTGCACATGCCCTCCAATTCTAACTGCAACTAAACAAAATCAATCCCTTTATATTTTTGCTTCAAATACATCAATTGTAAATAGCTATAGTCGATCTTCAATTTTGATTCAAGCAATGTTCAACGAGACAAATCAACCTGTTACCATTCAAACAGCTAAAACTATTTAACGACATGTATCGAATCGACTATACTAATTATAACAGGTAATAATCAGTCGCTCATATAAACAACACGTACAGGGTCCCAAATGACTTCAAATATCTTTTGTTCGATTACTGGGAACCTATATGAGTTAACTTATTTGACGATTAATCTAATTGAACATGTTTATCACATGATACGTTCAAAGCATATACAGAAAACAATCGACCAAATAAAGGGTCTTTGACAGAGATGGAAGAAATCCGAATGAAAAATAACAAAAATAACAAACAAACACAACGAAACATGCTGACAACTTAATTAGCAGTTGAATAAAACAAAAAGGAAAAGAAAAACTTACCGAAAAATGTCCAAACAGAATTGACCCAAATCTGACTCAACTTTGACCCCTTGAGGCCAAACAAACTTTAATCAGGGTGTTCTCACACGAGAACACCTTGATTAAGGTCTATTAGACCTCAAACCCTGTTAAGACTGGCCAGTTTCCAAGGCTATTCATGTTCTAGGGTTTGGATCTTCAGATTTGGTTTTTTAGGAGTTGTGCGTGGATTCGGACCAAACCAAGCCTAGTTTGGTCATGAGGGAGGTCAGGGGAGTGTCTGGTACGAAGATGGTGAGGTTTGGTATAAGTCAGAGTTCGACTCGAATCTTCAAATGAAGATTCGAGACGAATGAAGGTGATTCGAGGCTAGGGGGTAACAGATCCATGTTCAGGAGAGTGAGGTGGTCCTAGGGTGTTCAGGAGGTGGTCATCGGCGTTCATGCCGCCGGGTTCTGGTGAAAGGGAAACTAGGTCGGCTGTTAGGGTTTCGGGGGTTCAGGGCTTGGTGAAGAAGATGAGTGAAGGGGGGGTTCGGATAGGGGGCGTGGGGTGTGAGGGAAGGTTTATATACGGAGTAGAGGATTGGATCCGGGCCGTTAGATCAGATGATCTCAACGGCTTGGATCTGTTGGTGAGGGGTGAGACGAGGTCGTTTGGCATTAAAACGGGGTCGTTTGGATTTAAGTGAGGGGTTGGGTTGGACCGGCTAAACAGGTCGGGTTACGGGTGCGGATGTGGACCGTTGGATGGGTGTGGTTGAACGGCTCAGATTAGACGCCTGATCCGGCGTCGTTTCGGGAGGTGCCTGGGCAGCTCATGTTTGGACTGGACTTGTGTGACGGTTTGGGCCTATTTTTGTTTTATTCCTTCGGCCCAAACCAATTTTCATCACTTCTTTTCTTTTGTTTTCCCTAATTTAAAAAAAAATGAAATAAAATAAAAAAAAATGAAATTAAAATAAACACAATGTAACACTTCAATACAATTATCACACCAAATTAAAATGTTTAAGTAAGTTAAATCACAACCTAGAACGAACGATGCATATATATATTTTTTGAATTTTCTTTTAGAGCGATTGTCCGTGAAGCAAAAATCACGTGCTTACAGCTGCCCCTCATTGCCCGAAGACACGAAGGGTTTTCGCGCAAAGATAAAGCGGGCGATTTTTGCTCGTCCGGTACTCCGTGTGAAGCATTTTTTGAAAAAGACTTGACCGAACCTTTGCTTCAGAGGTTTCCTACATATCCTGGGCTGAACAGGAATCAGGTCAATGTAGTTCGGGAAATTTTGGTAGCTGGGACTACCGTGTGACTGTAGTGCTCGCTGCTGTTGTGCGCTGTTGCATGCTGCTGCAGGATGCTACCGCTCACCGATCTCCTTGTTACATTATTCTGAAAGGAAAAACAAGAAGCTAAGCTAGACTATGGATCATGAGATCTCATCTATCCTCGACTTGTTTCTTGTTGCCTTGCTTTCTTGTCGGCTAGCGCTTTCCTCCAATGCCTTTATTTTGTGAACTTGGGGGATGATACTGGTCCTTCGCCTTTTCTAAATGCCAGTTTTCATCACTTCGCTTGATCTGCTGGGAACACGGCCCGCTTCTTTAAGCCATTCAATGGTTTCTTCAGTGGTATGGCTTTCTTCATCAAAATTGTTATGTTGGGCATGCTATAACGTTCCCCAAACTGCTTCCTTCGAGATGCGTTCCTTCTTCATTTTGAATCGAGCGCTTGCCTTTGCAGCCCTCTGCTTCTTGGTGCTGGGGGTTTTATTGTTTCCTGCTTGGGGATCTCTATTGTAACCTTCCGCCTTCAGGTGGGGTTACTGATTCCAAAATCTAGAGCTGAAAAGTATTCCCGCATTTTACTGGTGGGTGACCTAGAACTTAAATGTATTCCCGCATTTTACTGGTGGGCGACCTAGAACTTAAATGTATTCCCGCATTTTACTGGTGGGCGACCTAGAACTTAAATGTATTCCCGCATTTTACTGGTGGGCGACCTAGAACATAATGTATTCCCGCATTTTACTGGTGGGCGACCTAGAACATAATGTATTCCCGCATTTTACTGGTGGGCGACCTAGAACTTAAAAGTATTCCCGCATTTTACTGGTGGGCGACCTAGAACATAATGTATTCCCGCATTTTACTGGTGGGCGACCTAGAACTTAAATGTATTCCCGCATTTTACTGGTGGGCGACCTAGAACATAATGTATTCCCGCATTTTACTAGTGGGCGACCTAGAACTTAATGTATTCCCGCATTTTACTGGTGGGCGACCTAGAACTTAAATGTATTCCCGCATTTTACTGGTGGGCGACCTAGAACTTAAATGTATTCCCGCATTTTACTGGTGGGCGACCTAGAACTTAAAAGTATTCCCGCATTTTACTGGTGGGCGACCTAGAACTTAAATGTATTCCCGCATTTTACTGGTGGGCGACCTAGAACTTAAATGTATTCCCGCATTTTACTGGTGGGCGACCTAGAACATAATGTATTCCCGCATTTTACTGGTGGGCGACCTAGAACTTAAAAGTATTCCCGCATTTTACTGGTGGGCGACCTAGAACTTAAAAGTATTCCCGCATTTTACTGGTGGGCGACCTAGAACTTAAATGTATTCCCGCATTTTACTGGTGGGCGACCTAGAACTTAAATGTATTCCCGCATTTTACTGGTGGGCGACCTAGAACTTAAATGTATTCCCGCATTTTACTGGTGGGCGACCTAGAACTTAAAAGTATTCCCGCATTTTACTGGTGGGCGACCTAGAACTTAAAAGTATTCCCGCATTTTACTGGTGGGCGACCTAGAACTTAAATGTATTCCCGCATTTTACTGGTGGGCGACCTAGAACTTAAATGTATTCCCGCATTTTACTGGTGGGCGACCTAGAACTTAAAAGTATTCCCGCATTTTACTGGTGGGCGACCTAGAACTTAAAAGTATTCCCGCATTTTACTGGTGGGCGACCTAGAACTTAAAAGTATTCCCGCATTTTACTGGTGGGCGACCTAGAACTTAAATGTATTCCCGCATTTTACTGGTGGGCGACCTAGAACTTAAAAGTATTCCCGCATTTTACTGGTGGGCGACCTAGAACTTAAAAGTATTCCCGCATTTTACTGGTGGGCGACCTAGAACTTAAAAGTATTCCTGCATTTTACTGGTAGGCGACCTAGAACTTAAAAGTATTCCCGCATTTTATTGGTGGGCGACTTAGAACTTAAATGTATTCCCGCATTTTACTGATGGGCGACCTAGAACTTAAAAGTATTCCCGCATTTTACTGGTGGGCGACCTAGAACTTAAAAGTATTCCCGCATTTTACTAGTGAGCGACCTAGAACTTAAATGTGTTCCCGCATTTTACTGGTGGGCGACCTAGAACTTAAATGTATTCCCGCATTTTACTGGTGGGCGACCTAGAACTTAAAAGTATTCCAGCATTTTACTGGTGGGCGACCTAGAACTTAAAAGTATTCCCGTATTTTTTTGGTGGGCGACCTAGAACTTAAATGTATTCCCGCATTTTACTGGTGGGAGACCTAGAACTTAAATGTATTCCCGCATTTTACTGGTGGGCGACCTAGAACTTAAAAGTATTGAGATTGTTTCCCTGTTCTTCCGAGAAAATTTTCGACAATCGGCAGAAAATTTTCTGCCCCGGTTTTTTGGTGATTTCCCTGGCGTTGCGTCTTTCTGCCATTATCAATCCTTTGTTTTCCTGGAGGACATGACTGGTCCCCGTGATCACGATGTGCACCATAGATTCCCGACCCAGTCTATTTGTATCAATCGATTTGCCCGATGGTCTGACTTGCTGGGGATGATAAATGAGTGTTCATTTCATTGCGAATGTGGTCGCTTTTTGTTGATCTGTCTTGTCGCCTCATAGTTCCCTTCGAGGGGTTTTCACTAATGAGACTCTCTCTTTTCTCTCATCTCCCGGCGCCTTATGGTGCCTGTGAAGGTTTTCACCACTAAGACTCTCTCATTTTATATCCTTCATCTTATGTCGCCTTTCGGTGCCTGTGAAGGTTTTCCCCGATAAGACTCTCTCATTTTATTTCTTCATCGAGGAATCGGGGTGTTGTCGATACGACCCTCCCTTCTGGAGATTCCTTTGACCATCAATTCATTCCCAGTCTTATGATCCTCTTCTTTGCTGGGGATCGGTGTATTATTCTCGGCTTTATTTGCCTGACTTGGCATCTCTTGGATATTGATCGGAAGGTCTTTTTGGACGTCGATGTTGGTTTTGGTGTGGGGCTAAAGAAGGCTATCAAAAATGAAAATAATTTGATGGGTGATCTGCTACAACTTTTGGAATCAAACCTTTGTTGGAGCTTAAAACATAACCTCTGCCCCAGTTTTCTTGCTTGGGGAATTTTATTATATTTTTTATACTTATGTTGAGCTACGTGCGTTACGCACACTGTGCCTATTATGCACACTATGACCGAGCCGTGAGGCGCCTACGTATCCTCTTCGAGGAATCAGGTCAAACGTAGTTCCCACGGTTTGTGGTTTTTATCTTCTGCTTTTTTTTCACCATCATTTTTTTTTAATTATCTTTTCTTCTTTATCTTTTCATATCTTTTCTGTTAGTGATTCCAAAAGAGGGGTATGGAAGAATAACTTAAGGCTCAAAAGGGGGAAACAAGGGTTAAAGTGTTTGGATAGAAGAAAGAATTGCCTCCGTCATCTCATTATCCAACAAATACCAGATACAAACAAACGAACCAAAAATTGCCATAATTAAAGAAATTACGCATAATATCTCTTGACTGCATCAGAATTGATAGCCATGTCGACACATCTCCCCTCGATATCTGTCAAACACAAAGCACCGTTGGACAACACTCTGGTTACAGTATAGGGCCCTTGCCAATTTGGGGCGAATTTGCCTTTTGCCTCGACCTGATGTAGGAGGATCTTCTTTAATACTTGCTTCCCTACTTCGAACTTCCTGGGGTGTACCTTCTTATTATATGTTCTCGCCATTCTCTTCTGGTATAGCTGACCGTGGCACACTGCTGCCAATCTTTTCTCGTCTATCAAGCTCAACTGTTCTAATCGAGCTTTGACCCATTCATCATCATCAATCTCGGCTTCAGCGACAATCCGGAGGGATGGAATTTTGACTTCCGCTGGTATTACGGCCTCAGTTCCGTACACCAACAAATAAGGAGTTGTGCCTATGGAAGTTCGGACGGTAGTGCGGTAACCCAACAAAGCAAAGGGTAATCTCTCGTGCCATTGTCTGGATCCTTCCACCATCTTTCGCAGTATCTTCTTGATGTTCTTATTGGCTGCTTCGACCGCTCCATTCGCCTTGGGACGATATGGGGTGGAATTGCGGTGTGTAATCTTGAATTGTTGGCATACCTCTCTCATCAGGCTGCTATTAAGATTCGCACCGTTATCCGTGATGATCACTTTTGGGATTCCAAATCTGCAAATGATATGGGAGTGAACAAAGTCCACCACTGCCTTTTTGGTTACCGACTTGAAGGTTTTAGCCTCAACCCATTTGGTAAAGTAATCAATGGTCACTAGAATGAACCTATGACCGTTGGATGCTGCCGGCTCGATAGGTCCAATGACATCCATGCCCCATGCCACAAACGGTCAGGGTGCTGACATCGTATGTAACTCTGTTGGCGGAAAATGAATCAGATCTCCATGCACCTGGCACTGATGGCATTTCCTCATGAAAGTGATACAGTCGTGTTCCATGGTGAGCCAATAACACCCTGTTTGAAGGATCTTCCTTGCCAATACATATCCGCTCATGTGTGGCCCACAAATTCCAGTATATAATTCTGCCATAACCGTCGTGGCTTGACCGGCATCTATGCATCTCAACAATCCCAAATCCGGGGTTCTTTTGTACAATACTCCTCCGCTGAGGAAGAAACCATTCGACAAACGCCGAAGGGCTCTTTTTTGGTCTCCAGAGGCATGTTCTGGATATATCCCCATTCTGAGGTATTCCTTGATATCATGAAACCAGGGTTCGCCATCTGCTTCTTCTTCTATGGCATTGCAGTAAGCGTGCTGATCACGGACCTGGATGTGCAGAGGATCAATGTATATTTTGTCAGGGTGGTGCAGCATTGATGCTAAGGTGGCTAAGGCATCCGCAACCTCATTGTGAACTCTCGGGATATGTTTGAACTTCACCGATTGGAATCGCTTGCTCAGATCATGCAAGCATTGTCGATATGGTATGAGCTTTAGATCTCGCGTTTCCCATTCACCTTGAATCTAATGTACCAAGAGGTCCGAGTCTCCCAAGACCAAGACGTCTTGGACATCCATGTCCGCAGCCAAGCGCAGACCCAGAATGCAAGCTTCATACTCGGCCATATTATTGGTGCAATAGAAGCGTAGTTGAGCCGTAACAGGATAATGGCGTCCTGTTTCAGAGATGAGTACTGCTCCTATTCCAACCCCTTTTGCGTTTGCAGCTCCATCGAAGAAAAGCTTCCAACCCGGTTCCTCATGTAATTCCAACTCATTTGTATGCATTACCTCTTCGTCGGGAAAATATGTTCTTAAGGGCTCGTATTTTTCATCAACGGGATTCTCTGCCAAATAGTCGGCCAGCGCCTGGGCTTTCATGGCCGTCCTCGTTACGTAGATGATATCAAACTCTGTGAGCAGAATTTGCCACTTTGCCAACCTTCCCGTGGGCATAGGTTTCTGAAAGATATACTTCAATGGGTCCAAGCGGGATATGAGATAAGTAGTATATGAAGACAGGTAGTGCTTCAACTTCTGAGCTACCCAAGTTAGGGCGCAGCATGTTTTCTCGAGTTGAGTGTACTTGACCTCATGCACTGTGAATTTCTTGCTAAGATAGTAGATGGCCTGCTCCTTCCTTCCTGTGTCATCATGTTGCCCCAGTACACAACCAAATGAATTTTCCAAGACTGTCAGGTAAAGGATTAGGGGTTTCCCGGGCTTAGGCGGGACCAACACGGGTGGATTAGACAGATACCCTTTGATTTGGTCGAAAGCCTCTTGACACTCTGTCGTCCAACCTTCTGCAGCATCCTTTCTCAGTAGCCGAAATATGGGCTCACAAGTTGCTGTGAGTTGAGCGATGAACCTGCTGATGTAATTGAGTCTACCCAGCAAACTCATTACCTCTGTTTTGTTCCTTGGCGGTGGCAAATCTCGGATGGATTCAATTTTGGATGGGTCTAACTCAATCCCCCGTCGACTGACGATGAATCCTAGCAGCTTTCCTGATGGAACCCCGAATGCGCATTTGGCCGGGTTGAGCTTGATATCATACCTTCGGAGTCTTTGGAAAAATCTCCTTAGGTCTGCTACATGGTCCTCCTGACGCCAAGACTTTATGATCACATCATCGACGTACACCTCGATTTCTTTGTGTATCATGTCATGAAACACAGCAGTCATTGCTCGCATGTACGTTGCCCCGGCGTTCTTCAATCCGAACGGCATTACCCGATAGCAGTAAGTTCCCCATGGCGTAATAAACGCTGTCTTTTCCGCATCCTCCTCGTCCATTAGGATCTGATGATAACCCGCATAGCAATCTACAAAGGATCCGATCTCGCGCCCAGCGCAATTATCGATCAAGATATGGATGTTGGGCAATGGAAAATTGTCCTTGGGACTTGCTTTGTTGAGGTTGCGGTAGTCGACGCACACCCTGATTTTTCCATCCTTCTTTGGGACTGGTACCACATTGGCCAACCACTCGGGATATCGAGTGACCCGAATGACCTTCGCTTGCAACTGCTTAATCACTTCTTCTTTGATCTTTACACTCATTTCTGTTTTAAATTTCCTTAGTTTTTGCTTGACCGGAGGGTATGCCGGGTCAGTGGGCAATTTGTGAACCACTAAATTGGTGCTTAATCCAGGCATATCGTCATATGACCATGCAAAAACATCTTTGAATTCCATGAGGGTTTTGATCAATTCTTCCCTGACATTCGGCTCAATGTGGATGCTGATTTTGGTTTCTTGGATGTTATCAGCGTCTCTTAGATTTACAGCCTCAGTGTCATTTAGGTTAGGCTTGGGTTTTTCTTCAAATTGGCATAGTTCTCAATTTATCTCTTCGAAGGCCTTATCTTCGTCATATTCAAATTCATCGTCGCAAACGACCTCTTGCATCATTGAGTCGGATTCAGATTGATTTATTAGACTAGGTCGAAGATCCGCTGTGCATGCCATGTCATTAGAACCAGTAAAAAGAGAACTGTTCAGAAAGAAAAAGAACAAGACAAAATTAAAATGGGCAAAAGAAGAGAGCTTTATTAAACTTGCGGGATAAAAGGGTTCACACTTTTACAAAACAAAAGTAAAATTTGGATTACACCCTGGAATAATCCGAACAAACAAACAAACAAAACATTAATCAAAGCCAACTACCAAGACTCCCCTCGGACAGGAAGAGGAGTAACTGTCCAATTGTTGATCTTGGCCTCAGGCCCCAAAACTGTATCTCTGTTCTGCTGGAACCTTCTCTAGCTTCTACCACACTGACATCAGCGAATAGCCTCTCAAAACTCTGATTCAGGTCCTCATTTATACCGATCAATGGTCCTAGAATCTTTGGGACCGGTGACCCCTTGGCACTTGCTTTGACAAAAGACCTTGAGAGACGTGGCACCGGCTTAGGCAGAAACCAGACCCTCTTCTTCATTTTTCGCGCTTGCTTCCTATCTGCTGCGGTTGGTTTGAACCCCAATCCGAAAGTTTCCATATTTTTAGGCAAGGTGACAGGTTGGACAATCCCCTAAAGCTCGACTCCTAGGCCCTTTCCCGGCACAAATCCATTACCCAGCATTTCTGAGACTATCATGACTGTCGCGGCAGCTACCCTAGGGTGTGGGATGATCTCTCCTTCAGAGATTTTGTTGGCCGACCCTGTATCAAAAATCTGGTAGACCCAAGGACCTTTGTCGTCAGCGGTCTCTATGAAAGGTACAATGGCGCCACCTATGGTGCACGCCGGGTCCTCGCTGTGTAGCACGACCTCTTGTCTTTCCCACTCGAACTTCACCATCTGATGTAGGGTGGAGGGCACTGCTTTGGCTACATGAATCCATGGTCGTCCTAACAGCAGGTTATAAGACACTGTGGCATCTAACACCTGGAACTCCATGGTAAACAGGACTGGACCGATGGTCAATTCAAGTACAACATCCCCCACAGTGGCTGTTCCGTTTCCGTCGAACCCTCGGACACAGATACTATTCTTGCGGATTCTTCCGCGGTCGATCTTTAACTGGTCCAGAGTGGATAATGGGCAAATATTGGCACTTGAACTGTTATCCACCAATACTCGAGTTACCACCGAGTCTTCACATTTGACAGCTAGGTATAGAGCTTTATTATGCTCCGTACCTTCCACCGGCAGATCATTATCTGAGAATGTCACCCTGTTCACCTCGAAAATCTTGTTGGCAATGGTCTCTAGGTGGTTTATAGAAATCTCATTGGGTACATGAGCTTTGTTTAATATCTTCATCAGGGCCCGCCGATGCTCCTCTGAATGGATCAACAATGATAGCAGTGAGATCTGGGCCGGTGTTTTTCTCAGCTGTTCGACCACGGAGTAGTCCTGCACTTTCATCTTCCTCAGGAACTCCTCAGCCTCTTCTTCGGACACGGGTTTCTTGGTTGCAGCCGGGTTGGTTCTTCTTAGCTCCACTAGAGCAAAACAACGACCTGATCGAGTCAGCCCTTGCGCTTCACAACTAACTTCTTCCACCTGTTTTCCTTTGTACATCACCATCGCTTTTTCATATTTCCAAGGCACAACCTTGCTATCAATCATCGGCAGCTGGACTACAGGCTTTATGGTGACCAATTCTCTATATGCCCCCTTCAACACAACTGCAGGTGCGGGCGGAATCCCTGATATTACCAACTTGTTTGGCTCGGGTTTGCTTGTTATGGCGGACGGGCTCTTTCCCAATATCACTACTGGCCTGACGCCTTCTCCCTGCGACTGTACCCTCGTTCCTCCACTGGTTGAGACTTCTTTCGGGGCGACCTGGATCATCATCACTGTTTGTGAGGGTTTTCTCGACTCTCCTCCCTCATACACCAACTCAATCATGTGAGTCTCGTGGTGCGCTGGCAGTGGGTTTTGGTTGATGTTAGGAGCCTCCGGTGTCTGGACCTCGATTTTATTGGTGTCAATAAGATCCTGTATGGCATGCCTCAATTTCCAACATTTTTCGGTATCATGCCCGAGCATCCCTAAGCAGTATTCACAACTTATTGATCGATCCAAATTCTGAGGTGGGGGATTTGGTTCTCGAGTCTGGACAGGACTAACCAAACCCAATTGCCTCAACTTGTGGAACAAAGCGGTGTAGGTTTCTCCCAACTCCGTGAAAGTTCTCTGTTTCCGCAACCTGTCATTCCTAGCATCTGGATTTCCCCGAAAGCCTGCCCCTGAAGGGTTTCTATACGCCCTCGGTGGAGGATAGGTGTTTTGTGGTGGTGCATATATGTTCTGGGGAGCCGGCGCGCGCCATTGCGGGCGAACTGGAGGTGGAGTGTATGCCTGGGCTTGGTGTACGGAACAATGTGGTTCTCGAGGTGGATAGAAATTTTGGGGTAGGTTGTATGGGTAGTTTGACCTGTGAGGTCTGGGTTGGTTGTAGTGTGGCTTGCCAGCCCTGGACCAACTGTCTGCCTCGATCGTGGCAACCTCTTCTTTCTTTCTTCTCAGCGCACCTCCCGTGCCGCTCTGAATAGCCTGGGTTGTGGCCTTGAGTGCCGAGTAGTTCAAGATTTTGTCAGACCTCAGACCCTCTTCTATCATGACCCCTATCTTGACCACCTCGTTGAAGGATTTTCCAACCGTTGTCACCAAGTGACCAAAGTAGGTTGGATCCAATGTTTGCAAGAAATAGTCCACCATCTCTCCCTCTCTCATGGGAGGATCGACTCTAGCTGCTTGTTCTCTCCAGCGGAACCCGAACTCGCGAAAACTTTCCCCGGGTTTCTTCCCAGTTCTTAATAATGTGAGACGGTCAGGGACTATCTCGAGATTGTACTGGAAATGACCTGCAAAAGCCTACGCCAGATCATCCCAAGTATACCACCTGCTGGAATCCTGCCTGGTATACCATTGTAGCGCAGATCCGCTCAGACTTTGGCTGAAATAAGCTATTAGCAGCTCATCCTTGCCGCCTGCCCCTCTCATTCTGCTACAGAATCCCCGCAAATGTGCCATGGGATCACCGTGCCCTTCATATAGATCAAACTTAGGCATCTTGAATCCAGCCAGGAGTTGGACATCTGGGAAAGGGCATAGATCTTTGTATGCTACACTGACTTGGTTGCCCAGTCCGTGCAAGTTCCTGAAGGACTGCTCCAGGCTTTTGAACTTTCTCAATACCTCATCCTGTTCAGGGGCTTTAACCGTCTTTTCAATCTCTACCGGCACTTCCAAGTTTGGATTGTAAGCCTATGGCTCGGGGGCATGAAATGTAGGCTCAGGGGGATAGCATTGCGCATCGTGAGCCTGAAACAATGGGTCACTGGTTGTTCTTTGCAAAGGGGCTGATGTGGGTCCCATAAAAGTGGGAATAATGGGTGTTGGGAGAGGTTGATGGGGTGGTGGAGCTTGGGAATCATGAGGGCTTCTTTCTTGATGATAACGGGGATTTGGGAGGCTTGTGGAAGGGCCGGAGTGAGGGTATTCCGGCATGTGCCCCAGTGGCTCAGGGCTCTTTTGTGCTTTGGCTAGGGCTAGCTGCATTGCATTCATCTTTAGTCCCATCCTTTCAATCTTTTCCATCGCTTCTTTTAACAATTGGCTCATCGGCCTCTCTTCCTCATTACTATTCTCTGAAGTAGTCATGCTTGTTGCTATCGTTCCTTTGGATCTAGTTTGGTAAGAGTGTGTTGCCAGAATTCTTTAACAACTAACTGTCTGGTATCAAACAACAACAAACTTTGTTAGCGTTAGAGCTTAACAGATTTGATCATAACACATAGAGGATGCAATGCTCCTAGGCAGTTAACCGTTTCTACATGCTTTGCTTCAAACAACATGCGTCATCCCGACTTGCTCATTTGTCCCTTTTTATTTATTTTTGTATTTTCTTTTCTTTCTTTATTAAAAGTGGTCGAATCTTATGGGGATTGCCTACGTATCACGTCCCCGCGCGAATCAGACCAGGCGTAGTTCTGCCTCCAAATAAAGACACATAAAAATTCTTCCGGAGTCACTTAACTTCAATATCAAAATTTGCTATTACACATTACTTCAAACAATATAGCAACAGTACAGACTCCATAGTTTTTAACTTGATTTGACTAAAAAGAAAAGAAAACAACATATGGGAAAACAACAAAGCCAAATAAACAGGACTTGACCAAAGATTAATTCTCCAATTTAAGAGCCCTCGAGGCATCATTCGGCCTTTTCGCGTCTCTAGGTGTAAGGTCCCTCTGCAAGCTCTTCAGCTCGTTCATAATCCGCTAGATGCAGCCCATGATGGAAACAAGGAGGGTCTTCTGAGGTGCTCGCTCACATGCTAAGCATTTCATGTAGATGTAATGCCCAATTTTGTCAATTCTTCCTCGAATGTTGTCCCTTTCAATGAACAATTGCCTGATTTGTCGGTTCTTCAATCCCAGTGCCTGAGCATTGTCGGCAAGTCAATCCTGGAACAACTCCATTTGTCTTTCCATGCAGGCCATTGCATCGTAACAATGTCTTCTGTCGGCCTGAGCATCTCGTGCTTGTTTGACGATCCGATCATGTAGAGTGGAGTTCGTCTTCCTTAATATCCCGATGCTCATTTCATAATCCCTTATGACTTGTTGCAGACGCTGCTTCCGGGCCATTGTGTACTTGGCCCATCTAACCTTCATCCTTGCTATGCAAGCTTCTGATTGTTCTAATTCTTCTTGGCTTTGGACGACCTGATTTCTCAAACTTGCTATCAATCTTTCGTCAGAGCGACGCTTCTGTCGGTCAACGTTATTCTTACTGGCTTGGCGAAGGCGGGCCTTCAGGGTTTGGTTTTCTTGGTCTAGCTTGTTTCTTTCAGCCTGCTCCGAGGCGTCTTGCACATTGTTCTTAAATACAAGCCTTTCAACTTGTTGCTTTAGTTTCCCGATTTCAAACCGGTAACCTTCCTCCCTTTTTAACCATCCCCATTGCTCCTGTGAATCATCTGTGAAGTGTTGGACGTGGGCTCTTTTAGCAGGTCTTTGCCGAATCTGAAACCTTCTTTCGAACCAAGCATCATACTTTGGGTCTACCTCACCTTTAGCTAGTTCTCGCACCATGGTCTTGGGTTCCAAGAATCTACATTCGTGCCACAACTTTCTAATCTTCCCCTCGGGAAATATGACTCCCGGGCTCAGCTCCAAAGCGTGCTTGCTCAGATCTTCATCAGTAGGGATTACTTGAAACCTGCCCAGCTGTCGTAATACCCGATGAGGGGCATATGGCTGGATGCTGCGAAGTCCCATTAAGAGAACATGACATTCTTCAGCCGACATGTAGATCACCTCAGTATCAATCAACCAACCAAATGCCCATTCAATTTGGTCAGCTGTTGTTGACCTTAACCGTGTAAACCATGCTTCGACACCTTCAGGAAACCTGGCGCCTGCTATGCGCTTCTCGAATCCGCTGATACAATTCCTCTCGGTCAACCCGTGGTTCATGTATCCTACTCGGTGATGGAGGTGTACTTGCATCCATAGCTGAAGTAACAGATTGCAACCTTGGAAGAACTTGCCTCCTTCTCGGCATATAGTCAGAGCTCGGTAGATTTTGGACAAAATCAAAGGAACCACAGTACTGTTGGTTCTTTTGATTGCAACGTCGGCCATCCCTACCAGGCCTATCTCTATCTTTTTATCCTTCCTTGGACAGACCATGACTCCCAAGAACGCTGTGATGAAAGCCAAAGTACGTCTTGCTTCCCATTTGTTTCTGTTCCCGCCGTGAGTTAGCCCAAGGTTCGGTTCCTCGAAACCCTGCGGGGCTCCGTACCGCTGATACAAGAAATGGAGATCACAACATCCTCTCGATAAATCGTCATGTTGTATCTTCCGACTGATGCTTAGTAGATCCAGAAACGCATGCGGAGACACTGGCCTTGGCGAAAGCAAATATTGCCCTCTTAACCTCTCATTCAATCCCGCATATCCGGCGACTTCCTCAAGTGTTGGTGAAAGTTCAAAGTCAACAAAGCGGAATACATTGCGGGTTGGGTCCCAAAATGGTATTAGAGCTTCAAGAATATCTGTCCTCGGCCTAACACCCAACAAATTGACAAAACCTCCCAATATTCTTCCTACTATCCCTTTGCTATCGGTTTCCAAGTCATTCCACCACATGTGGAGTTGTAGAGGGACCTCGCTGAGGGCCGAGAATGGTTCATTTTGCTCTGTGCTCATCCTGCACATTTATTAAGGTGACTTTTTAGGCGAAAACAAAACCTTTATTTTGCCTCTAAACAAAAATCTTTGAAAACAATATATGTATTTATATACATGCGTAAATATATATATACATATATACTTTATGGTATATCATTATTGGTAAAATGAAAAAGGGAGTTGGACCTGATGAGGGTTGCCTACGTATCCCACATCCGGTGAGAATCAAACCGAAGTAGTTCGGGTAATAAACCAACTAGCTTATTTATTTATTTATTATTATTATTATTATTATTATTATTATTTTAAAACATAAAGTAAACTAAAATAAAACTCATTCCTCATTCTCAGCTTGCTATTTTTCTCTTTTCTCTTTTCCTTTATTTTTAGTAAAACAAACTATTAAAATAAATATACCCATTTTCTCTTCTATCTGAACTTTGTCCCAACATTCAAAACCGGTCATCATGCATGTTTGAAGAAAATAAATGCACAAGCAGTGAGCAGGATGCATCAGGATGGCCTTTTCTGTTTCAGGTTGCTATTCCTAGACGGACCCAACCCCTGTGTCGAGTCCCCTAAGTCAAAAATGCACATGATGCAAATAAGCGTTACTACTAGGGATCCGGCATGATGTTGAGTTATTCTAGGTTCAGAACCTGGGTGTTTGTTCTAGACCTGGCTTACCCGAGCGGACATCTCGAGCCGAGGGGGGGCAGCGTACCGGGAATACAGAAGCTTCACCGGCTTAGCAACTTGTCCGAACCTCGTTCTAAATTAGGATTTGACACTATACAGAAAAGAAGTCGTACGAAGTACACCCTTCTTCATGATTTAGAAGACTCAGAAAGGATATGGGTTTCGGCACAATTTATATACAGTTCACGTAATATCAAAGCAGTAAAAGCAGCATTTAGCACGTTAGGCTCAAACATGTAAAAATCAGATAATAAATAAAGTAAAATAATAACAATTATTTTAAGCTCGAATTCTTAACCCCGAACCAGTGGTTCTGGGTTTGGATTCCCCAGCATAGTCGCCAGAGCTGTCACACCTCCTTTTTACATACCCGCGTGGGTGCAAGGGAGTTTTTCCAATTAAAGGACAATCAGAACGAGATTGGTTTATTAATTTCAGAGTCGCCACTTGGGAGATTTAGGGTGTCCCAAGTCACCAATTTTAATCCCGAATCGAGGAAAAGAATGACTCTATATTACAGTCTACGTACCAGAAATCTGGATAAGGAATTTTGTTAACCCGGGAGAAGGTGTTAGGCATTCCCGAGTTCCGTGGTTCTAGATGGTCGCTCAACTGTTATATTCGGCTTGATTATCTGATTTTTATACAAATTGAACATATGTGCAAATTTTAACTTTTAACCGCTTTTGTCGTTATTATTATTTTTACAAGAATTGCAACGTTGTGAAAACATATCTCGAACCACGTTACATCAATGTACCCGCGGTTATTGATATATCTCGACTCGGTTGAGATTTGGATTTGGGTCACATAAATGTGCACCCGAATTAAGGAAAATAAATTGTTAAAGGCGCGCCTAAAGCAACTAGCGTCTTGTTATTTTGGGGAAGGTCGTAAAAATTCGTTAAACGGCACATCCCGAATTCTAAATACTTTAATATATACATACATTTAGAGGGCCCCGCAGCTTTGTACATTTTTGTTTGTCGAGGCTCGTCTCATTCTTATTTTTTTTAAAAAGGAATTTGCGACGTCATGGACATGCATCTCGAACCACGTCACAATCAATGTACCCGTGATTAGAAACACATCTCGAATCCGTCGAGATTTGGATTTGGGTCACATAAATGTGCACCCGAATTTAAGAAGGTAAAATTATTAAATACGCACTTAAAGAGGCTATCGCGTTATTATTCCGGGAGGTTCGTGAAATTTGCTAAACGACCCACCTTGGAAACTAAATGTTTCGATATATTCATTTAACGAGGGCCCCGCAGTTTGTGCGTTTTTCTTTATCTTGTCGAGGCTCATCTCGTCCTTATTTTAAAAGGATTTCCTATAGCAACTACGTTTCTTGTCGCGTTTGTCTCTACTAATTGAAAACAAAGATAGTCCTAGTTAATTACATGCTTGCATGCTTATTTATAACAGGATTCAAAATGCTTTTACAGAATAAGAAAACGTGATTACGCATATGGACAGCTGATCGAACATTATGGCCCAAATCCAGCTCATGCGGGATGGGCCAGACCTGGGCCACTGTTTTTCCGATGCGGGCCTGCTTGGTCTGTTTCGACCTGGGCTCGATCTTCATGAGGTTGAGACCCTGAACTGGTTCTTTGTTCTAAAATGAGTTTATCAGTTATATGAGACCATTTAACAGAAGGGAATGAACTTAACTAGTAGTGGATAGTTTTCATGCTTGGCCTACATTAAAGAATATGCTACACAATTAAACTAAGTCTAAGATACAACCTATTGCATTGGGAATATTTTCACCTAACAGCATACATATATAAACTAACATTCAACTAATATACATTGATATATACCAGGAATGCAGGCTACTTCTATTATCCAAACAGGAATGTAAACTATCATGCATTACATGAGGTTTAACATAACAGTCTATAAAAAAAATCTTCAGATCTTCTTTTTTGTATTCATGCTCAACCTTCAAGATACATTGACAATGTTCTAATCGTGTACCTGGTATAGCCAAGAAAAATAAGAAAGGAATGATCAGCTGAGCAGTATGCAACAAACACAGCAACAATAGATACACAGCAACAACAACCAGCCAACAATGATGAAGCTCACGAGCAGTCGAGCCACAAACAAACAATCCCAGAAATAGATTAATGAACCAACAGAAACATCAGAGTATTCAATGCAACCACACCAGCAATTCAACAATCACAAGCAGCTCAACAGGCAACCAACATCAATCGGCCAAAAAAACTAGACCAACATGAACTCTTATGTAATTTTCAGACAGTGTTTGGTTACGATATTCTGAGACTTTATTATTCTTGTTTTTTCCTGAAGACTAAAAATGTCCAGCCTTTAAGAAAATCCTTTCCACAGGCTCCAAAAATCTCTCAAAAAATCCCCCCCCTTCTCGATGGAAGGTCTGCCTCTTTTATAGCCTGAATTCAGCACTTTACAGCCTGTGTGACAACTCAAAATTCCCCCTCCCTGCTGTTTTTTCCACTCAACTATTTTAAATAAACAGACTCCCATGACATCCCTGACAGCCCCCTTTTAACATTTATTAAACTAAAACAGGCCATGGGCAGCAAGAATATAATCTGACAGCATGTGCTGTCAGACTATTTTAATCCGAAAGGGCTTTATGCACATGTTGTGCACAAGTGCACATGCCCTCCAATTCTAACTGCAACTAAACAAAATCAATCCCTTTATATTTCTGCTTCAAATACATCAATTGTAAATAGCTATAGTCGATCTTCAATTTTGATTCAAGCAATGTTCAACGAGACAAATCAACCTGTTACCATTCAAACAGCTAAAACTATTTAACGACATGTATCGAATCGACTATACTAATTATAACAGGTAATAATCAGTCGCTCATATAAACAACACGTACAGGGTCCCGAATGACTTCAAATATCTTTTGTTCGATTACTGGGAACCTATATGAGTTAACTTATTTGACGATTAATCTAATTGAACATGTTTATCACAGGATACGTTCAAAGCATATACAGAAAACAATCGACCAAATAAAGGGTCTTTGACAGAGATGGAAGAAATCCGAATGAAAAATAACAAAAATAACAAACAAACACAACGAAACATGCTGACAACTTAATTAGCAGTTGAATAAAACAAAAAGGAAAAGAAAAACTTACCGAAAAATGTCCAAACAGAATTGACCCAAATCTGACTCAACTTTGACCCCTTGAGGCCGAACAAACTTTAATCAGGGTGTTCTCACACGAGAACACCTTGATTAAGGTCTATTAGACCTCAAACCCTGTTAAGACTGGCCGGTTTCCAAGGCTATTCATGTTCTAGGGTTTGGATCTTCAGATCTGGTTTTTTAGGAGTTGTGGGTGGATTCGGACCAAACCAAGCCTGGTTTGGTCACGAGGGAGGTCAAGGGGAGTGTCTGGTACGAAGATGGTGAGGTTTGGTATAAGTCAGAGTTCGACTCGAATCTTCAAATGAAGATTCGAGACGAATGAAGGTGATTTGAGGCTAGGGGTAACAGATCCATGTTCAGGAGAGTGAGGTGGTCCTAGGGTGTTCAGGAGGTGGTCATCGGCGTTCATGCCGCCGGGTTCTGGTGAAAGGGAAACTAGGGCGGCTGCTAGGGTTTCGGGGGTTCAGGGCTTGGTGAAGGAGATGAGTGAAGGGGGGTTCGGATAGGGGGCGTGGGGTGTGAGGGAAGGTTTATATACGGAGTAGAGGATTGGATCCGGGACGTTAGATCAGATGATCTCAACGGCTTGGATCTGTTGGTGAGGGGTGAGACGAGGTCGTTTGGCATTAAAACGGGGTCGTTTGGATTTAAGTGAGGGGTTGGGTTGGACCGGCTAAACAGGTCGGGTTACGGGTGCGGATGTGGACCGTTGGATGGGTGTGGTTGAACGGCTCAGATCAGACGCCTGATGCGGCGTCGTTTCGGGAGGTGCCTGGGCAGCTCATGTTTGGACTGGACTTGTGTGACGGTTTGGGCCTATTTTTGTTTTATTCCTTGGGCCCAAACCGATTTTCATCACTTCTTTTCTTTTGTTTTCCCTAATTTAAAAAAAAAATGAAATAAAATAAAAAAATGAAATTAAAATAAACACAATGTAACACTTCAATACAATTATCACACCAAATTAAAATGTTTAAGTAAGTTAAATCACAACCTAGAACGAACGATGCATATGTATATTTTTTGAATTTTCTTTTGGAGCGATTGTCCGTGAAGCAAAAATCACGTGCTTACAACTATAAATACGAGGTTAAGGGTTTTATTTCATATTTTGAAATAGAGAGCTAGGATTTTGGTGATTGTTTGAAGGTTTTTCAAAATATTCATCGGGGTAAGTGATTCTAACTCGGATTTGGCTAGAGTACATGAATCTATCGCTGAATTCATCATTTAATTCATGATTTGGGATAGAATTTGGGAAGGAAATTGTGAAATCTTTTAAAAATGTAAAATGATGATTTGAAGGACCAAATGGTATCAGAATTGGATAATTTTCAAATGGTTAGACTCGTGAGGGTATGAAGGTTCTGAAAAATGTAAATTTTACCCAATTCCGAGACGTGGGCCCGATGAGCATTTTACCTAATTTTGCATATTAGCTTATAATTTAATTGTAGAATCAGTTACTTGAAGTGTTATTTTAATTATAAAATTTAATTAAATAGATTTGGGCCATTTGGAGTTGAGTACTCGTGGCAAGAACGTGATCTCGGGTTGATTTAGAGCCGGTTCGAGGTAAGCGGCTTGTCTAACCTTGTGTAGGGGACTTTCCCCTTAGGATTGGTATTGTGATAATTGAAATGCCTTGTACGTGAGGTGATGAGTTCGTACTTGTGCTAATTGTTGAAAATCTGGTTTTCATTAAGTAACTTTAATTGTGTTTTCCCTTTCTATTTATTCTACTTGCACTTTTAAACCTGCTGTTAGTTAGAGAAACATGTCTGATTGACTTAATTGCTTTATTTGGTTTAACTACCTTATTTTTATTACGTGAAGCATACTAGGTTAGAATTGTTTGTGTTACGTTGTTATGAAGTTTAGTTTATTTCAGTATTCCTTGTGCCATTGTTGTGTGTTTTAGTTTGGGACTACGGGACGACATCCTAGGAGATCACATGTACGCATTTAAGGTTTGAGCTGAAGTGCGGGATACCGAGAGATCCCCAACACATACATTGAGGACACCAAGAGATCTTCGGGGTACCAAACGATCCCTATCATATATTGAGGATACCAAGAGATCCTCGGGATACAAAGAGATCCCTATCATATATTGAGGATACCGAGAGATCCTCGGGATACCAAGAGATCCCTAGCATATGTTGAGATACCGAGAGATCCTCGGGATACCAAGAGATCCATAACATATATTGTGGATACCAAAGATCCTCGGGATACCAAGAGATCCCTGGCATATATTGAGGGTACTAAGAGATCCTTGGGATACTGAGAGATCCCCGGTTATTTCCTTGTGATTGTTTTACCTCTGTTTCAGTTATTGAATTCCTTGTTTTCCTGTATTAAATTTTTATCGTTAGTTTTCAACTGTACTGCTTATCATATACTGTCATGTCTTATATTCTTTATTTTTTATCCTAGTAGGGCCCTGACCTTCCTCGTCACTACCCGACCAAGGTTAGGCTTGGCACTTAATAAGTATCGCTGTGGTGTACTCATGCCCCTTCTGTGCATGTTTTTCATGTGTAGATCTAGGTAGTTTCACTTTTTCTTATTATCCTTGAGGCGAGGCGCTTCTGCTGAGACTTTGAGGTATATCTACCGCGTCTGCAGACCGAGAAGTCCCTTTCTATATTTCTGTAATAGTATAGCCCTTCAGTATTCCCCTTTTGATTAGACATTTCTGGAGTTTGAGCTTCTTATGTATCTCTGAGCTTGTGATTCATGGGTTTTCGGGTTTTGGTAAAATGTATTGGTTTTAGGAGTTAATATTGTGTATACTGAGAGGCACTTTTAAATGCTGTTTTATTACTTTATTTCTATTTTAAATTATTTTCTTCCTTAAATTTGGTTTATCTTCTACATTTTAGGCTTACCTAGTCGTAGAGACTAGATGCCATCATGATGGTTCACGGAGGGCGAACCGGGGTCATGACAAGTTGTTATCAGAGCTCTAGGTTCATTAGAGTCATGGATCACAAGCCGATTTATTAGAGTCTCGCTGATCGGTACGAAGATGTCTGTACTTATCTACGAGAGGCTATGTAACTGTTAGGAAAATTCCATTTCATTTGAATTCCTTGTTGTGCGAGATTTTTGATTTCACAATTATAAACTTCTATCTTCTATTCTCTCACCGATGGTGAGGACAAGTGCTACATTAGATGATCAGGCACCCGCGTCCATGCGAGAGTCACTAGAAGTCGAGGACGCGCACGTGGTGCAGCCAGAGCACCTATGCGAGCTACCACTAAAGTGCCCATAGCAGTTCCAGACAGAGTCCAGGCACCAGATGTGCCTACCACTACTACTGCTCCAGCACTTCAGGAGACATTAGCACAGTTCCTGAGCATGTTTGGTACAGTAATTCAGGCGGGGTTAATTCAGGTTGTACCAATTACCTCACAGATTTAGGAGAGTTCTCATTGGTCGGGTTCCAGGTGTTATAGCAACACATCCTGTGGTCCTAGTTCAGCGGGTGGTGAGGACCTCTCTCCGAGTAGAGGACCGATGGGTCCAGAAGAGAGAGGACAGATGAGGTCAGGAGAGAGAGTATAGGGAAGTAAGGAGACCTCGTAGACTAGAGAGACCCACTGGTCCTTATTTTGGAGGAAGAGTACTGCATGGTAGAGGTTTTGTGGGTCAGCCAGCTCAATTTGCATCTCAGATTTCACACAGTGTTTCAGGTGTTTAGGGGTCTTGAAGTACCCATAACGCATAGTTTCCACTACCACGTCCTCCAAGAGCTTGTTTTGAGTATAGTGACACATGCCATGTGGTGAGGGATTTCCCTAGACTTGGGAGGAGTTCACCTCCATAGACTTTTCAGCCACAGCATGCTCCTCAGAGTTCTCAGGCTATGATCACCGCACCAGTTGCTACCACACCTGCCCAGCTAGCTAGGGGCGAAGGCCAGGCCAGATATTATACCCTTCTTTCCCATACTAAGGTTGTCGCCTCCTATTCTATCATCACATGTATTATCCCGGTTTTTCATAGAGATGCATCAGTTTTATTCGATCTAGGTTCCGCCTATCCTTATGTGTCTTCTTATTTTGCTCTGTATTTGGGTGTACCTCGGGATTCTTTGAGTTCCCCTATTTATGTTTCTACTCATATGGAAGATTCTTTTGTTGTGGACCGCATTTATCGGTCGTGTTTGGTTGCTCTTAGTGGTTTTGTGACCAGAGCCGATTTATTGTCTCTCAGCATGGTAGATTTTGCCAATATCTTGGGTATGGACTAGTTGTCACCCCATTACGCTATTCTTGATTGTCACGCCATAACCGTGACGCTGGCTATGCCAGGTGTACCGCGTGTTGAGTGGAGGGGTACTTTAGATCACACTCCCAGTAGAATAATTTCTTTTCTAAAAGCTCAACATATGGTTGAGAAGGGGTGTGACGTGTATTTAGCTTATGTGAGAGATATCAGTATTGATACTCCTTCAATTGATTCAGTTCCAGTAGTATAGGCTTTTCCCGATGTGTTTCCAGTTGACCTTTCGGGCATGCTGCCTGATAGAGATATTGATTTTGGCATTGATCTGTTGCTGGGCACTCAGCCCATTTCTATTCCTCCGTATCATGTGGCTCTTCATGAGTTGAAGGAGTTGAAGGATCAGTTATAGGAATTGCTTGATTATGGTTTTATTCGGCCTAGTGTATTACCTTGGGGTGCTCCTGTCTTGTTTGAGAAGAAAAAAGATGGTTCTATGCGTATGTGTATTGATTATCACCAGTTGAACAAGGTTACAATAAAGAGCCGTTATCCTTTGCCTCGTATTGATGATCTGTTTGGCCAGCTTCAGGGCGCACGGGTGTTTTCTATGATTTATTTGTGCTCCGGTTACCATCGGTTGAAGATTCAGGAGCCAGATATCCCGAAGACTGCTTTCAGGACTCGATATAGTCATTACGAGTTCCTTGTTATGTCATTTAGGCAAACCAAAGCCCCAACAACCTTTATGCATTTGATGCACAGTGTGCTCTGGCCGTATCTTGACTCGCTCGTCACAGTCTTTATTGATGATATTTTGGGGCATTCCTAGAGTCGACAATATTATGAGACACACACCTGAGGACTGTGCTTCAGACTCTGAGAGAGAAGAAGTTATATGCTAAATTCTCGAAATATGAGTTTTGGTTGGATTTAATGGCATTCTTAGGCCACGTGGTATCGAGTGAGGGTACTCAGGTGGATCCGAAGAAGATAGAGGTTGTGCAGAGTTGGCCCAGACCATCCTTAGCTACCGAGATTAGTTTCCTTGGCTTGGCGGGTTATTATCGTCATTTTGTGGAAAGGTTTTCATCGATTGTAGCCCCTATGACCAGGTTGACCTAGAAGGGTGCTACGTTCCAGCGGACAGAGGAGTGTGAGGCGTGCTTTCAGAAGCTCAAGACAGCTTTGACTACAACCCCATTTTTGATATTGCCTTCAGGTTCTGGGTCTTATACGGTCTATTGTGATTCCTCGAGGATTGGCCTCAGAGCAGTGTTGATGCAGGATGGTAGGGTGATTGCCTACGCGTCTAGATAGTTGAAGATACATGAGAAGAATTACCCTGTTCACGACCTTGAGTTAGCTGCCATTGTTCACGCCCTAAAGATTTGAGTCGGGTGAGGCTAGGCTATTGGGCACACACATAGTTTAGGATGATTTGGAGGAGGTTAAGGTGATTCAGGATAGGCTCCGTACAAACCAGTCCAGAGAGAAGAGTTACGTGGACCGGAAGGTTCTAATGTTTCCTATATGGTTGGAGAGCTTGTTCTGCTTTGGGTTTTGCCTTTGAAGGGCGTTATGAGATTTGGGAAAAAAGGGAAGTTGAGTCCGAGGTTTACTGACCCCTTTGAGATAATGAGGCATGTTGGGGAAGTTGCTTATGAGCTTGTCTTACCTTCCATCTTGGCAGGAGTTCATCCGGTATTTCATGTTTCGATGCTCCGGAGGTATCACAGTGATCCGTCGCACGTGTTGGATTTCAGTTCAGTCTAGTTTGACAAAGATCTATCCTATGTTGAGGAGACGGTGGCAATATTGGACATGCAGGTTAGAAAGCTGAGGTCATTGCGTCAGTGAAGGTTCAGTGATGGGGTCAGACGGTCGAGGAGGTAACCTGGGAGACCGAGCAGGATATGTGCCACAGTTACCCTCATCTTTTCACTACTTCAGGTATGTCTTTATGCTCGTTTGAGGATGAATGAATGTTTAAGTGTAGGAGGATGTGACGACCCAGACGGTCGCCTTAAAAATTAACGCCTCGATCCCCTATTAACTACTTTTCCCGAGTTTATTTCTACTATTTTGATTTGCCGGGATGTTCGGTTTTGAGTTTCGACGAGTTTTGGGATACTTAGTCCCAAAATGAGAGCTTAAGTGTTGGAAAGTTGAACGTAGTCGGAATAGTGTGAAGATAGCCTCGGAATAGAAATCCGATGGTTCCGTTAGCTCCGTTGGGTGATTTCGGGCTTAGGGGCATGATCGGATTGTGTTTTGGAGGTCCGTAGCTAATTTAAGCTTGAAATGCTGAAAGCCGAATTTTTGAAGTTTCCGGTCCAATATTGAGATTTTGATCTAAGGGTTGGAATGGAATTCCGAAAGATGGAGTAGCTCCATAGTGTTGAATGTGTCGTGCTTGAAAAATTTCAGGTCATTCCGACGAGATTTGATAGACATTTTGACCGAAAGCATAATTTATGAGTTCTTGGAGTTCTTAGGCTTGAATCCTATGTTAAATTGGTGATTTGATGTTGTTGTGAGCGTTCCGAAGTTTTGAACAAGTGTGAATGATGTCATGGGATGTGTTGGTACATTTGGTTTGAAGTCCCGGGGGCTCGGGTGAGTTCCGGGATGTTTTAGGCCTAAAATCATAGCTGTTGCAGGTCCAGAGGAGTTACAGACCTCCAAACCGACCAGTGCGGTCCGCATAGGATTTTGTGCTGCCGCGGTGGGGGCTTTGCGGCCGCACAAAATCCAGTGCAGTCCGCGGTGAGGAGCGTTTCACTGGTCTGACTTCAGAAGCTTATATCTTTTTATCTACAAGGAATTTAGAGATGATTCAAAAACGAAAGTTGTATCCCTTCGTGTCTATTTTCCAGAAAGGCAAATACATCACAATTTGGACATCTGTAAAGAAAGGTATGGCCGAAATACTAAATACTGTCACTGCAGTCAAATCCACCGCGGACAGCACTGACTTTTGTGCGGTCAGCAGTGGTGGAAATCTGGGAGGTGCACTATAAATATGAGGTTTAGGGTTTTATTTCATATTTTGACCTAGAGAGCTCGAATTTTGGCGATCTTTCGAAGGTTTTTCAAAAAATTCATCGGGGTAAGTGATTCTAACTCGGATTTGGCTAGAGTACATGAATCTATCGCTGAATTCATCATTTAATTCGTGATTTGGGATAGAATTTGGAAAGGAAATTGTGAAATCTTTTAAAAATATAAAATGATGATTTGAAGGACCAAATGGTATAAGAATTGGATAATTTTCATATGGTTAGACTCGTGAGGGTATGAAGGTTCTGAAATGTAAATTTTACCCAATTCCGAGACGTGGGCCCGATGGGCATTTTGGTTATTTTCCCTAATTTTGCATATTAGCTTATAATTTAATTGTAGAATCAGTTACTTGAAGTGTTATTTTAATTATAAAATTTAATTAAATATATTTGGGCTATTTGGAGTCGAGTACTCGTGGCAAGAACATGATCTCGAGTTGATTTAGAGCCGGTTCGAGGTAAGTGGCTTGTATAACCTTGTGTGGGGGACTTTCCCCTTAGGATTGGTATTGTGATAATTGAAATGCCTTGTACGCGAGGTGACGAGTTCGTACTTGTGCTAATTGTTGAAAATCCGATTTTCATTAAGTAACTTTAATTGTGTTTTCGCTTTCTATTTGATCTACTTGCACTTTTAAGCCTGCTGTTAGTTAGAGAAATATGTCTGATTGACGTAATTGCTTTATTTGGTTTAACTACCTTATTTTTATTACGTGAAGCATGCTAGGTTAGAATTGTTTGTGTTACGTTGTTATGAAGTTTAGTTTATTTGAGTATTCCTTGTGCCATTGTTGTGTGTTCTACTTTGGGACTACGGGACGACATCCTGGGAGATCACCTGTACGCATTTACGGTTTGAGCTGAAGTGCGGGATACGGAGAGATCCCCAGCACATACATTGAGGACACCAAGAGATCTTCGGGGTACCAAAAGATCCCTATCATACATTGAGGATACCAAGATATCCTCGGGATACAAAGAGATCCCTATCATATATTGAGGATACCGAGAGATCCTCGGGATACCAAGAGATCCCTAGCATATATTGAGGATACCGAGAGATCCTCAGGATACCAAGAGATCCATAGCATATATTGTGGATACCAAAAATCCTCGGGATACCAAGAGATCCCCGGTTATTTCCTTGTGATTGTTTTACCTCTATTTCAGTTATTAAATTCCTTGTTTTCCTGTATTAAATTTTTATCGTTAGTTTCCAACTGTACTGCTTATCTTATATTGTAATGTCTTATATTCTTTATTTTTTCTCCGTAAGGACCTGACCTTCCTCGTCACTACCCGACCAAGGTTAGGCTTGGCACTTAATAAGTATCGCTGTGGTGTATTCATGCCCCTTCTGTGCATGTTTTTCATGTGTAGATCCAGGTACTTTCACTTTGTCTTATCATCCTTGAGGCGAGATGCTTCTGCTGAGACTTTGAGGTATATCTACCGCGTCCGCAGACCGAGGAGTCCCTTTCTATCTTTCTGTAATAGTATAGCCCTTCAGTATTCCCCTTTTGGTTAGACATTTCTGGAGTTTGAGCTTCTTATGTATCTCTTAGCTTGTGATTCATGGGTTTTTGGGTTTTGGTAAAATGTATTGGTTTTAAGAGTTAATATTGTGTATACCGAGAGGCACTTTTAAACGTTGTTTTATTACTTTATTTCTGTTTTAAATTATTTTCTTCCGCAAATTTGGTTTATCTTCTACATTTTAGGCTTACCTAGTCGTACAGACTAGGTGCCGTCATGATGGTTCGCGGAGGGCGAACATGGGTCATGACAAGTTGTTATCAGAGCTCTAGGTTCATTAGAGTCATGAATCACAAGCCGGTTTATTAGAGTCTCGCTGATCGGTACGGAGATGTCTGTACTTATCTACGAGAGGCTATGTAACTGTTAGGAAAATTCCATTTCATTTGAATTCCTTGTTGTGCGAGATTTTTGATTTCACAATTATAAACAACTTCTATCTTCTATTCTCTCACCGATGGTGAGGACAAGTGCTACAAGAGATGATCAGGCACCCGCGCCCATGCGAGAGTCACCAGAAGTCGAGGACGCGCACGTGGTGCAGCCAGAGCACCTACGCGAGCTACCACTGAAGTGCCCATAGCAGTTCCAGACGGAGTCCAGGCACCAGATGTGCCTACCACTACTACTGCTCCAGCACTTCAGGAGACATTAGCACAGTTCCTGAGCATGTTTGGTACAGTAATTCAGGCGGGGTTGATTCAGGTTGTACCAACTACCTCACACATTTAGGAGAGTTCTCATTGGTCGGGTTCCATGTGTTATAGCAACACATCCTGTGGTCCTAGTTCAGCGGGTGGTGAGGACCTCTCTCCGAGTAGAGGACCGATGGGTCCAGAAGAGAGAGGTCAGGAGAGAGAGTATAGGGAAGTAAGGAGACCTGTAGACTAGAGAGACCCACTGGTCCTTATTTTGGAGGAAGAGTACGGCATGGTAGAGGTTTTGTGGGTCAGCCAGCTCAATTTGCATCTCAGATTTCACACAGTGTTTCAGGTGTTTATGGGTCTTGAAGTACCCATAATGCATAGTTTCCACTGCCACGTCCTCCCAGAGCTTGTTTTGAATATAGTGACACATGCCATGTGGTGAGGGATTTCCCTAGACTTGGGAGGAGTTCACCTCCACAGACTTCTCAGCCACAACGCGCTCCTCAGAGTTCTCAGGCTATGATCACAGCACCAGTTGCTACCACACCTGCCCAGCTAGCTAGGGTGGAAGGTCATGCCAGATATTCTGCCCTTCTTGCCCATACTGAGGTTGTCGGCTCCGATTCTATCATCACATGTATTATCCTGGTTTTCATAGAGATGCATCAGTTTTATTCGATCTAGGCTCCGCCTATCCTTATGTGTCTTCTTATTTTGCTCTGCATTTGGGTGTACCTCGGGATTCTTTGAGTTCCCCTATTTATGTTTCTACTTATGTGGGAGATTCTCTTGTTGTGGACCGCATTTATCGGTCATGTTTGGTTGCTCTTAGTGGTTTTGTGACCAGAGCCGATTTATTGTCTCTCAGCATGGTAGATTTTGACATTATCTTGGGCATGGACTAGTTCTCGCCCCATTATGCTATTCTTGATTGTCACGCCATAACCGTGACGCTGGCTATGCCAGGTGTACCGCATGTTGAGTGGAGGGGTACTTTAGATCACACTCCCAGTAGAATAATTTCTTTTCTAAAAGCTCAACGTATGGTTGAGAAGGGGTGTGACGTGTATTTAGCTTATGTGAGAGATATCAGTATTGATACTCCTTCAGTTGATTCAGTTCCAGTAGTATAGGCTTTTCCCGATGTGTTTCCAGTTGACCTTTCGGGCATGCTGCCTAATAGAGATATTGATTTTGGCATTGATCTGTTGCTGGGCACTCAGCCCATTTCTATTCCTCCGTATCATATGGCTTTTCCTGTGTTGAAGGATCAGTTATAGGAATTGCTTGATAAGGGTTTTATTCGGCCTAGTGTATTACCTTGGGGTGTTCCTGTCTTGTTTGAGAAGAAAAAAGATGGTTCTATGCGTATGTGTATTAATTATCACCAGTTGAACAAGGTTACAATAAAAAGCCATTATCCTTTGCCTCGTATTGATGATCTGTTTGGCCAGCTTCAGGGCGCACGAGTGTTTTCTATGATTTTTTTGTGCTCTGGTTACCATCGGTTGAAGATTCAGGAGCCATATATCCCGAAGACTGCTTTCAGGACTCGGTATGGTCATTACGAGTTCCTTGTTATGTCATTTAGGCAAACCAATGCCCCAACAACCTTTATGCATTTGATGCACAGTGTGCTCTGGCCGTATCTTGACTCGCTCGTCACAGTCTTTATTGATGATATTTTGGTGCATTCCTAGAGTCGACAATATTATGAGACACACCTGAGGACTGTGCTTCAGACTCTGAGAGAGAAGAAGTTATATGTTAAATTCTCGAAATATGAGTTTTGGTTGGATTCAGTGGCATTCTTAGGCCACGTGGTATCGAGTGAGGGTACTTAGGTGGATCCGAAGAAGATAGAGGCTGTGCAGAGTTGGCCCAGACCATCCTTAGCTACCGAGATCCGTAGTTTCCTTGGCTTAGCGGGTTACTATCGTCATTTTGTGGAGAGGTTTTCATCGATTGCAGCCTCTATGACCAGGTTGACCTAGAAGGGTGCTCCGTTCCAGCGGATAGAGGAGTGTGAGGCGTACTTTCAGAAGCTCAAGACAGCTTTGACTACAACCCCATTTTTGATATTGCCTTCAGGTTCTGGGTCTTATACGGTCTATTGTGATTCCTCGAGGATTGGCCTCAGAGCAGTGTTGATGCAGGACAGTACAGTGATTGCCTACGCGTCTAGATAGTTGAAGATACACGAGAAGAATTACCCTATTCACGACCTTGAGTTAGCTGCCATTGTTCACGCCCTAAAGATTTCGCGCCATTATTTATACGGGGTTCCCTATGAGATTTGTACTGACCATCGGAGGTTGCAACACTTATTCAAGCAAAAGGATCTAAATTTGTGCCAGAGGAGGTGGTTAGAGTTTCTGAAGTACTATGATATAACTATTTTGTATCACCCGGGCAAGGCCAATGTGGTGGCCGATGCCTTGAGTCGTTAGGCAGAGAGTTTGGGGAGTTTGGCATATTTACTAGTATTAGAGATGCCTATTAGCCAACCAGTTTGTGAGATTGGATCTTTCAGAGCCCAGTCGGGTTCTAGCTTGTGTGGTTTCTTGGTCTTCCTTATTTGATTATATCAATGAGCGGCAGTATGATGACCCCCATTTGCATGTCCTCAAGGACAAAGTTCATCACGGTAATGCCAGAGATGTGACTATTGGTGATGATGAGATATTGAGGATGTAGGGTCGGATTTGTGTACCCCATGTTGATGGGCTTCGAGAGTTTATTCTAGAGGAGGCCTATAGTTTGCGGTATTCCATCTACCTGGGTGCCGCGAAGATATATCGGGATTTGAGATAGCACTATTGGTGGAGGCGGATGAAGAAAGATATATTTGGATTCGTAGCTCGGTGTCTCAGCTGTCAGTAGGTGAAGTATGAGCACTAGAGACCGGGTAGGTTGCTTCAACAGATAGAGATTCCGGAGTGTAAGTGGGAGCGGATCACCATGGACTTTGTAGTTGGACTCCCATGGACTTTGAGAAAGTTCGATGCCATTTGGGTGATTGTGGATTGGCTGACCAAGTACGCTGATTTTATTCCTGTGTGTACAACTTATCCTTTGGAGCGGTTGGCGGAGATTTATATCTAGGAGATTGTTCGTCTGCATGGTATTCCAGTTTCTACCATTTCAGATAGAGGCACACAGTTCACATCACGGTTCTGGAGGGCCGTTCAGCATGAGTTGGGTACTCAGGTGGAGTTGAGTACAACATTTCACCCTCAGACGGACTGACAGTCTGACATCACTCTTCAAATTCTTGAGGATATACTCTGTGCGTGTGTGATTGAGTTTTGAGGGTCTTGGGGTCGGTTTTTACCATTGGCAGAGTTTGCTTACAACAACATTTATCAGTCCAACATTCAGATGGCATGATATGAGGCTTTATATGGTAGGCAGTATAAATCCCCGGTGGGTTGGTTTGAGCCAGGTAAGGCTAGACTATTGGGCACAGACTTAATTCAGGATGCTTTGGAGAAGGTTAAGGTGATTCAGGATAGGCTCCGTACAACCTAGTCCAGAGAGAAGAGTTACGCGGACCGGAAGGTTCGTGGTGTTTTCTATATGGTAGGAGAGTGGGTTCTGCTTCGGGTTTCTCCTTTGAAGGGTGTTATAAGATTTGGGAAGAAAGGGAAGTTGAGTCCGAGGTTGATTGTCCCTTTTGAGATATTGAGGCATGTTGGGGAAGTTGCTTATGAGCTTGCCTTACCTCCCAGCTTGGCAGGAGTTCATCCGGTATTTCATGTTTCGATGCTCCGGAGGTATCACGGTGATTCGTCGCACATATTGGATTTTAGTTCAGTCCAGTTGGACAAGGATCTATCCTACGTTGAGGAGCCAGTGGCAATATTGGATAGGCAGGTTAGAAAGCTGAGGTCAAAGGACATTGCATCAGTGAAGGTTCAATGGCGGGGTTAGACGGTCGAGAAGGCAACCTTGGAGACCGAGCAGGATATGCGCCACAGTTACCCTCATCTTTTCACTACTTCAGGTATGTCTTTATGCTCGTTCAAGGACGAACGCATGTTTAAGTGTAGGAAGATGTGATGACCCAACCGGTCGTCTTAATAATTAATGCCTCGATCCCCTATTAACTACTTTCCCCGAGTTTATTTCTGTTATTTTGATTTGCCGGGATGTTCGGTTTTGAGTTTCGGAGAGTTTTGGGACACTTAGTCCCTAAATAAGAGCTTAAGTGTTGGAAAGTTGACCGTAGTTAGAACAATGTGAAGACGGTCTCGAAATGGAAATTCGATGGTTCCATTAGCTCCGTTGGATGATTTCGGGCTTAGGGGCGTGATCATATTGTGTTTTAGAGGTCCGTAACTAATTTAGGCTTGAAATGACGAAAGTCGAATTTTTGAAGTTTTTGGTCTGATAGTGAGATTTTGATCTAAGGGTCGGAATGGAATTCCGAATGTTGGAGTAGCTCCGTAGTGTTGAATGTGAAGTGCTTGCAAAATTTCAGGTCATTCGGACGAGATTTGATAGACGTTTTGATCGAAAGCATAATTTAAGTGTTCTTGGAGTTTTTAGGCTTGAATCGTATGTTCAATTAGTGATTTGAAGTTTTTGTGAGTGTTCCGAAGTTTTGAACAAGTGTGAATGATGTCATGAGATGTGTTGGTACGTTTGGTTTGAAGTCCTGGGGTCTTGGGTGAGTTCCGGGTAGGTTTCGGGATGTTTTAGGCCTAAAATCATAGGTGTTGCAGGTCTAGAGGAGTTGCAGACCTCTGAACCCACCAGTGCGGTCCACATAGAATTTTGTGCTGCCGCGGTGGGAGCTTTGCGGCCGCATAAAATCCTAGGGGTATGCATTCGAATCGGTTTATAGATAAATCGAATCGATTATTTGTTATCGGTTTATCGATTTCGATTTCGAAATTTTCCTTATTGAGTCATCGATTTCGATTTCGATTTTGTCCTCTTCGATTATTGGTTTATCGATAAACCGATAAGATATACTAAAAAGACAAATATACCCTTATTCTACAATACCCTTTCCTTTACCCTAAGTCTCTAACCCTATTATTTCCTATACCTTTCTTCAGTGCCGCTTTTATGGATCAGTAGCCGAATGGGTTTTTCCTATCAATTCACAAGTACATGTTTCTCATTTTACATAATGGTGTATTTTCTTGTATTTAGGTTCTTCTCAAGCTTAATGTTCTAGAGGAGCAGATTGCTAAACTAACAAGGTGGCACCGAATTGCTATGATTCGCAAGCTCTCCAGCGAGCAAGCTGCATCAGGTGTCAAAGTTGATTCGACAACGATAAGCAAATATGCACATGGCCAGCGCATGTCCTTTTTGCAGCTGCAGCAGCAAACCAGAGAAAAATGTCAGGAGATCTGGGACCGACAAGTCCAAAATCTTAGTGCTGTTGATAGTGAAGAAAATGAGAGTGACTCTGAAGTGAACAGTGACCTGGACTCATTTGCTGGTGATTTGGAAAATCTTCTTGACGCAGAGTAATGCGAGGATAGTGAGGAGGCTAGTCATGAGCCCAAACATGATAATGTAGATGGTGCCAAAGGACTCAAGATGAGAAGAGGCTCCATTCAAGCTCAGGTGGAAGAGGAAATCGAGGATGAGGCAGCTGAAGCTGCAGAATTATGCCGCATGCTCATGGATGGTATGGAACGTGGATATTTGTATACATCTATTAGTATATGTTATTTCTAGTCCATCCTTGTCATCTTGGTGCTATAGTCTGCAAGATTGAGAAAATTAAGAATTTGGTGTACTTCAATATTACTTTCTTTTTCTTGGAAAATAGAAATTTAGTGGGAGGAAATTCTGTAGAAAAAAGCATGTGAGGAAGGTATGTATATTTTAATTAATTTTATTTGTATTGCTTAAGATAGTTAAATAATATATTAATTGCTTGACTTGTTAATATATATTCTTATTAGATTTTATTAATCTTAGCAAAGAAGCTTCCACGACGATGTTTGCTAGAGTTTCTTAGCTGCTATGTAAGTTCTCCATTTTAAATAATATACTTGTAAAAGAATGTGATGTATTACAAAGTTCTTAATATTTTTCTTAATTTCTTCCAGGTTTAAAGGTTAGGACTTTCAGCAAGGGATACCACTTTTAAGGAATGATCATATTTAAAACTCAAGGGAATGAAGTTCAAATTAATGGAAAACGGAATTATCCGTGATGATGTATTTTTTTTATACCGTTGGAGTGTTGGTGGCATACATTTGATCCCTTACTTTAGTTTCGTTGCATGTGCTTGTTGTCACAATTTTTATGTTATAAACGATGTTCATCTTATTTTAGATTCTTTTTGTCCATATTAGTTAGGCATGTTTATAGCGATATACTTTTCGTGGAATCCCGCAAATTTTCTTATTGGTGTAATCGATAACCAAATCGATAAGCCCCAAAAATCGATAAATCGAAAACGAAAAAAATCGAAATCTTATTGAAACGATAATGATAAGCATATGTACAAATCGATAATCGATAAGGATGAAAATCGAATCAATAAATCTAATGCACACCCCTACAAAATTCAGTGCGGTCCGCAGTGAGGAAAGTTTCATTGGTTTGACTTCGGAAACCTATATCTTTTGATCTACAAGAAAATTTGAGATGATTCAAAAACGAAAGTTGTAGCCCTTCATGTCTAGTTTCCAGAAAGATAAAGAAAACACAATTTGAACATATTTAGAGAAAGGTATGGCCAAAATGCTAAAGCATATCACTGCAATCAAATCCACCATGGACAACACTGGTTTTTGTGCGGTCAGCAGTGATGGAAATCCGGGAGGTGCACTATAAATACGAGGTTTAGGGTTTTATTTCATATTTTGACATAGAGAGCTCGGATTTTTGTTATGTTTCGAAGGTTTTTCAATAAATTCATCGGGGAAAATGATTCAAGCTCGGATTTGGCTAGGGTACATGAATCTATCATTGAATTCATCATTTAATTCGTGATTTGGGATGGAATTTTGGAAGGAAATTGTGAAATCTTTCAAAAATGTAAAATAATGATTTGAAGGAACAAATAGTATCGGAATTGGACAATTTTTGTATGGTTAGGTTCGTGAGGGTATGAGAATTCTGAAAATATAAATTTTACCCGATTCCGAGATGTGGGTCCGAGGGGCATTTTGGTCATTTTACCTAATTTCGCATATTAGCTTAGAATTTAATTGTAGAATCAGTTACTTGAAGTGTTATTTACATTATGAAATTGAATTAAATAGATTTGGGCCATTTGGAGTCGAGTACTCGTGGCAAGAACGTGATCTCGGGTTGATTTTGAGCCGGTTCGAGGTAAGTGGCTTGTCTAACCTTGTGTGGGGGACCTTCCCCTTAGGATTTGTATTGTGATAATTGAAATGCCTTGTACGTGAGGTGACGAATGCGTACTTGTGCTAATTGTTGAAAATCCAGTTTTCATTAAGTAACTTTAATTGTGTTTTCCTTTTCTATATATTCTACTTGCACTTTTAAACCTGCTGTTAGTTAGAGAAACATGTCCAATTGACTTAATTGCTTTATTTGCTTTTACTGACTTATTTGTATTACATGAAGCATGCTAGGTTAGAATTGTCTGTGTTACGTTGTTATGAAGTTGAGTTTATTTGAGTATTCCTTGTGCCATTGTTGTGTGTTTTAATTTGGGACTACAGGACGACATCCTGGGAGATCACCTGTACGTATTTACGATTTGAGCTGAAGTGCGGGATACCGAGAGATCCCCAGCACGTACATTGAGGATACCAAGAGATCCTCGAGATACCAAGAGATCCTTATCATACATTAAGGATACCAAGAGATCCCTATCATACATTGAGGATACCAAGAGATCCTCGGGATACCAAGAGATCCTTATCATACATTGAGGATACCAAGAGATTCTCGGGATACCTAGAGATCCCTAGCATATATTGAGGATACCGAGAGATCCTCGGGATACCAAGAGATCCCTAGCATATATTGAGGATACCGAGAGATCTTCGGGATACCGAGAGATCCCTAGCATATATTGAGGATACCGAGAGATCCTTGGGATACCAAGAGATTCCTAGCATATATTGAGGGTACTAAGAGATATTCGGGATACAGAGAGATCACCGGTTATTTCCTTGTGATTGTTTTGCCTCTATTTCAGTTATTGAATTCCTTGTTTTTTTGTATTAAATTCTTATTGTTAGTTTTCAACTGTACTGCTTATCTTATACTGTCATGTCTTATATTCTTTATTTTATCTCAGCAGGGCCCTGACCTTCCTCGTCACTACCCGATCGATGTTAGGCTTAGCACTTACTGAGAAATGTTGTGGTGTACTCATGCCCCTTCTGTGCATATTTTTCATGTGCAGATCCAGGTACTTTCACTCTGTCTTATCATCCTTGAGGCGAGGCGCTTCTGTAGAGACTTCGAAGTATATCTGCCTCATCTACAGACCGAGGAGTCCCTTTCTATCTTTCTGTAATAGTATAGCCCTTCAGTATTCCCCTTTTGGTTAGACTTTTCTGGAGTTAGAGCTTCTTATGTAACTCTTAGCTTGTGATTCATGGGTTTCGGGTTTTGGGAAAATATATTGGTTTTAAGAGTTAATATTGTGTATGCGGAGCGGCACTTTTAAACGCTGTTTTATTACTCTATTTATGATTTAAATTGTTTTCTTCCACAAATTTGGTTTTTCTTCTGCATTTTACGCTTACCTAGTCGTAGAGACTAGGTGCCGTCACGATGATTCACAGAGGGCGAACCGGGGGCGTGACATATGCCAACCACTCTAAAGAACAGGTAACTGCCACAAGAATGAAATGTGCTGACTTGGTTAGCCTATCCACAATGACCCAAACTGCATCGAACTTCTTCTAAGTCCGTGGGAGTCCAACAATGAAATCCATAGTGATATGCTCCCACTTCCACTCAGGAATCTCTAACTTCTGAGGCAAACCACCGAGTCTCCGATGCTCACACTTTACCTGTTGACAATTTTTGCACCGAGACACATATGCAACTATATCTTTCTTCATTCTCATCAACCAATAATCCTGCCATAAGTCCTGAGACATTTTGGCGGCGCCCGGATGAATAGAATAGAGGGAACTGTGGGCCTCCTGAAGAATTAACTCACGAAGCACATCCACATTAAGCACACAAATATGACCCTACATCCTCAAAACTCCATCATTTCCAATAGTAACCTGCTTGGCACCACCGTGCTGCATTGTGTCCCTAAGGACAAGCAAGTGAGGGTCATCATACTGTCGATATCTAATACACTCAAACAAAGAAGACCGAGCAATTGTGCAAGCTAGAACATGACTGGAATCAGAAACATCCAACCACACGAATTGATTGGCCAAAGCCTGAACACCTAATGCAAGCAGTCTCTCACCGATTGGAATGTACGCAAGGATGCCCATACTGGCTAACTTCCTACTCAAAGCATCGGCCACCACATTGGCTTTCCAAGGATGATACAAGATGGTGATATCATAGTCTTTCAATAGCTCCAACTACCTCCTCTACCTCAAATTGAGCTCTTTTTGCTTGAACAAATACTGCAAACTCTGATGATCCGTGAATACCTCACACGGCATGCTGTAAAGATATTCCCTCCAAATCTTCAGCGTATGGACAATGGTTGCCAGCTTCAGATCATGAACGGGGTAATTCTTCTCGCGAACCTCCAGATGCCACGAAGCATATGCAATAACCTTGCTCCGCTGCATCAATGCCGCACCCAGACTAATACAGGATGCATCACAATATACCGTATAAGATCCTGAATCCGTGGGCAACACCAAAACCGACGTCATAGTCAAAGCTGTCTTGAGCTTCTTAAAGCTTGCCTCACACTCGGCTGACCATCTGAACGGGTCACCCTTCTGGGTCAACCCGGTCAAGAGGGCTGCTATAGATGAAAACCCCTTCACAAATCGATGGTAATAACCCACAAATCCCAAGAAACTACGGATCTCTGTGGCTAAAGTATGCCTAGGCCAGTTCTAAACGACCTCAATCTTCTTAGGATCCACTTGAATGCCCTCTGCTGATACAACGTGCCCTAAGAAAGCGATTGAGTCCAACCAAAACTCACATTTTGGAAACATAGAATATAACTAGATGTCTCTTTGTGTCTGAAGTATGCTTCGAAGATGTTGCTCGTGGTCCACTCGGTTGCGGGAGTAGATCAAGATATCATAATTAAACACAATCACAAAAGAATCTAGATAAGGCTTGAACCCTCGGTTCATCAAATCCATAAATGCTGCTGGGGCATTTGTCAAGCCAAATGACATCATTAGAAACTCATAATGCCCATATCGAGTCCGAAAAGCTGTCTTAGGGATGTCGAATGCCCTAATCATCAACTGATGGTAGCTAGACCTCAAATCGATCTTCAAAAACACTTTGGCACCCTGAAGGTGATCAAATAAGTCATCAATCCTCGGTAAAGGATAATTGTTCTTAATAGTGACCTGGTTCAACTGCCGATAGTCTATACACATACTCATCGACCGATGTTTCTTCTTCAAAATAACACGGGCGCACCCCAGGGTGACACTAGGCCTAATGAAGCCCTTATAAAGCAAGTCATGCAACTTTTCTTTTAATTCTTTCAACTCTAGTGGGGCCATACAGTATGGCAGAATAGAAAATGATTGAGTTCCCGAAACCAAGTCAATATAGAAGTCAATTTCCCTGTCGGGTGGCGTCCCCAGCAGGTCTACAGGAAATACCTCTAGAAACTCTTGGACAACTGGTACTGAATCAACGGAAGGAACCTCTGCACTAGAATCGCAGATATAATCCAAATAAGATAGACACCTCCCTTCGACCATACGCCGAGCCTTTATATAAGAGATAACCCTACTGGTAGAATGACTTGGAGTCCATCTCCACTCTAAAAGAGGAAACCCTAACAAGGTTAAGGTCACCATCTTGGCGTGACAATCTAATATAGCGTGATAAGGTGACAGCCAATCCATACGATATAATATTAAAGTCTACCATAGCATGAAGCAAAACGACCACAGTGGTCTCAAGACTCCCAGTGGCAACCACACACTAATGATAAACACGGTCTACTACAATATCATCTCCCACAGGTGTGGACACATACACGGGGGCACTCAAAGAATCACGGGTCACCACCAAATATGAAGCAAAATAGGAGGACACATACGAATAAGTAGAACCCGGATCAAATAGAACTGAAGCATCTCTATGGCAAACTAAAACCTACCTGTGATGGCGGAATCAAAAGAATCAGCCTCAGGCCTGGCTGGAAAAGCTTAACATTAGGGTTGGGCCTCACCACTCTAGGCTGTATCTCTAGGACGGGCCCTAGTTGGCTGGCCTCCACCTCTAGGGGCCTAACCTCCACCTCTAATGGCCTGACCACCATCTGTGGCTGCCTAACCCCTACCTCTAGCTGGCTGAGCGAGTGGTGAAGCACCCAGTGCCATAACCATGGCATGAGAACCCTGATGTTGAGAAATCCTCGAGGCACGAGGGCTAAATCTAGCAATATGCCTCAGATCACCACAAGTATAACAAGATCTCGGCTACTATGACTGATGTCCTTGAAACTGACCCTGATGACCCAAGTAACCACCTTGAAAACTCTAGAGCGAAGGTGAACTAATAGGAGCTGGTGATGCACTGTAGGCTAGCTGATCGGAATAATGAATATGAGGACCACGACCACCTGAAACACCATGGGATGCCTGGAGTGCTGAATAATACGACCTGGGAGGATGGCCTCTACCAAAAGTACCTTGGCCTCTAGATAAGGTCCCATTGAATCCACCGGAGTGACGTGGCCTCTTGTCAGACCCCTGACCACTCCCCTGAGCTAGCACCATTTTGACTCACCTGGCAATGTTGGCAGTCATCTGAAAATAAATCTCACTCCCAGTCTCCTTAGCCATCTACAATCTGATAGGCTGGGCAAGTCCCTCAATAAACCTCTTCACCCTCTCTCTCTCTCTCTCTCTCTCTCTCTCTCTATCTCTCGGTGGGAAGCAAAAGAATAGCATGACGGGTTAGATCCAAAAAACGAGTTCCATACTAAGTGACGGTCATACTACCCTGCTGGAGACGCTTGAACTGCCTGCTATAGTCCTCTCTCAGGGTGACAGGAAGGAACTTCTAAAGAAATATCTGAGAGAACTAGTCCTAAGTAAAAGTAGGCGACCCAGCTGGTCTGGTCAATACAAGGTCATTCTACCATCTCTTGGTGGAACCAATCATGTGAAACATAGCAAAGTCGACCCTATTGGTCTCTACTATTCCCATGTTCCACAGTACCTTATGGCACCGGTCAAGATAATCCTGGGGATCCTCAGAAGGTGCACCAGTGTAGTGAACTAGAAAGAGCTTGGTGAACTTGACCAATCTTAACAAACCCTCGTGAGTCATAGCCTGACCATCACTGGCATGTGCCGCAATAGCTGGCTGAACTACTCCAACTAGCTAAACTGCTGGAGTTTGATACTGGGGAGCCACTTGCTACGGGGTGTGAGTAGCAGGAGTTAGTTCTCCTCCTCCAGCCTGAGAGACCGCTGGTACCATGGAAAAGTTCTAGTTTGGGCTATATTTAGACAACTGGTACTGAATCCATGGAAGAAACCTCTATACTAGAATTTCGGACATAAGACAAATAAGCTAGACACCCCTTTCGACCATACGCCAAGCCTTCATATAAGAGATAACCCTGCTGGTAGAATGATCTGGAGTTCCTCTCCACTCTAATCGAGGCAGCCCCGACAAGGTTAAGGTCACTATATTGGCGTGACAATCCAATATAGCATGATAAGGTGACAACCAATCCATACCTAATATAACATCAAAGTCTACCATATCAAGAAACAAAAGGTCCATAGCGGCCTCAAGACTCCCAATGTTAACCACACACGAATGATAAATGTAGTCTACTATAATGGCATCTCCTACAGGTGTGGACACATACACAGGGGCACTTAAAGAATCATGGGGAACATCAAAATATGAAGCAAAATAAGAGGAAACATACGAATAAGTAGAACCCAAATCAAATAGAACTGAAGCATCTTTATAGCAAAATGAAACCCTACCAGTGATGATGGCATCAGAAGACTCAGCCTCAGGTATGGCTGGAAAAGCATAACATCAGGGTTGGGCCCCACCACTCTCGATTGCATCTCTAGGACGGGCCCTAGCTGGCTGGCCTCTACCTCTAGGAGCCTGACCTCCACTTCTAATGGCCTGACCACCACCTCTGGCTACCTGACCCCTACATCTAGATGGCTGAGCGGGCGGTGAAGCACCAAGTGCCGTGATCATGTCACGAGAACCTCTGTTGAAAACTGCTCGAGGCACGAGGGCAAAATCTAGCAATGTGCCTCGGATCACCACAAGTATAACAAGATCTCGGCTGTTGTGACTGATGTCCTTGAAACTGACCCTACCAGCCCGAGTAACCACCCTGAAAACTCTGGAGTGAAGGTGCACTAATAAGAGCTGGTGGTGCATTATAGGCTAGCTGATCGGAATAATGCATATGAGGACCACAACTACCTAAAGCACCATGGGATGCCTGGAGTGCTGAATGATACGACCTGGGAGGATGGCCTCTGCCAAAAGTACCTCGGCCTCTAGATTAGGCCCCACTGAATCCATCAGAGTGACGCGGCCTCTTGTTAGACCCCTGACCACTCCCCTGAGCTAGCACCATCTCGACTCATCTGGCAACATTGGCAGCCATCTGAAAAGAAATCTCACTCCCAGTCTCCTTAGCCATCTGCAATCGGATAGGTTGAGCAAGTCCCTCAATAAACCTCCTCACCTTCTCTCTCTCTCGGTGGGAAGTAGAAGAATAGCATGACGGTCCAAATCCACAAGACGTGTCTCGTATTGAGTGACGGTCATTCTGCCCTATTGGAGACGCTCAAACTGCCTGCGATAGTCCTCATCAAACTTTAACTGGGCTAGAGCCTCCTCATCAAACTCTACTTGAGGCTCCACCGCTGGTGCTACTGTTCGAGCTCTGGGCTGAGCCCTGCCCCTGCCTTGACCTCTTGCATGGCCTCAACCTCGTCCTTTACCCCTTGTAGGAACTACACTAGGGGCTCTGCCTACTACTCAGTTGAATATGCAGTACGTGTTTTCACCATCTGCAAAAGAACAAGAGTAGAAGAGTTTTAATTACCAACGAGAAAACAAATTCGAACTATAGAGAAGAATAGAAGTGGCATTGTTCCTAAACTCTGTAGCCTTGAGAGATAAGTACAAACATCTCCGTACCGATCCCCCAGAGTCTACTAAGCATGTTCGTGAATTGTGAGACCTAGGCAACCTAGTGCTCTGCTACCAACTTGCCATGACCCAGAATTCCCACCGCATTATGGCGCCTAACATTTCACTTGCTAGGCAAGCCAACATTAGTGATTATTAAGCCCAATTTCTTAAACGTCTCAATGATTAAGAACAATTAAGCCTTAACAAATTATAAGAGTGCGGAAATCCATAAACAACCTTAATATTTATACACGACTACCCAGAATTTGGAGTCACAATTCACGAACTTCTAAGATCAACTACAAGTAACTGTCTGAAAGAAAGTACAAATGTTTTTGGATTAAAAGAAATAGTAAACTGAAACAGTTAGAAAGGGACTACAGGGTCTGCAGACGACGGCAGATCTAACTGTGGTTTCCTGTAGAATAAGGCTAGCAGCTATTCTCAAGATGGGCTCATGCTGACACCAAAATCTGCACAGAAAGTGCAGAGTGCAGTATAAGTACAACTGACTCCATGTACTAGTAAGTGTCGAGCCTAACCTCGGCAAAGTAGTGACGAGGCTAAGACAAGACACCCACAAATAAATCTGTGCAATATATATATATATATATATATATATATATATATATACCAATAACAGAAACACAGACACAAGGCAAGTAACATTGGGAAGGGGACATGCTGAGGGATCATAAGATAAAGAATCAAAGTAGTGATAAGGACTTCTTCAACCAATATGCCTTAAACATATAGAAACAAGTAAACACGATAAAGGAAACTGCACCGCATCACCCTTTGTGCTTTTTGTCTCAATCGGACAATATGAAACAATAGAAACAGCACGACATCAGCCTTCGTGCATTAACTCTCTCATAATGTGGCACGACATCACCCTTCGTGCATTAATACTTACAATATGGCATGGCATCACCTTCGTGCATTATCACTCACTAAACATGGAATGGCATCACCCTTCGTGCATTAGCACTCTCCCTCACCAAAACAAAGACAATAATAACAGAGAAATATAAATGACAAAAAAAGTCTTATTTCAACATTTGGTTCCACAATATAAACCTCAACTCTGAGTCAACACTCAATCAATACCAAGGTTCATAAACATGATAAGAGTGATCAACATAACAAGTAGCTAGTCTAAACGTGGATAATATGATCAAAGAAAGTAACAATCCCAAGAATAGGATCCGTTCACATGCTATATCTCGACAACAACACATAGGTACTCGTCACATCACCTATACGGTGTACCTAACATTTAAACACATAACAAATAGGCAAATAAGACCTCATCCCTTTATCCAAGGTTAACCACGATACTTACCTCACTACAATGGCCAACTCAAAGCTTAACCACAACTTTCCCTTCACACAAGCCTCCAGAACAATAAAATCTAGCAAATTACCAGCCAAACGATTCGATTTAAGCCTTTAGAACTACCTACGATTGCAAAGAATTCAATTTAGGCTATTTTTTAAAAAGTTACCAAAAGTCAACACCGGGGCTCGCTTGGTCCAAACCCAAAATTCGGACAAAAACTTGATTATCCATTCACCCCATAGCCCAGTTATATAATTAGTTTTGGAATCCAACCTCAATTAGAGGTCTAAATTCCCAATATTTGAATTCCCTAATTTATACAAAACAATCCCCAATTCCACCATGAAAACCTTAGATTCTAGGTTGAAATCCTAAAAAATGTAGTGAAAGATTGAAAGAAACTAGTTTAGATTCACTTACCTGTGATTTGGGGAAGAAAAGTTATTTGGAAAATCGCCTCTTGTGTTTTAGGTTTTGAAAATTTGAAGAATGAGAGAATAATCCCGTCTAAGTCTCTTTTACACAACTGCAGATGTCGCAAATGCGACATGGGCTTCACAAATGAGAAACCCATAAATACGAGAAATCCATCTTAGTTGCAAAGACTCCCACAGTTCTGCTTCTTTCGCAAAAGCAAACGAATGCTCGCAAATGCGAGCTGAGTTGACCGCAAATGCGATCCAATGATTGCAAATACAAAGAGTGCCTCCCCCTGTCCCTATCACAAATGCGAACATAAGGTGTCCCAGCTTCTGTTCGCATTTGCGATGAGAAGCTTGCATATGCAAACCCTTCATAGGTCTCAAATGCGATGCCTGATCTCGCAAATGCGAGATCAGGGGCCTGCAACAAGATAAGATGCACCACCAATGTTTTCCAAGCCAAAACTCACTTTGTAGCCTATCTGAAACTCAGCCAAGCCCTTGGGGCTCTAAACCAAAAGTGCACACGAGTCTAAAAACATCATACGAACTTGCTTGCATGATCAAATAGCCAAAATAACACTTAGAACTACAAATTTATCACTAAATCAAATGAAAGTTTCAAGAATGAAACTTCTAATTTCTTAATCGGATGTCAAAATCACGTCAAACCAATTCTGTTTCTCACCAAATTTCACAGACAAGTCATATAAGTATAAGTACATCACAGAAACAATATAGTACATATAAGTATGATGTTATTAAGATTGTAAACTAATTTATGGAATATGAATTAGATTCAATTTAAATCTTGTTATAAGTAAAAACGAACTTGCTGCTCAATATGACTGTTAAGATAATCAGAGAAGTTCATATTGGATTATATTGTTGTTGTTGCTATTGTTGGTTATAGTTGTTGTTGTTAGGATGTTAATGACCCTTAGTTGTCTTTGTGATGTATTTAAAATAGGGGAGTTGCTGCCCGATTTTCCTTAAGCCATACGACTAGCCAAATACAATGGTACGACATTATATGTTTACGACAATATCATTTCACTTGTTGTAGATTCAAGAAGCTGTGTTGAGTTTTGTTAAGTAATAAGAAAGAGATCATACAGGTATGTTAAGGCTAACCCTTCTTTCCTTTTGGCATGATCCATATGATACCATGAAACGAGCAAGCACATAACTTTCATAAATGATTCTATTCTTAGAGGTACTAGGTACTACTGTATTGTCTATTCATGGGTCTCATGACATTATGAGAGATCTTATTGACTTATTTCATTATGCATTGCATTCATTTATATATGTTTATTGACCCATGAACAAATGTCGTTATATACATGTATAGTAATGTATATAGGGTATGGGAAAAGATTATGGCGTTATATATGCACCACAACCCGATCAGCTGGTATACGTTGATGATTTCGTCGAAAGAGGCCGAGATGATATGATAAGATGTCCTCAGAGGCTTGATGATGTTATGTATGCATATACCTATGCATCAAATGATATTTATATGCATATGCGTGACATTATAAATGTCATGATTCAGAGAGCTATTCAGACTTACAAGTTCAGTTCTTTACTCCATGTTTCTTTCATGCCTTTTATATACTTTCTTACATACTCAGTACTTTATTTGTACAGACGTCCCTTTTGCCTAGGACGCTGAGTTTTATGTTCACAGGTCCCAATAAACAGGTTGACAGTCATCCTAGTAGGCTATCAGCTCACGAAAGGTGTTTACCATTTTGGGGGGGTTTGCTTGAGTTCATCTAATTTTTCATAGGATCTATTTTATGTAGTTGTGGAATTAAATGCTTTTTCATGATTATCTGCAGCTAACGAAATTAACCTTGAAATTTCTTTTATATTTTCAAGTGTGTATTCTAAGTATTTAATATCTTTAGTTTTTTGATATTGATCTATATTTGTTTCTAATATTATTTTTGACATATTTATATGTTTTAGAATTTCTAACCAGTACTTAAAATATTTGTAACTATCAATTTTTGATTTGTTCATATTAATACTGAGATGTATACCTGTTGATACATATATCCATGGTTTCTATATTTCTCAGTGTTATTTCTTTTCTGTGTTGATAACTTTCAAGTTTATCTTCATAAAATTCAATTTCATTTTCTATAGTTAATAAAGCTTTATTACGTAATTTATTATATCTAATAATATCTTTGCAGGTTTTAATATTGTATTTAACACAATCTATTTTTCTATTTATGTTACTGAGGTTTTTAAGAAGTTTCCATTTCTGGGTATTATAGAATCTTATATAATGAAAAGTGTTATGTTTCATTTATAAACAGATTTTATTAACTTGATATGTGATCATTAGTCTGAATATAAATCTAGTTCATATAGATCTAATATATCTATTTCATGTGATACAATTAGTTCCGTAAATGCTTGTTCCATTACATATATTATTTCAAAAGTAACTAAAATATCGTAAATTTTTCTTTTAACATCGTTATTAAGTCTCTTAAAGATATATAACATAAGTATTTTGTAGTCAATATTTTCTTCTAATAAATACGTGTGGTTGTTCATTTAGATTTATTATTTATCCTTATCATGTGTTTACTAAACATATTCCCTCTAACCTCTTTGTTTATCATAGAGTTTATCATATTTTAATAAGTTATACTGAACAATCTTTTCTGGTCACTACCATGTTTTTCATGCTTCAATCATTTACCCTAACAGCGCCTCAACTCTGTGTACTCCCCTAAACGGCTTCCTTGCCTACTGGTTTCCACTTTAGGATGGCATAGTCTGGGCTTAACTACTCTCAGCATTATTAGACAGGCAAACTTTCTCAAGATGTTCTTTATAACAGTACTATAACATGATAAACAATTATGATATTTAAGAGATTATAAGGAATATAAGAGTTTAGTTAAACATGATTATGAATAAACTTACCTGGTTTTGTAACTCGTTTGAATGCTCCATAGCTGTTTTAGATACTTGTAAATAACTCAGATATTTCTTACAAGAGAGAAGATAAGAGAGAATATTAGAGAGAGAAGGTAAGGGTGAGGATGTCCTCCTTCCTCGGATTTACATTCTATATAAAGAAAATTAAAACGACTCTTACTGTTTACAAATGACTCCTACTATTCATGAACGACCTTTACTGTTCATGATTATGACATATACTATTTACTTTATGACTCTTACTATTCATGAACGACCTTTACTGTTCATGATTATGACATATACTATTTACTTTATGACTCTTACTATTCATGAACGACCTTTACTGTTCATGAATGCGACTAGTACTATTTACTTTACATTATATGTTTCCAGTAGCTGTCTTCTTCTTTTGTCTTCTTGTTGATACCTTCATTCTAGTTGGACTTCTGGTACATAGTTATCATCTCCGTTGCACTTTGAACATATGTGGTCTGGATATTTGTGTCCTACTAGTTTGCAGTATCTTGTTAATAACTCGTTTGAAATAAATTCTTTTTTCAATGCTCTGGTAGTTGGTTGCATTTCTGGTTTTAATAATGATAAAATCCATTTCTGGACTTCATCCATATCTCCTTGTCGTAGTTCCTTCGAGTTGGCATATATCATCAACTGGTCTCTGGAATAGTAGCTCCAGATAGCATTTCCTTGTAGATAATTGTTAGCTAGTTCTTGAATAATAGTTGCTATACCAATTATTCTTTTATTAGCATAGAAACTTGGTATCTCCATTTTCTGTATCTCCGGTTGTTTCTCTATCTCTTCCGGTATTATCATATCTCGTGTTAGTCCTATTTTTATCACCTGTATTATGGGTTTTATTTCATCATATAGTATTTCCGCTGGTGCTGTATAGAATTTGATGAAGAATAGGTTGCCTTTTGTAATTCTCTTGAAGGTGACAAATGCTTTGTATAGCTCTGGTATTCCAATTATTTCTTCTCCGTCATGGGTATATACTGTGCTGAGTAGTCCGTAGTTGTAACATGTTTTTACTAGGTTTGCTTTTGTTTTTGGTTGGGCTATAAGCCTATTATATCCCTGTAGTTTTTGGGTTACATAATCTTGTGTTGGATCTGTAGTAGTTGTTGATCTAGGGTTTAGGTTCAGAAATGTCTGGATTTTATATATATTCTCAATATATGTTTGAGTAATATGGTTATATACCTTTTTGTTGTGGTGTAGGCTATTAGCATAGGTTGAAGTTTGTGGGGCTATAACTATTGCTTCTCTTGGCTTTTTTGATGTAAATGGCTTATCAAATACGGTATTTAGGTTTACATTGATATGTGGCTTTTTGCTAACTTGTTTGCTTGTACCTGCAGCTGTATATAAAGCAACTGTGTTATGGGTTTTTTGGAGTTTCCCAACGTCTCCTTCTACCTCTGGAAGTTTAGAGTCTTCCGATCGACTTAGCTCCGCATTTTTATAGTCATGCTGCTGACTTTCTAGCTGTTGTAATCTTTTTCCCATACTCTCCATCTGTAAGGATAGAGTAGTAAGGATTGTAAATATGTCTTTTGATTCTTGGCTTTCATCTGTTTGGGTACCTTTGTCTTGATAGGTAGTCTGCAATAACATTCTTGTCAGTTCGTATTACTTCAATTGTAAATGTAAAATTTTGTATATTTAATACAAGTCTCCTTATTTCCTTTGTAGTTACTGAATCCTGTACTTTCCGAGTTATCCACCATTTTACTTGTGTATTATCTGTTCTTACTATAAATTTGTTATAAACAATATATGGCTCAAATGCTAACAAACATTTATATAATCCAAATAGTTCTTTCCTATTTATTTCCCATTTTAATTGTGGTTCCGTGTATGATCCGGAATAATATCTACAATGGTGTTCAATTTTTTCATTATCATATTTATATTTTAGAACTCCTCCGTAGCTGTGATCACTAGAATCAGTTTCTACAATATATGTAAATTGTTTCTTTTCATCTGGAAAATATAGTTTTGGTAATTTTTTACACATATTTTTTATCTTCTGTATATGTATTTTATCTTTTTCGTCAAAATGATATTCTATGTCCTTTTTTAATTTTTTCTGTAATGGTTTTAAGTTTTCTGCTAATTTAGGAATATATTCTCTTACTTGGTTAACCAATCCTAAAAATGATTGTAACTTCTTTTTTGTATCAAGTGTTTCATTCAAGTTAATTATTTTTTGTACTACATGGGTTTGCATTTTTATTCCGTTTTTATCTATTTGTATACCTAAAAATTCTATTTGATTTTTCATTACTTCTGCTTTCTTTTTACTTAAACTTATTCCTGATATTTCTACAATGTGTATGAATTTTTCTAGTAGTTTTATATGTTCGTTCTCTGTTCTAGAATATAGCAATATATCATCTATATATATTATACAATTTTCTAATTGGTTGAAGTAATTATCCATAAAATGTTGATACCTACCTGGTGCATTTTTATATCCAAAAGGTAATACGTTCCATTCGTAAAATCCTTGTGGTACTGTGAATGCTGTTAACTTTTTAGATTCATCTTCTAGTTTTAAATGGTAAAATCCTGATTTACAGTCAAATTTACTAAAATAGTTATATCCTTGTATTTGTCTAATTTTTAGTATTTTATTTGGTATCGGATAATTATATGTTTTTGTTTTTGCATTTAAATTTCTATAATCTATAACCATACGGCTTTTTCCTCTTTTTTGTTCACTATGCTTATTTACTATAAATGCTGGGCTAGTATGTTTACTATTACTTTCTTGTATGTAGTTATTATCTAATAATTCTTTTATATGCATTTTAAATTCTGTTAAATCATTAAAATTGTATTTTAAAGGTTTTTGTGTTATTATGCTATTTTCATCTATTAGTTCAATCTTTATTTTTGTTTGATGTTTTTCCCATCCTTGGAGTGGATTATCATTATATAGTAATTCTAGTTTATCTTGTAGTGGTTTTATCTTATTTATTGAGAAAATGATTATCTCTATATTATGGTTACTTTGTATTACATTTTCTAATTTTTGGGTAATCTTTTCACTTCCTTTAATCCAGGGTGTTGTTTTTCTTACTTTATTATTTACTCTTTTTGCTCCTAATTTTTGTTTACACGGGGTAGTAAACCACCAATGTGTTTTTGTTATAATATGTGGGTATAATTTATCTAAAAATGGCATTCCTAATAATATATCTTTATTTGTGAATTCGTAACTATATATTTCTTCTATGGTTAATATTTTATCCCATATTTGTATTTTTATATTTCTTGCTTTATATGTTATCATACTTCCTTCATTATTAAATCCTGTTACTACTATGGGGGTTTTTAGCTTTTCCCATTTACTTTCTGGTAAACAATTATGTCTACACATATTAGCTTCTGCTCCTGTATCCACCATAGGTGTATAATATCTATTATAATATCCTTCTACTATTATTTTGGCAAGTATGTATATCTTTGGCATTATATCAAAGTTCTTTTTATTATTATTTTCTTATTTTCATAACTTATTGTTAATTGCCTATCTTCTAATTTATATGGTTTGACTTTTTCTAACCATTTTATCCCTAGTGTAATATTTTTATCTCCTTGATATATTTTAAAATTTATTAATATTGGTATTCCTCCAATAATTAATTCTTTTTCAGTTGTTTCTTCGTTTTTTCTTAACGCTTTTGGTAGTTCTGAATTTTGTTGTTCTATTGTTACTATCTCTTGTTCTGGTATTAGTTCTCTTATAACATAATTCTCTTCCTGCCCTGTATTTATTAGTATTAAATATTTTCTTTGGTCCATTATTCCTGTTATATAATAATGATGTGGGTTTATTTCTTCTATTTTTTGTTCTATTAATTTTTGTGGAGTGGTATAATTTATTCTTTTTGATGTACTTCTTGATGTACTTCTTGATGATGTTTCTGGCATTTCATTATTTATTCGTTTTGATGTGCTTAATCTTTCTTTTACTATTTCTAAATCTTCATCCATGTCTATTTCTGTATAACTGTAATCATTGTTGTCTATAACTGATACTATTCTTTCGAATGGATTTTCTATTTTTATTTTATTTATTTTATTTTTAGCTGTTATCTTATGTTTTGTTGTTAAGACATATAGATTTTTACATCTTGCTGTGAATATTTTACTTCCTGGTGCTAATTCTATTCCAGACATTTTCCAGTATAATACTAATGATTTATCTATATTTTTATCATCTACTGCTACTGAATAGTTAGCACTTACTATAAATTTAAATTTTTGGTATATTAAGTTACCTCTTACAGCACTTATTATACTCTTTTCTATAGGTTGTACAATCCTATCATCTGCCAAGTATATTTCTATAGGGGTATCTATTCCTTCCCTAAAACATGCTTTTATTAGGATCTCCGTTCCTCCTAAGTGTACATATTTTATTGGATTTTTTGCTTTTATATCTTGTATTTCTTTATTTAGTAGTCTTTTATTTAAAATTGGTATTTGTGCTTTACCTTTGATGTATTTACAATCTATTATATGTTCTCTTTGGCTTACTACATAGTATTCTTCTTTTTGTCTTTTAAACCAATTCTTTATTGTTGGTACTTCTAATATTTTGTCTATACTTAGATCCAATTCTTTTCCTTTTATTTGTTCAAATATATTAGCGTCAAATATTATTTTTTGTTCTGAAGATTGTTCATCTTGGTGTTCTTCTTGTTGTATAATTTGTATATCTTTTTCAGTCATAATTTTCTTCATCTGACTCTTCTATATCCTTGTTTATTTCATTTTCAGAGAACTCATTTTCTGATATCTCATATATGCTGTCTTCACTGCTTAATTCATAATCTACATATTCTATTTGTGTATATTTATCATTATCAATTAGTATTTCGGTAATTTGTTTCTTCTTTGGGTTTTTTGGTAATTTACAATCTTTGGCTAAGTGTCCTAGCTTTTCCACAATTATAGCAAGTACATTCTGTTAGTTTTTTCTTTTTCCTATATGGTTTTTTATGTTTATAATTTTTTACATAATATCTTCTTCTTGGTTTCCTATATTTATATTTTGAATATTTTGATTTAAATTTCTTTTTCTTTCCTTCTTTTTTGTAATATTTATCTGTGCATCCAAATTGGGGTGCTATTCTACTTTTGCAACATGCCAAATTTTTTACTAATATTTTTTCCATTTTCATGTTTTCTTTATATTTTTCACATAATTCTATAAACCAGTTTTGTAGAAATTTTATCCTTGCTCCTAATGTATCTGCTAGTCCTGCTTCGTTCCAATTTTTTATTATTTTTGAGCTAAAGGGTTCTGGTAATTTTGTAAAATATAATTTTCTTATCTCTTTACTTTCATCTGGACTATATGTTCCTTTATAATAATAGTCTCTAAATGCACAAGTATATTCATCTATATAACACATATTACATATTGCTAATTTTGTCATTAAATTTCTATTTGTAATTTTTTCTTTATTTTGTTCTTCTACTTCTGTTGTCATACTACTAAATTCATTTCTTATTGCTATTTCATATTTATTTAATATATCTGTAACTGTTGTTGTAGTTGTACCGTCAAGTTTTTTATTACTCCTTAATGTGTCTAAGCTTTCACTTGATAAATTTTGTAACCATAATTTTACAGTTCCTATTAATGTTCTTTCTATATATCCTGGTGTTTCCGCTATTGTTATTTTATTATCTATTAGTTGTTTTGAGATATATCCTATCCATAATTGTATTGTTTTATTTATATCTGCTACACAATCTAGATCTAAAAAATTATATTGTTCAGTTATCTGTCTTGGTGCCCATTTCTTATTTAACCTTTTATCCCATAATGTTTTGTTTCTGTCATATGCATCATAACTTACTCTGTAATAGGTTGGGTTTAATTGTTTTGGATTTTTTATTCCTGATATGCTTGGTTTATCCTCGTTCATATCTCCTGTATTTATTTCTGGGTTTATTTTTATCTTTTCTGTTTTTTCTATAAGTTCTGTGTATGTTTCACTTGTTTCTGAATAGTTTTCTCCTAGTTCTGTGTCTTTATCACTTTGGTCATTTATTTCGTTTATACTTATTTTTGATGGACTCTCCTGTACTTCTTCTAACTGTAATTTGAATCTTTCTATCTCATTTGTTAGTTTTAGTTCTTCTTCTTCTTCTTTACGTTTTTCCTTTTCTTTTAGTTTATTTGCATACATCTGTTTTAGCATCTCTAATTCTTTTTCTAATTCTGTTATTTTAGTGTTTTTTACTTCCTCTATCTGTTGTATTTTTTCTTTAGCTTGCTGTTGTATTTCTTTAATCTCTCGTTTTCTATCTATTTCTTCGTTTTCTTTTGTTATTCTAACCATGGCGGTTAAACTATCCTCTAGTTTTACAGTTTCTTTTTCTAACATTAAGTTTAGGTTATTTCCTATTTTTTTATATCTTCTTCCTAAGTTGGAAAATATTATTGTTATTTTTAATCCTTCTGGATTCTCATATGTTTTCTCTTCTAATGCGAATTCTTCTTTATTCATCTTTTATCCTTTAGATAACAAACATATTTATATTCTGTTTTAGATATTATATCGATTAATTTGGACAGCCTAGCTTTGTTTATTTTTGTGATACTTAAGTATTCATATTCTATATATAGTTTCTTTAGTTTCTTCCTAATTTTCTGCGATTTCTTAGTTATTTTGATTGTTTCACTGTTTTGCGGGTTTGTACTATTAATGTCAGTGTTATTTTTCATGATTTGCTTCTTAATATAAATGTTTATTTTTCATAGCTCTGATAAACTAGAGGATAGTTTAACCGCCATGGTTAGAATAACAAAAGAAAACGAAGAAATAGATAAAAAACGACAACTACGGACTACTCAGCACAGTATATACCCATGACGGAGAAGAAATAATTGGAATACCAGAGCTATACAAAGCATTTGTCACCTTCAAGAGAATTACAAAAGGCAACCTATTCTTCATCAAATTCTATACAGCACCAGCGGAAATACTATATGATGAAATAAAACCCATAATACAGGTGATAAAGATAGGACTAACACGAGATATGATAATACCGGAAGAGATAGAGAAACAACCGGAGATATAGAAAATGGAGATACCAAGTTTCTATGCTAATAATGAAAAATCAAATAGAATTTTTAGGTATACAAATAGATAAAAACGGAATAAAAATGCAAACCCATGTAGTACAAAAGATAATTAACTTGAATGAAACACTTGATACAAAAAAGAAGTTACAATCATTTTTAGGATTGGTTAACCAAGTAAGAGAATATATTCCTAAATTAGCAGAAAACTTAAAACCATTACAGAAAAAATTAAAAAAGGACATAGAATATCATTTTGACGAAAAAGATAAAATACATATACAGAAGATAAAAAATATGTGTAAAAAATTACCAAAACTATATTTTCCAGATGAAAAGAAATAATTTTTCCACTTCCTTCCTTATATCAAATGCCTGATAGATTGGTCGGTCGTGCTTTCTATTGTTTTCTTGATGGGTATTTAGGCTATAATCAAATTCTTATTGCTCCGGAAAATCAAATGAAAATAACCTTTACATGTCTATATGGTACTTTACTTTCAAGCGGATGCTATTTGGTTTGTGCAATGAACCGACGACTTCAACTCCATTATTTTGATGATTGTCTTGATAATTTGGATAAAATGTTAGCAAGATGTGAAGAAACAAACTTGGTACTCAATTGGGAGAATTGTCATTTCATGGTTGAGGAAGGAATTCTCCTTGGCCACAAAATCCCAAAGAATGGAATTGAAGTTGACAAGGCAAAGACTGAGGTGATTTCCAAACATCCACCTCCAACTTCGGTGAATGGGTGTGCAGAGTTTCTTAGGCCACACAGGGTTTGCCAACATTTCATAAAAGATTTCTCTAATGTGGTGAACCCGTTGTGAAAGCTTCTTGAGAAAGGATGCTAAGTTAAACTTCAAATGATGATTGCTTGAGAGTTTTTGAATTGTAAAAGTTCAAGTTGACAACTACTCCCATCATCACCTCTCTAAATTGGAGTGTCCCTTTTGAACTCATGTGTGATGTAAATGACACAGTGGTTGGGGCTATTTTAGGTCAACGCATCAACAAGAATTTTCACCCAGTCTATTATGCTAGTAAGATGATGAATAGTGCCTAAGTCAATTACAGTGTTACAGAGAAAGAGCTCTTTGCCATTGTGTTTTCAATTGAGAAGTTCCGCTCATACATGATGGGTGCAAAAGACATTGTCCTAACGAATCATGCGGCACTTCATTATCTTATGAGAAAGAAGGACTTCAAAGCTCAGCTGATGAGATGAGCGCTTTTGTTGCAAGAGTTTGATATTCACAGCCAAGATAGGAAAAGGAGTGAAAACCAAGTGGCAGACCACTTGTCGCATTTGGAGGAGGAAGGGAGGCCGCATGATGCCCTTGAAATCAATGACTCCTTCTCCGATGAGAAACTCTTGGCTATTTCAATGAAGGAGGTGCCATGGTTCGCAGATCTAGCAAATTTTCTTCTGTGTGGAATCATTCCGGATGAGTTCTCTTCAAACCAAAGGAAGAAGCTCAAACGGAATTGTCAAGATTACTATTTGGATGAGCCATGCTTATTTCGGATTTGTACAGATGGGGTGATTAGAAGATGTGTACCGGAAGAAGATCAAGGTGAAATTCTTGGGGCTTCTCATTCGTCTCCATATGGTGGTCATCATGGTGGAGTAAGAATGACAACCAAAGTGCTTAGTTGTGGTTTCTATTGGCCTACTCTTTACAAGGATGCAAGTGAGTTAGTGAAAAGATGTGATGAATGTTACGACCCAAACCGATGGGTCGCGATGGATGTCTGAGTCCTTTATGTCGAACACCCCTAAGCATGCGTCTAAGATATGAACCTGTAAAACATCTGTTGCATTATGAAAATAACATATGTGCAGAATACAGCGGGCGAGCCGGCAAGACTGCTATAGACAATTATACATCTAAAACTGAAAGTCGATAAGGCCACATACAATCCAACTAGACATATTGTCTACAGACCTCTAATAGAAACATATTTGTACAAAGATAGTATTGAGCCACGTCATACCCATATATATATATATATATAAACGTATCGTACCAAAACGAAAAGCAGCTCTGGATCAAGTGGAGCACGCCAACTCTCGCTGATCAAGAATCCTAAGAAGGGGGACCGTCATCTTGCCTACCTGCACCTGCGGGCATGAAACACAGGCCCTGTGAAACAGGGCGTCAGTACGAAAAATGTACTAAATATGTAAGGCATGAAAATAACTACGTAAAAGACATAGATGAAACATTAAATGCAAAAATACCCTCAAATCTGAATAACTCTATAAATTTTGAAACGTTTATAATATCATGCATATGCGTATAAATGTTGTGTCATGCATAGGTATGGGTGTACATAATACAATCAAGCCACTGAGTGCATCCCATCATATTGTCTCGGCCACTGTGGGCAACATCATCAACATATACTAGCTGATCAGGTGGTGGTCCGTACATAACGCCATAACCTCTTCCCATATCCCATATACATATACATACATATATATGCGTATATAATGCCGTTTGAATCATATTTCAGCTACTGTGGGCAACATCATCATCATATACTAGCTGATCAGGTGGTGGTGCGTATATAACGTCGTAACCTTTTTCCATATCCCATATACATATATTTGCATATATACGCGTATATAACACCATCTAGTCATGGGTCAATGCACATGTATAAATGAGTAAAATGCATGAAAAATACCTCGATATTTCCTTTCAGATAAACTTTTCCAACTGCGTATTATTCTAAGACCCATAAACAGATGATAATAATAATTCTCATGGGGAATCAAGAATATAGACACCTCTACTATTTCTATGAATAGATTAATTTATAGAAACTGTGTATTTGCTCGTTTCTTCAGTATAATTTGAACCATGCCAAAAGAAAGAAGGGAGGGCCTTAACATACCTGGAGTAGGGTAAAATCCGTATGATATTCTTGAAAAAGATTGCAGGAAGTTTTGTTGAAAACTTGCAAGAATTGCTAACGTTCTGATTGTAGTAACTCTTTTCTTTATCTTTAGAGTATGAGTTGGAGATTACACTATTTTAGACTAGTACGTAAATAGCAGTTTTCAATCTTGCTAGACTTTGGTCCTGTCTATATTAGCAAGTTAACTGCTATAATAGATATGATACAAATTATGGTAAAAAGTGATAAACTAACATATAAAGTCCATAGGAGATGTTGGTGAGAGGTCTATTTTGTTTTTAAGTTTCAATTAACATCTGTATGTGAAGGTTTATCATGCAAGTGACAAAATTTAAGAAATGGAGTGATGTGTCTTTTAGATATCAATTAGGTTGCTATTAATGACAAATAAATTAAGAGTCAATTGTTTGTAATGGGTCTTGCTGACATGTTTGGGGGAGGTTTAATGTTATCTTATAATTTATTAATTAATTAGGTATTATTCCGTTACCCGATAATTAACTGATTACCCGCATAATTTGAAATTTATCACAAATTACTTAAAATTCTATTTTTTTAAAATACTTCATATATACTTTATATATTATACTACCGTGGTCATATGGTACCTTGAATGGTACTAGTTCATAATTATCGGGTATTATTGCTCGACCCGTATTTTATTCCAAATTGATCACTTTTAACAAAACTCATTTTCTTTAATCCGTGTACCGTTTTATCCTTCATAACACTTATTTATCGTTTGTTATAAATAGCGTAAGTACGTTAACGTCAAGATGATCTCATCCCTGGGTCTACGTCGGTTAACTAAAAACAAAATTTTAACGTCCGAAAACACGAGATGTAACAATGAATGTCAAAGGGTTGGTGGAATCTCAAAGAAAAATGAAGTGCCTCTTACTACCATTTCAGAGATTGATATTTTTGATGTGTGGGGTATAGATGTCAAAGGCCCTTTTGTGAGTTCTTATGGAAACACCTACATCTTGGTCACGGTGTATTATGTGTCCAAATAGGTTGAGACCGTGGCTCTACCCAACAATGAGGCGGGAAGTGTGGTGGCGTTCTTGAAAAAGAATACTTTCACAAGGTTTGGTACTCTGCGGGCTATTATAAACGATGGGGGGGGGGGTCACATTTTTGTAACAAGGCTTTCGGCACTTTACTTAGCAAGTATGGTATTACTCATAAAGTCACGACTCCCTATCATCCACAAGCTAGCGGTCAAGTGAAAGTCACCAACCGGGAGATAAAGAGTATTTTATCTAAAACGGTGAATGCTAATCACACGGATTGGTCCAAGGTGCTTGATGATGCATTATGGGCTTACCGGATAGCTTACAAAACACCTATCAAAATGTCACCATACTGGTTGGTGTTCGGAAAACCTTGTCACCTTTCAATGGAACTTGAGCACAAGGCCATTGTGGGCTCTAAAGAAGTTGAATCTTGATTGGGATGTAGCCATTAACTTGAGAGTTGCACATTTTAATGAATTGGATGAGTTCCGGTACCATGCATATGCAAGTTCGTCCTTCTACAAAGAAAAGATGAAATATATTCATGACAAATACATTTTGAACAAAGAGTTCAAAGTGGGCGATCTTGTATTGTTGTTTAACTCAAGGTTGAGGATATTTTCTGGGAAGCTAAAGTCTAAATGTAGTGGTCCATTTAAAATTATTGACGTGGCACCTTTTGGTGCATTAGACTTGAAGAACAAAAATAAAAAAACTATTCCAAGTCAATGGTCATCAGGTAAAGCACTACTTGGGCAAGGTTGGAGATAGACATATCGTGGTGGTCATTCATTTCAATTGATGGTATTTTGCGTCTTGCCGCGAGGTTAAATTAGGTGCTTCATGGGAGGCAACCCATGTTTATTTTCCTTTTTCTTTGGTAGTTAGGTGTTATTTTTGTTCTAACTTTATTTGAAGTGTTCCAAAAAGCTGAGTGTGACTTACAGGAATTGTGGACAAAAATTTGGCTAAGTGTTGCGAGAATTGCGGACCGTAGTTGATTTGTGCGGACTGCACATTTTTAAGTGTTGTATCAAAAAATCATTGCGGCCGCACAATTAGCTTATGGACCGCACAAATGAGAGGTTGAAAAGACTAACTCTCTGAAGTTTAGCCTGCCAGAGAAGAGGTCGATGTGTTACTGCATGGGAAATCTGCGACCACATAGGAATTCTGCAGCCACACATGAAATTATGAGGACCGCAGATGAAGTGTTGAGAGAAATTCTTTAGGTAACAAAGTGTGAACCGCACAACTGCACTCACTCATCTTTCCCTTGATAAACCAAGTCATATAAATAAAGGAATAGGTCTATATTTACGTTTTTTCACTCTCTGAACAACAAAACACTGCTCGGTTAAACTTTCTTGGTGATTTTATCTACCGACACGCACAACAACTTTGATCATTCACTCATTACACTCATTCATCTGGTATGCTTCAATTTCATGTTAATATTTTATTTTAGTTTAATTGGTAAATTATAGTTACTTTTAGGCTATTTGTTACTAAAACTCATTTGTTTATCATGTGAGGAAATATCTGAACTGGGTTAACTACTACATGCTCTAGGAGGACTGGGTTAGCATATTTTCATATTTCTAAGATGTTTCCTTGTCAAATTATTCACAAAAATTGAAAACAGAAAAAATTAACATGTAGGTAACTTTTGAAATCTGCAGCTGCACTTGAATTTGTGCGGCCTGCAGATACTGATTTTAGGCAGCATTAGTGAAGAAGGGATTTGCGGCCTTAAGATAAAATATGCGGACCGTAGAATTTCCATCGCGGCCACAAAACAACACATTTCCTGTCATAAGTGAGTCCCTACCTTGAGACTCCAATGTGCGGCCGAAATGTTAATTGTGCGGACGACATAAATCATGTTACGGCCTCACATTAGCCAATTCTCTATCATCGGAGAGTTGTTATTTTTTGGGTTTCAGAGGTGCAGCCGCAAGTGAAATTGTGCGGATCGCACTTCACTTTTGCGGACACACAACAAAATTGTGCGGTCCACGATTCCCCATCTACGGTAGCAAATGAAATTGTGCGGACCGCAAATTACTTCCCTGCAAGTATGTTCTAACTGTGTCCCCTCATTGTGTCTTTTGGTTTATATCTTATTTGCATGTCTCCTGTGTATGTTTGAACATTGAATTGCAACTAACAATAGCCTTTTTCTTGATACAGACAGTGATTTAATCTAGGGGACGAGGCGACTTTTCTAAAGGGAGAGGTGAACGTTCTCGGGGATGAGGCAAGAGGGCCTTACCTCTTGTCCAACAAAAGGAAATTTGTAAGAAGACAGTTGTCGGGAGAGGGAGAGGTGAAAACCTCTCCGAGATGACCTCATATGTTCCATCTAAGGAAGTTTCAGAGAGAAACTCAACCTCTGTTCAGGTGCAGCCGGCCGTAAAGTCAAGGCTGCAAAGGAGATACCAACTTAGGGACAAGTTGTCTTGATCTCGCAGCACTTCTGAGGAATCGGAGAGCGGTAGTCAGGATTTTGAGCCATCGGTTGCACCAGTCCTTAAGGCATAGGAGGCACCAATTCTTGATATCCCCGATGATGTCAGGGGGGAGATGCCATAACTACCGGGCTTGAAAGAATAAAGAAGAAAGAGGTTTGGGAGGACCGTTCTGTTAACTTGGTTGCCTTCACTAGCTTTCATGCTTGGTAGCCAGCAAGGTTGTTAATGCTTGAGTGATAGTTCCTATTGACAGATTTGGATAGGTACAACCTAGCCATTTTGAGATAGTTCAAGGAATGCAAGGCGTGGATGTTGCTCACTCATAGTGTAGTGGACGCCAAAGAGTACCTGGTACATGAATTCTATGCCAATGTGGCTTACATAAAAAAGTGGACAAAAGTGACTAAAGTTTGTATCCTAAAAGTGAGGTTTGACAAACATACACTCAACATGTACTTAGGCTTCAAATATGTCTAGTCAAAGGATTATTTGGAGAAGTATGCACTGGGAGATGCAACCCGACCTTGGTTAGCAGAGATTCTAGTAGCACTAGGGCTATCACCACCATGGATTGCGGTTGGGGTTCCTATCCACCGGAGCACTCTGAGTTTTGAGGCAAAGGAGTGGCAAAACTTTATCTATAGTAGACTGGACCCGAGCCAAAATGAGACTCACCTTCCAATTCATTCGACAGTTCTGGTTTCTTATATTATGGCCGGGCACCCTATCAATGTGGGTGCCGTGATGTCGACCAACATATTAGTGATTGCTCGGCAAGATGACTCATCCTACCCGTATTCCGACACTATTATAGAATATCTATCGATGCACGGGTAGAGCCGAGGGATTATGATATAAAGGTAAGGCCGAAGAAGCCTTTATCTTGGTACTTGCTGATGGATGCGAACAACCCATAAAGGAAAGTTCAACCTTCTACCACCGCAGACTAGTTTGATGAGCCAGTCGTGGTAGTTGCTGAGATAGTTGATGTTCTATCAACTTCGGCTGAGCCTTCCTCCAGTATCGCATCTGTGCCTTCAGCATCATCTACAGCCCCTACTGTAGCTCCTAATATAGCTACTACCTCGGCTTTGAAACCAGTACCCATGCCTACTATCCCATTCTCTACATTACGAGTCTCCCAAACATTGGTGAGTCTCAACAACTGGATGTAGTCAGCTACTGTAAGGCTGTCTGACTTATCCAGTACCGTTGCAGCTTAGTCTACTACTCAGGCACCTCAGCTTCCCCTGACCTTTGAGGAGACACTAAAGAAGCTTCTGGATAACCAGAAGACAATCATGAACACCTTGGTTTAGTACGGGTCAACAATCAAAGAGCTAGGAAAGGAAATAAATAAGATGAGGAAGTCCTAGGCCAGCAAGAAGTTAATGGTTAAGCTCCGAAAAGAGGTGAACAAATTTTTTACAGTCGGAGACCTTCAATTTGACATGTTACTTGACACGCACCAGACAACACCAGATCCTTCAGCCCCATTTGCACCGGTGGCACTAGTTGGACAGTCTGAGGAGCTAAACCTTGCTGCCGACACTGATGAGGCAGTGTGTCAGATGTTCGCCAATCAGGACACACCTAGAGTCGAAGATGATGAGATCTAGTTGGCTAAGACGGAGGGAGATGACATAGCTGGGGATATAGAGATGTCCAAGGAGCCATAGGGAATTTTTCTTCACCTTTTCCTCCTTTACTCTTATTTTGTTAAGCATTAGGGACAATGCTTATTTTTATTTAGGGGGAGGGGGGTGGAGTTTATTTGACACATTTGATACATTTTGATACAATTGGCCTGTAATAATTTGATGTTATTTTCTCTTTTCTTATTTGTATGTATATATCTTCTCTCTCTCTCTTATTCTCTCTTTTTCTATATTTAGTAGTTTTGCTCATTAACTTCTTTCTCTTTATTTTTTCTTATCTTCTTTTTATGTTCTAGTAGTGTATCAACTCTTGTTTTGTTTAACAACTTCTTTTATGGTTTAGTAGATAATAAGCCTTTGGTTTTCTTAATTCCACAGTTCTTTCCAAAGGTAGTCATTGTGTGAACCGGGTGACTCCTCCCAACGATGGATGGCATGACAACCTTCTTAAGGGAACAAGTCTATTATTGGGTTTAGGTAATAATAGTAGTAGTAATGAATAAAAAGACCTAAATAAGTCATTCTCAAAGAGTTAACCATGCTTCAATTGGCACCAACATACTTAACTACGTGCTTATGGTTAGAGATAAGGTTTCCAAAAGAAATAGCTCTAGTTAGTGACTTTGTGATTCTTGTGTTGACGGTGGTAATCATCGAGTGGTTTAATTGGACCATAGTGATCTTTAAACTTGAATGTGGTTGTTGTGGACCCTCGACTCTATCCTCTTTTACGATCTATTTGCATGAGGGGTGATATGAATTGTTGCTAGTCCAAGTATCCCTGCGAAGAGTCTAAAACTTGCCCCGAATGTGTTTCGTGGCAAAATCCTAAGTTTTGCTTGGTTTGTGAAGAGATTGTAGGCTCTCCTTGGCCCATTTGAGTTTTCTATTGCCAACCAATGTCATTATCCCTATTCAACCCTTCGAGCCTTTAGCCTTTCTCATTTGATAACCATGTTACAAGCCTTTACCCATTTTATCGTGACCCTCTCTTGGCACCCGAGATTTTCTTAACACTCTTATGAATCAAATGGATTAAAGTATAAGTTTGGGAGAGAGATGAGGAAGTTGAAAAAGCTATCAAGGCAAAAAAAGAGAAAATAAATAATCTTTATGAGAATAGAAGGAAAGAAAAGAATAAAAAAAAGAAGAAGAAAGATGCAAAAAGTGAATAAGTGGAAGGGTTGAATGAATTCAAAGAGAGGGAATGTTCCCAAACATTGAGAAATCAAAAGGTAAAAAAGAATTAAATGAACAAGAAAAAGTGATGCTAAGTCTCTCTAGTCCCCAACGAAAAGAAAGTGCCTCTAAGAATTTGCAAGTGTGAGCCGAGAAATGAAAAATGGAGTGCTTATGGAAAGGTGTAACCACTTACCCATATGGTATCCTACCATAACCCAAAATCCTTCATTGCATTCCGAAAGAAGTCCTACTTGATTTCAAACCGAGTGAGCTTACATTAGTGGTAATCTACATGAGGGGAAAGTCTATGGTACTGTCAACGCCCCCCGTTTTCCTAAAGAGAGAAATCGGGTTTACGACATTATGGACAAAACAACTCTTATTCCCTTTCGAGGAATCGGGTTATGGAATTTGAAGAGTCGCCACCTAATGATTATAGTGCATTAGGACACTTTTAAAGAAGATAAGATTTTTTGAAAGATAAACCAGAGTTCGGGTAAGGGCTTGAGATTGTCTCGAGGGGAAGGTGTTAGGCACCACTCAAGATCCACTAGTGTGGTTCCCGACCATGCTTAATTATGACTTTAAGAAGAGAAGGAATAAACAAGAAAAGTTTGCACATAACAAGTTGAAAATTTTTGAAAGAAGAAAGACACAAGTGATTTTAAAAGGAGAAAGCTTAGTTGAAGAAACATTAATTTAAGAAAACATCAATAACTAAAGAAGGAGAAAAGAGGTCCTAGGTTTAAATATAATATGGATCACTTCAATGCAATATCCAGCATTCACTCCTCAGAAGAGGGGTCGTACGTGATATTAGCGCATCGGTCATCATCTCCATATTCTACCCTTCCCACCCCGTCAAGGTATTAAACGCGATTAGTCTCGTTTTTCTTATTGCATGCTAGTACCCATCCCGACCTATTAGTCCCGGGGTGTTTGGACTTCTAATCCTAAAAGAAAGAAAGGGGTAGAGGCATATATGGAGTTTCAAAAGGATAAAATACTAGGCGTCAATCAAAACAAATAGCAGATAAGTGGGAAATAAAACAAATACTCAAAAGGCTCATACAAACCCCATAAATCACATAGCAATTATTTTAGCATGTCTTACAACTACTGATTTGGCCTTAAGATTAAAACTGACAGTGGACAGATTAGTTTAACACATAGAGTTGGATAATAAGTCTACTTTGAGCCCCTCTGGTCCGGTTTGTTAGAAATCAAAAGTATTTTAGGCGAATGATTTAGAAAATACTTATTTCAGAAGAGGTAATCAGATGCAGAAGAATTTTAAAGGAAAGTGTAGATTTCGAAAGCATCAAACTGTTTGAGTGAAAAAGCAAAAGAGTTATGCAAGAATTTTGAAGGCAGGAGTATTTTTGAGAAAAGGATTTGGTTGCATAATTGTTTTAAAGGCAGTTTCAGAGACTGATTAAAACGCTTAGGTAGAACTATTTAAGAAAAAAAAACTGTTCATGGAAAAGAATGCAGATTTGTAGAGTTTGAAAGCACACATGGTTTACAAAAGAGTTTTGTTGAAAACATTACTTAAAGAACGTTAGGAACCAATTGACAGACTGTTGTTACTTAAACGGATCAAGCGAGTTGCAATTAATCCTATAGGCATGACATCCACATTTCGATTTTTAAAGGGGGTTGTTAAAGCATTGGTAAAAGATGGGCGTAATTATCCTACAGTTTGCCTAACGCATATGCAGTTCCTATAGACATGATTTCTATCATGCTTGCAATACAAAATCCTATAGGCATTATTTCTGAATGGTATGCAATATTAAACCCCATAGGCATGGTTTCTAAGTGATTTGCAACGTTAAGGTCCTATAGGCATGATTTTTAGATGATTTGCAATATTGAAGTCCTATAGGCATGATTTCTACTCATTGACTGATGCAAACAACATAAACCCCTCCCACACCCTTTTACTAATATTCCCCAAGTTTTTTTTTACAAAGTTATTACAAAAGTGGAAGGGAAAGACTAAAAAATAAATACATCAAAACTAAAATGGACCCGAGAAAGCCCAAAGCAACCTTAATGTCCAATACATGTATTTTACCAAATCCGGGCTCCAGATTCCAAGGCCTTCTCTTAGAGTGTTTCAAAGTTCCAAGGGCTTTCAGGTAGCCCAGGCAATGCTTACACCCTAAAGATTGAGTAGAATAATGCAATGTGTGGAATTACCAGCCCTTAGGCATCCAAGTTCAGAGGGAACTCTAGGGTCCCAAAGCATGGCTTACCATAGGGGGTAGGACTTAAAGAACTAAGAATAAGTGTAAAAGTGAGGGGATTAGAGGAGACCAAAGCAAAGGGTGGTCATACCTAGCCATGGGTGGGACTGGCACACCCCTAATCCTTTACTTGGTTCAAGCAAATAAGAGAGAAAACTTTACAAAGTCAGACTTAGGCCTGTATGGTGATTAGGACACCATCAGACTTGAGTCAAGCTCAACACATAACAGGATTAAGGGAATGAGACTGATTTGAGTATAGGTTTAGAGCAACCTGGTTCTAAACTAGGGATGACAATAGAGTGCCACCCTAGTCTAAACAATACTCACACACAAAGGGGGTTCAGGGAAAGGGATTGATATGAAAACATTTGTACCAACAAACAGAGTTAAGCCACAAGGGCTTGGGGAAAATGATGTACAGGAAAGTACTTACACAAGCATAACAGAATCAAAGACATGGGAATATGGGGTAGGGATGTAACATGCTGAAGTTTAACTGCATAATGTAAGAAAGTCGAACATAAACAGACATATGAAAAAGGTAAATAAACACGTAGTTTGGAGATGGTATTTAGATCATGGACATACCAGTTGCAAACTCAAACAGTAAAGCAAGTAGGGCAGATAGAATCCTATAGCTTAGCCTTGGCTTTCAGCCGGCTAAACCCGATCAGAACAAGTAGCAGAGAAGAGAAGAAAGAGTTTAGTGAGTGTGAACTTGCAATTGTTCCTCCTTTTTTGAAATAAAAGGGGTGAGGTTTTTTATAGTTTGAAAGTAAGCAGTAAGTAAGGCAAGAAAATAACTTAGTATCAAGTCATAATCAATTAGGGAAAGGACTTCCTTTAATTAAGGAATCAGACTTAAGGTAATAAAATAGAGTTTCATTTATGGAAAGAAGAATCAAGAATAAATTGTAAAATGAAGGGTAAATACATATAAAGTTTTGAAAGATACACGGTTTTAAGCAAATAAGGCAAGAATAGAATCACTAATCACATAGTAAATCATGGAATTAGGGATTCGAGCTCAGTATTGAATTCAGTCAGAGAATAGGTCCAAATCAGTCAAAAAGAAAGAATCAAAATAGATTCATAGGAAATCAACCCCCAAAATTAGGGTTATTTTGAAAGGAAAATGTTTGACTATAAAAGATGCATAAACTTAAACACACAGGGCTAAGATTAAACAAACAGTGTGATCAAAATAGAAGAACATGGATATGCGAGGAATAAAAAGGTCTTGCAAAGCTTAGAAAGAATCAGAAACATGAGATGGGTTTTGAGAATTAGGGTTTTGAAATCAGGCAGGCAGCAAACAATCGCACACAAGTAGTTTGAAAAATTCTCCAAAATCTAGGGTTTCTTCCACAAGTCAAGTGTAGAGTCGAAAGCATATAAAATCAGGCAAAAATAAACTCAGGAGGTCCAAAGAACACAAACATTCATGGAAACCTAAGTAAAGAAAAATACAGTAAAGAAATTACTCGGAAACCCTAGGAGGAATTACAATAAAGAAAAATATGCAGAAATCATAGTGAAAACAATTAGGAATTACAGCAAAGCCAAATAATGCGAGAAATCACAGTAGAACAAGTAGAAATCACAGAAACCCTAAGTTTTGAGAAGATGAACAGTTTTGAAAACAAAAAATCGAAAAGATGTGAAAAAATACTTAAAAATCCTAGAAAATAGCACGAATATGAAGTAGATCTTAGAGAGAAACAAAGAAAACCTCGAAGTCTTAGGGTTTCAGAGAAAACCCTAGAAAAATGAGAAAGGCCTGGAACGGGCTGGTCCTGAGTCGGAGATGGACTCATAGGGCTAGGACTCGCCGGAGATGAGCCGGAAATGGCCATAGAAACTGAATCGGAGAGATTCGGAGTCAAGGTCTTCAAGGCCGGACTCTGAAACCTCGAGCAAAAGGAGTATAGAGGTACGTGGGGGTAGATATAGGTTACACAGGGCCTGGGAAGCCATGATTTCCGGTGGAACGAGGTCGGAGATCAGCGGAGAGGGCTAGGGTTTCAGAGGGTGGTTGAGAGCATTTTGAGAGACGAGGGGATACAAGGGCGGCTCATTTGTATAAATGATTTAGGGTTAGGGGTCTTGTGGGTTTAATTAAGGAAGGGGCTAACGTGGACCGTTGATCTAAATAATCAACGGCCACGATTTAAATGGGGATCCGGGCGGGTTATATTAATAGGGTGTGGGTCGGGTAATTAATGAAATTGGGTCAGAATTGGGGTTAAAATTGAGGGTGCAATTTGGGCTACAATTGAAATAAAAAAGGACTGCAATTTAAATAGCCAATTTTCCTCATTTTGATTTTATAAAAATAGTAAATAATGTTTAAAAATCAAATTAAAAATACAGAGTTAATAAGAAATGCATAAGTATTAATTTAAAAAATATTAGAAATGATTTTGTGATTACGAATGCTATTAAATCGAGAAATAGGCTAAAATTGCAATTTCATGCAATTTTAGTTTAAAAATACCAAATGGACTTGTAAAATTATGCAAAGAATCATGTAAATTATATTTTGTGTAAATACGAGAATAAAATAAATTATTCTCCAAAATGACAAGTTTTGGGAATAATTATTGGTTTTTATAGTGCAAAATAGGCCATAAATTGGTTTAAAAAATCTTTAAAAATTTGGAAAAATACCAAAGCCTTTGGGTGTGCTTGTATATGCATACATATGTTATTTTAAAAGTATTTTGAGTGTAAAAATATATAGGAAAAAATTGGGTATCAACAGCTGCCCCTCTTTTCCCGAGGAGGATGAAAGAGTTGTCGGGTAAAGACAAGATGGCCAATTTTGACCAGAAACGGCGATTGTAAAAGAATTTTGACCGTTCTATGATTTCTGAGCTGCCTACATATCCCTGGTTTTACAGGAATCAGGCCACATGTAGTTCAAGAACCATTGGCGGAATATGCCGATGGAAATTTAAATGAACGGTCGCGACGGTTAGGTTTGAGAGGGTGCTTGGAATCGGACAGGCTACGAAGAACTGGAGCGGGATCGCTGAGATAGCCGTGAGCCAGCGGGAGTACCTGCAAGTGCGTGATGTGCGTATATATTTGCGTAATTTAAACGTGATGCAAGTTCCCATTGGACCATGAATGCTGTCTTTGGATGGTTAGGATAACGTCCTCAGACTATGATGTCCTGGGCCATGAAGCGCATAAAATAAAAATTCGCAGGCCATGAAATGATGTTCTCGGGCTATGCAGATGGTACCTCCGAACTATGACGCCTTTGAATAAGTTGGCAATTTTTCAGCCCATGAGAAGGTGACAATTTTTCAGCCAAATGAATGCAAGTGTGGCGATTTTTCAGCCAAGGCGAGAATTTAAAAAGCAGGAGGCGATATTTCAGCCGAAGCGAGAATTTAAATAAAGTGGCGATATTTCATTCATGCAGGATGGAGATAGAGCTTAGTCTCGAAAGGTAGATAGATAGCCTTATGCAATATGGAGGTAGAGCTTAACCTCGGAAGGCAGAGAGTAGCCTTATGCAAAATGCGGATGGAGACAGATCTTAGTCTCGGAAGGCAGATAGCTAGCCTTATGCAATATGGAGGTAGAGCTTAACCTCGAAAGGCAGAGAGTAGCCTTATGCAAAATGCAGATGGAGACAGAGCTTAGTCTCGGAAGGCAGATAGATAGCCTTATGCAATATGGAGGTAGAGCTTAACCTCGGAAGGCAGAAAGTAGCCTTATGCAGAAATGCAAATGGAGACAGAGCTTAGTCTCGGAAGGCAGATAGATAGCCTTATGCAATATGGAGGTAGAGCTTAACCTCGGAAGGCAGAGAGTAGCCTTATGCAGAAATGCAAATGGAGACAGAGCTTAGTCTCGGAAGGCAGATAGATAGCCTTATGCAATATGGAGGTAGAGCTTAACCTCGGAAGGCAGAGAGTAGCCTTATGCAGAAATGCAAATGGAGACAGAGCTTAGCCTCAAAAGGTAGCAAGTAGCCTTATGCAATGCAGAAATATAAAGAAACGAACAGTAGTAAGTTCTCTTAGCTGAAAGATGATTGCGCTATCATGACTGCTGGGAAATGCTGGGTGTAGATAGTAGACTTTTACGAAATGAGTGATTGCTTTGAGAGTTTCGACTCTAAAGAGTGGGTGCGTTTTGCTTTTGCGGCCTGAATTCTGGTGGGCGGTTTGCGCTATTAGGACTGCTGGGGAGTGTCGAGTGCGGATAGTGACCCTCTGGAGCGTTTTTGATTCTGAAGAGCAAATATACTTTGATTCGTTGCCTAAATTCCTGCATCCAAAGAAAAATTGTGAGTTTTATAGGGGGAGGTTAGTTCGTATCCTCCGGCTCTTGCTGTTGCGTATCATTGGGGTAGCGTTGCTAAACGATGCGATCCAAATGATATTCGGGCATGACCTAGTGAATATATGGCAAGTGCATGTATATATAGGTAAAAAGAATAATTTTATTTCGGGATGAACCAACAACTGCAACGTGGTTCAAGACACGGCAACCTCGCTTGCTCCGGAATTTTGAGGATCCTCCTCAAAAATTCTACCCCAGTTTACTGGGCTGGCGCTGTTGACGGCTGTGCTACACGATCGAACGCAGATTCGCTCCAGAATTTTGAGGGTCTTCCTCAAAATTCTGCCCCAGTTTACTGGGTTGGTGCTGATGCGCAAACTGACTTTGGAATTTTGAGGGTCCTCCTCAAAATTCTGCCCCAGTTCCCATAGCGGGGAAAAATGGGATTTTTATTAAAGTATGACCGAACCCATAGGGCTTCCTACGTATCCCCTCTTAAACGAGAATCAGGTCAGGCGTAGTTCAAAATACATCATGAAGGAAAAACATATGATCAAATGTAGTATCGCTACACTGCGTCTGCGTTGATAGGCTTCGGCCAGACTTCTCCGTCCATTTCCGCGAGAATAAGGGCTCCTCCTGTTAGAACCCGATGCACCATATACGGACCCTTCAAATTAGGAGAGAATTTCCCTTTGGCTTCATCTTGATATGGAAATATCTTCTTCAACACCAGCTGTCCTGGTGTAAACTTCCTTGGCTTGACTCTCTTATTGAAGGCTCTGGACATTCTGTTCTGATATAATTGACTGTGACAAACAACATTCATTCTTTTTCTGTCTATGAGGGCTAACTGCTCGTAGCGACTCTTGACCCATTCTGCATCATCTAATTCTGCTTCTTGTATGACCCTTAAGGAAGGAATTTCTATCTCGGCGAGGATGACCGCCTCTGTACCATAAGCCAACATGTAGGGAGTGGCCCCAATTGATGTGCGGACCATGGTACGATAACCCAGTAAGGTGAATGACAACTTCTCATGCCACTGTTTGTGCCTTGCGATCATCTTCCTTAGTATCTTCTTGATGTTCTTATTGGTTGCTTCTACACCTCCATTTATTTGAGGTCAGTAAGCCGTAGAGTTCTTGTGTTTAATCTTGAATGTTTCGCACATTGCCTTCATCAGGTCGCTGTTAAGATTAGAACCATTGTCGGTGATGATTGGTTCTGGAACCCCGAACTGACAAACCATACGATCTCGGACGAAATCTGCTACTACTTTCTTGGTGACTGCCTTGTATAATGCTGCTTCAACCCATTTAGTAAATTAATCAATTGCCACTAGGATGAACCTGTGCCCATTTGATGCGGCTAGTTCAATTGGTCCAATGACATCCATTCCCCAAGCGGCGAACGACCATGGTGAGCTTGTTGCAGTAAGCTCGTTTGGAGGTACCTTTATCATATCTGCATGTATTTGACAACGGTGGAATCTCCGGACGTACTAGATGCAGTCTGCTTCCATAGTCATCCAAAAATATCCTGCTCGGAGTATCTTCTTTGCCAAGACGAAACCATTCATATGCTGTCCACAGGTCCCTACGTGCACTTCCTCCAATAGTTCGGTTGCTTCTCTTGCCTCGACACATCTTAATAATCCCATATCGGGAGTCCTCCTATACAGGATTTCCCCGCCGTGAAAGAAGTTGTTGGATAATCTCCGAAGTGTCCGTTTCTGAGTAGCATTGGCAAGCTCTGGGTACTCTCCTATTGTCAGGTATTTTCTGATATCGTGGAACCAAGGTTTCCCATCGGCTTCTTCTTCGACGTGAGCACAATAAGCTGGTTGGTCGTGAATCTTGACCTGGATGGGGTCAATAAAGTTTGTATTTGGATGCTGAATCATAGATGACAAAGTGGCCAGTGCATCGGCGAACTCATTTTGTACCCTGGGAATATGCTGGAATTCCGTCTTCCTGAACCTCTTTCTCAATTCCTGTATGTGATGAAGATAAGGGAGTATCTTGGGATTCTTGGTTGCCCATTCTTCTCGAACCTGATGTATGAGTAGGTCCGAGTCTCCGATTACTAGTAACTCCTGAACGTTCATATCAATGGCCAGTTTAATCCCTAGAATGAAGGCTTCATATTCGGCCATGTTGTTGGTGCACGGGAACCTGAGCTTGGCCGATACCGAGTAATGCTGACTGTTTTCTGATACCAGGACTGCTCCTATGCCAACTCCTTTGAAATTTGCGGCTCCGTCGAAAAACATCCTCCAGCCGTCATAGGATTCTGCAATGTCTTCTCCTATGAAGGCTATCTCCTCATAAGGAAAATACGTCTTTAGAGGTTCGTATTCTCCTCCTACAAGATTCTCGGCGAGGTGATCTGCCAAGGCTTGTCCTTTGACTGCCTTCTGGGTAACATAAACGATGTCAAATTCACCTAACAGTATCGCCACTTGGCGAGCTTACCGGTAGGCATGGGCTTCTGAAAGATATACTTCAATGGATCCATCCTGGATATGAGATAAGTGGTGTAAGCACAGAAATAGTGTCTCAATTTCTGAGCCACCCAGGTTAGGGTGCAACAAGTGCGCTCTAATAAGGAATACCGACCCTCGTACGGGGTAAACTTCTTGCTGAGGTAATAGATGGCTTGCTCCTTTCTTCCCATCTCGTCATTTTGTCCCAAAACACAACCAAATGCCCCATCCAACACTGCAAGATAAAGCAATAGGGGTCTCCCTGGCTCGGGTGGAACCAAGACTGGCGGTGTCGACAAGTATTCCTTGATTCTGTCGAAGGCCTTTTGACAATCATCAGTCCATTTAGTGGCAACATCCTTCTTTAGCATCTTGAAGATGGGTTCACAAATGACAGTGGACTGAGCTATGAATCGGCTAATATAGTTGAGCCTTCCCAGAAAACTCATTACATCTTTCTTGTTCTTTGGCGGTGGCAACTCTTGAATGGCTTTGACCTTTGACGGGTCCAATTCTATTCCCCAGCGACTCACAATGAAACCCAATAACTTTCCGGCTGGGACCCCGAACGCACATTTGGCGGGATTCAGTTTTAAGTTATATCTCCTCAGTCTGTTGAAGAATTTTCTCAAATCTCCCATGTGATTTGCAGCTTTCCTGGATTTAATGATGACGTCGTTCACATACACCTCGATCTCTTTATGTATCATATCATGAAAGATTGTGATCATGGCTCTCATGTAGGTAGCACCAGCATTATTTAAACCGAACGACATCATTCTGTAACAGTACATTCCCCACGGCGTGATGAAAGCCGTTTTCTCTACATCTTATTCGTCCATCCATATCTGGTGGTATCCAGCAAAACAATCGACGAATGACTGGAGCTCATGTTTGGCGCAGTTATCAATCAGTATATGTATATTTGGTAAAGGGAAATCGTCCTTTGGACTGGCCCGGTTGAGATCCCAGTAGTCAATACAGACTCTAACCTTCCCATCCTTCTTCGGTACCGGCACAACATTGGCTAACCATGTTGGATACTCCACTACTTTGAGAACCCTGGCTTTGACTTGCTTGGTGACCTCTTCTTTGATTTTCAAACTCATGTCTGGCTTGAACTTTCTGAGTTTCTGTTTGACTGGTGGGCATGCCGGATCCGTCGGCAGCTTGTGAGCCACGATGGATGTGCTGAGACCGGTCATATCATCATACGACCAAGTGAATATATCCTCATATTATTTCAAAAACTCTGTGTATTCTTCCTTTTCTGATAGTGACAAGTGTATGCTGATACGTGTTTCCTTGACATTTTCTGCGTTCCCCAAATTGATGACCTCAATTTCGTCTAAGTTAGACTTGGGCCTGTTCTCGAAATTCTTGAGCTCCTTGACAACCTCTTCTGGTATCTCATCCTCTTCTGAGTCTATATCCGTTTGTCGCACTGTCTCGTTGCAAGTCACAGTCGTTGGTTCATCATTAAGATATGTAATAGTAATGCTGTGTAAAATAAAGTAAATGGTAGAGAAAATAAATGAGAGCGAAACGTAAAGATAAACTTGGAAAATGCTTTTTCATAATCGTTTAAAACATCTGAGCTCTTTTCAAAAGTAAAGACAATGCGGAGAAGTAAAATCAACTAAAGTAAAGTGTGATGCATATGCGTCGTTTAGAATTGCTACCCCGAGGCTCTCCGTGCACGGGTGGTCCTAATTGACCAATTGGCAAGGTGCTCTACTTGTTTCAAAGCTTGAATGGAAGGGCCTTCCTCCACTTCCTCCTCGAAGATAACACAACAATCCATATCATCTTCCAGAAACAGGTTCATTATTGCTGCTAGTGCCTCGTCTTCCTCTGATCCGTACGAAGTGTCGGTTGGCTGAAAAATCTACTCCAACTGAGGTATAGGGTGCTCCAGCAGATGGTATGGTCCGCGCCATGGGGGTGACCAGTGGTTGAACTCCTCCCAAGTGTACTCATACCCTAGGCCAAAAGTGGTACCATGCTTCTTCAGCTTGATAGGTTTGGTGATACCCTGCAGGTTCTTGCGAAGTCCTTTTCCGGGTTCATACCCGCTCCAATTCAGGATGCTCTCAATTTTGTTATCCCACCACTTGTCTTTGTCTATGGCGTTGACTCGCTCGATGTGATGGTATGTTTCTCCACCGATTTTCCTTCTACCTTCGATCATCGGGATGTCCTGGTGACTATATATAGGGTTGCTACCGTCGCCATGAATGATTACTTCCTGATGATTCCATTCAAATTTTACAGCCTGATGCAAAGTTGACGCCACAGCCCCAGCAGAATGGATCCAGGGTCATCGTAGCAATAAATTGTAGGATGCTGGTATGTCAATGACTTGGAACTCGACATCGAACCAGGTGGGTCCCATCTGCAGGCATAAGCTAATTTCTCCAATGGTGGACCTCTGAGATCCATCAAAAGCTTTGACAGTAATAGCCCCGTCTTTGATCTCGTGCAATCCCTTACCCAATGTCCTGAGAGTTACCAACGGACAAATGTTGAGGCTGGCTCCCTCGTCGACTAGAATCCTGGTGACATTGTGATCCTCGCATTGTGCAGTGATGTGCAACGCTTTGTTGTGACCAAGCCCTTCTAGCGGTAATTCATCTTCATAGAAGGTGATCATATAGCTTTCCAGTACCTGCCCCACCATGTTTGCTATTTCGCCTCCTGTTATGTTGCTGGGAACATAAGCTTCACTCAGTACTTTTATTAAGGCATTTTTATGTGTCTTTGAGCTTTGTAGAATAGTCAGAATAGAAATCTGTGCTAGCGTTTTGTTCAGTTGCTCGACAACCGAGTACTCTTTGGCCTGTACCTTCCTCCAAAGGTCATCGCGTCCAGTTTCAACAGCCCGCCCGGAGGCCTGCTTGCTGGACTCAGCCAAGTGTTCCGGGGTGTATACCCTGCCTGTCCTGGTCATGCCCTGTGCGGCAATCGCTTCCCCAGTATATGTCTTTCCCTTCCTTCTAGCCTCAGCGGCGTAATCCCAAGGTATAGCATTTGTCTTGAACGGGGTTACGTCTGTCATGAAGACTAGAATTGGTGCCTTAGGAGGTAACATAGTAACTTCAAACGGCGTAGGTGACCTTGGAACTCCGAACTCAACCTCAATTGGTTTTGGCACCTTTGAAGGTGGTGCTTCAAACTCGAGTGGTACAGACACATTTACCACATCGCCCTCAAAGGGCTGAATCTAGACAATAATGGGATTGAGAATAACTATTGGCTTCTTAGGCTTGTCTCCTTCAGCTATCAACCTGACTGACCCCTCGGGGTCCCAATCATCTTCGATCTCGATCATGTGGATGCCTCTACCCTCGTGGTCAGGCAGAGGGTTGTTGCGGACATTAGGAGCGGGCTCCTTTGCTATAATGACCTTGTTGTCAATCAGGTTTTGAATCTTGTCTTTCAACGAGCGACACTCGTCGATGGTATGGCCCTTCATCCCGGAATGGTATGCGCAAATCTTGTTTGGGTTGATCCACTGGGAAGGATTTTCTGGAGTTACGGCTGGGATAGGGGTAACGTAAACAGCTGCCTTGAGTTTTTGATATAATTTGTCAATTGGCTCGGCTATGGCGGTATATTGTCTGGGAGGTTTGCGGTCGAAGTTTGGTCTAGGTCGAGGGAAGTTTTGACGGGTAGGAGGTTATGGGTAGTGAGAAGGTTGGGAGTTATATGCTTGGTATATAGGTGCGGGTTGGGAATATCTGTGTGAAGCGGGTTCATACGTAGGTGGTGGAGCAGGTGATGGAATTTGGTAGGTGGGTGATGGTGCTTGGTAATTTAGGGTAGGTTGATATGTGAGTGAAGCTGAGGGATAGGTTTGGTACTTCATAGGGGAGTTGTTCTGTTGCGCAGCCATCACAGAATTCACATCCTTTTTCTTTGATGAGCCACCAGACTGTAAAGCCTTATTGGTAGATTGCAATGCCTCGAGGTTAGTGACCATACCATTTTTGATGCCTTCTTCGATTCTTTCTCCCAACTTGATGATGTCGGAGAACTTTTGGCCCTCCATTAGCATCAGCGTCTCGTAGTACTGTGGATCCTGAGCACGGACGAAGAACCTGTTCATTTGTTCTTCCTCCAAGGCCGGTCTGACCTTAGCAGCTTCTGACCTCCAATGAGTAGCATACTCGCGAAAGGTCTTTGTGGGCTTCTTCTTGAGATTTTGGATATAGAACACATCTGGTGCGTTCTCAGTGTTGAACCTAAACCGATCCATAAAGTCAGACACCATGTTCACCCAATTAGTCCATTTCTTTGCATCCTGGTTAATATACCATGATAAAACATCACCCTTCAAACTCCTCATGAACAGCTTCATGCGAATCTTCTCGTCCCTTCCGACTCCTACCAGCTTATCACAATACATTCTAAGGTGGACCCTGGGATCACCTGTACCGTCGAATAGTTCGAACTTGGGAGGTTTGTACCCTTCAGGGAGCTCAACATCTGGCTGAACACAGAGATTTTTGTAATTTAACCCTTCAACACTTTTGTTACCTTCGAAATCTTGGACCCGGCTAGTCAACTTCTTGATCTCAGCGGCCAAATTCTGAATGAGGGAGCTCTTGTCATCTGTCTCGATTGCACTGGCAATTGGCTGACTGTAATGTGGCATGGTGTCCACAAAGATTGGGGTGTTATGGTCTTTTGTGGTATTTTGTGTTTCAGGAACGTGCAGTGGAGTGTTGTTGCAGGTGTTGCAGGCTTGGGCATGAGCGGGTTGTGCTGGTGGTGTAGTATGGTTCTGGTTGTTGGCATCAACAGCGGCAAGAGTGATTGACAGACTTGCCAGGTTTCGAACTTGTTCCAATTCTTCTCGAAATCTCAGCAAAGTTTGCTCAAGATGAGCAGCAGTTTCCTTAGTGATTGAAGCATTCTGAGAGGTTTCCTCGATTTCCTTTCTAGCACTTGTATCTCCCATTTTGCCTTTGTTCCTGTTTTTGGTAGGACTTGGAGGAAGAGGAGGTGGAGGACCCTTGGATCTTGTTGAGTACGCTGATGGTGCCAGAAGGCACGAACTAACCTTTGGGGAGGGAAATAAAAATAATAAAAGAAAAAAAACAAAAAGGTAAAAAGTTAGCGCGGATTCTGATAAATAATATTGCAATATTTAAACACATTGTGCTGGAATATAAATCGCTTCCTAATTTGGGCGCCTCGTTTTGCCGGCGGTAAGCCTAGCGACAAATTAAATTTGGAGAACTTATAATGCTAAATGCCTCATTTTATTGATAAAAACAAGACGAGTCTTAAAACAACTAAATGATAAAAATATCACTAATGGCCAGTGGCCTTATTACATTATGAAAGCAGAAAATAAGAGTCCTACTACTTGGTCCCAGAAGGACCTTCCCTAGATTCGGTACTCTTGCCTCCCTTGTACAGCTGCACCAGCTCGCGCAGTCCCAACAGCAAGTAAGCTCGGGCCAGGTGCCCGCCTTCATTACCCTCAGCATTCTGACAATCGTCGATCCTCTTCAGAAATTTACCTTCCAGTTCCACTAAGCCTCGTTCCAGATACACCAGCCGATTGTTGGCGTTGACAGCCATATCCTTCCACTCGTTGATCAACTTCTCGTGGGCTTCCTGTATTTCCCGATGTTTGTTCTCGCATTCTCGCATCCTTTTGCGCAGTTGATTGTATTTAACCTTTGCTGCAGTCTTTTCATCGATAAGCTTATGACCATGGACAAACCCTGGGTGACCCAAACCAATGTGATCATCTTCCATCCAACCTGTGTAGTGCGGCACATACCCAGCATGATACCTGTCTGGTTCAATAGACTCCTTCCCTAAAATGAGCTTGCAGTGCCACATATGCTGAGCGTGACACCTGTGCATATCATCATCTTGAAAGTCAGCCATGAAATGACTCATCTTCTCTATCCTGGGTATGATTTGTTTCCTTCCGGCTTGCCTCATGACTCGGAGGGGGAAGTAAGGGTGAGTTCCCCTCAGGCCAATGAGTGTGAGGAATGGTGCGTCTCGGGAACGGATAATGAACTCCCCTGTTGGGAACCACTCGAACATCCATTGAATTTGATCTACTTTTAGATTCTCGAATAGCTCTACCCATCCACTGGCGTCCTCTCGCTGAGCGGACATGTTGGGTGTGAAGTTCATTCGCTTTGGGTGATGAAAGGCGATGTGGTCATCCCAATCCCTGCGTATGATTTCCTGTCTGTAGTCGCCTTTTTGAAGGTGTTCTATAAGCCAAAGCTGAAGTAATAGATTACAACCCTCGAAGTGCGGAGCCCCTTGTTGACATTTTTCCCAAGGCTCGATAGATTTCAGCGATGATCATAGGTACTATGCTAAAAGACTGCCCGTCAATTCCTTCCATTAAGGTCTTGGTCACCATGGCTAGTCTGGTGTGGATCCTAGCCTTCTTCATAGGGAAAATTATCATGCCCAAGAAACAAAACATGAACACGAACACCCTTTTATGTATATGCCCCAAAGAGGTGAGGGCGAATTCGTCCATGTAGGTGCGATAGGACTTGATGTGGCCATACCTCTCGTATAAGAAGTCGAAGGGTATGTAGGAGTCCTTCAAGAAAGAAATGTCGGGGTTTTTCTTGAGTCCCATCATCTTAAAAAGCCTCTACTTTTGCGATTCTCCGGCATAAGCAAACCCGGAGTTTCCCAAGGGATACCAGCTAGGCCCCCTATATCTCCTAGCAGAGGGGTCATTTCCAACTCTCTGAAACGGAACACTGATCGATCACCATCCCAAAACAAAGTGGCAGCCTCAATGATCTTGTTATTGGGTTGGATTTCCAGAAGTGAGGGTAAATTCCCTAAGTACTTGCGGACGAGGGTTTGATCACTACCATGAAGATCTTCCCACCAGCTTAGCAACCTTGGGTAGATGTTGGATACCATACCGAATCTGGGGACCTCATTCCTCATTTTCTGCAAAACAAAATGTTAGGCCCTTAACCCCCACCGGACTCGACTATTTAAATCAATAATTAGCAAAAGGGCATTTAGTTCTCCAAATAAATGCACATAACGTGGAGGTGTCCGTTTGGGTTTCGAGGAAACCCGATGGACTTTGGTTTAGGCTATCTTAATGAGTCATTATGCAGACAACATAACTGACTCGGCTAAGTTTGACCATGATGCATGAACAGTTTAATAGAGTAAGGTTTCTACTTTGAAGTGCTAGACAAGGTACCCTTGAGCGGACAACTCAAGAGGGAAAGGCGCGGAACCGTCGACTACACTGTTGATTGACTGGTTTTACCGCAAATATGCCTTTGCCACATTTAGGGGTTATGATATCGGAAGGGCGCAACCACTCATTATAAGCGTTGCTATAGGATTTGTTTTGGTACGAGTGGGATATGATGTTGAGAGATGCAATTACAATAATGAAACAAATTACATGTATTTTCACGTTCATAAAGTAAAGATTACAATAAATGCTCGGAAATGAAAACGGAATTGAGATAATGGTAAAGTAGTAAAGGGGAAAGCAATTAAAGGAAAAGAAAACATGAAGAGTCAAGTTAGTATTCATGGAGAAATGATTAAAAGCAGGAAATAAAGGTAATAAAGGAAGCAATAAAGTCATAAAAAGAATGTAATGGTAAAAGCCTTAAAGCAGCTCCCCAGCATAGTCGTCATGCTGTCGACGCCCCCCTTTTTCCTAAAGAGCGAAATCGTGTTTACGACATTATGGACAAAACAACTCTTATTCCCTTTCGAGGAATCGGGTTATGGAATTTGAAGAGTCGCCACCTAATGATTATAGTGCATTAGGACACTTTTAAAGAAGATAAGATTTTTTGAAAGATAAAACAGAGTTTGGGAAAGGGCTTGAGATTATCTCGAGGGGAAGGTGTTAGGCACCCCTCAAGATCCACTAGTGTGGTTCCCGACCGTGCTTAATTATGACTTTAAGAATAGTAGGAATAAACAAGCAAAGTTTGCACATAACAAATTGAAAAATTTTGAAAGAAGAAAGACACAAGTAATTTTAAAGGAGAAAGCTTAGTTGAAGAAACATTAATTTAAGAAAACATCAATAACTAAAGAAGGAGAAAAGTGGTCCTAGGTTTAAATATAATATGGATCACTTCAATGCAATATCCAGCAATCACTCATCAGAAGAGGGGTCGCACGTGATATTAGCGCATCGGTCATCATCTCCATATTCTACTCTTCCCACCCCGTCAAGGTATTAAACGCGATTAGTCTCGTTTTGCTTATTGCATGCTAGTACCCATCCCGACCTATTAGTCCCGAGGTGTTTGGACTTCTAATCCTCAAAGAAAGAAAGGGGTAGAGGCATATATGGAGTTTCAAAAGGATAAAATACTAGGCGTCAATCAAAACAAATAGCAGATAAGTGGGAAATAAAACAAATACTTAAAAGGCTCATACAAACCCCATAAATCACATAGCAATTATTTTTGCATGTCTTACAACTACTGATTTGGTCTTAAGATTAAAATTGACAGTGGACAGATTAGTTTAACACATAGAGTTGGATAATAAGTCTACTTTGAGCCCCTCGGGTCCGGTTTGTTAGAAATCAAAAGTATTTTAGGCGAATGATTTAGAAAATACTTATTTCAGAAGAGGTAATCAGATGCAGAAGAATTTTAAAGAAAAGTACAGATTTCGAAAGCATCAAACTGTTTGAGTGAAAAAGTAAAAGAGTTATGCAAAATTTTGAAGGCAGGAATATTTTTGAGAAAAGGATTTGGTTGCAGAATTGTTTTAAAGGCAGTTTCAGGGACTGATTAAAACGCTTAGGCAGAACTATTTAAGAAAAAAAAACTATTCATGGAAAAGAATGCAGATTTGTAGAGTTTGAAAGCACACATGGTTTACAAAAGAGTTTTGTTGAAAACATTACTTAAAGAACGTTAGGAACCAATTGACACACTGTTGTTACTTAAACGGATCAAGCGAGTTGCAATTAATCTTATAGGCATGACATCTACGTTTCGATCTTTAAAGGGGATTGCTAAAGCATTGGTAAAAGATGGGCGTAATTATCCTACAGTTTGCCTAACGCATATGCAGTTCCTATAGACATGATTTCTATCATGCTTGCAATACAAAATCCTATAGGCATGATTTCTGAATGGTATGGAATATTAAACCCTATAGGCATGGTTTCTAAGTGATTTGCAACGTTAAGGTCCTATAGGCGTGATTTCTAGATGATTTGCAATATTGAAGTCCTATAGGCATGATTTCTACTCATTGACTGATGCAAACAACATAAACCCCTCCCATGCCCTTTTACTAATATTCCCCAAGTTTTTTTTCACAAAGTTATTACAAAAGTGGAAGGGAAAGACTAAAAAATAAATATATCAAAACTAAAACGGACCCGAGGAAGCCCAAAGAAACCTTAATGTCCAACACATGTATTTTACCAAATTCGGGCTCCAGATTCCAAGGCCTTCTCTTAGAGTGTTTCAAAGTTCCAAGGGCTTTCAGGAAGCCCAGGCAATGCTTACACCCTAAAGATTGAGTAGAATAGTGCGATGTGTGGAATTACCAGCCCTTAGGCATCCAAGTTCAGAGGGAACTCTAGGGTCCCAAAGCATGGATTACCATAGGGGGTAGGACGTAAAGAACTAAGAATAAGTGTAAAAGTGAGGGGATTAGAGGATACCAAAGCAAAGGGTGGTCATACCTAGCCATGGATGGGACTGGCACACCCCTAATCCTTTACTTGGTTCAAGCAAATAAGAGAGCAAACTTTAGAAAGTCAGACTTAGGCCTGTATGGTGATTAGGACACCACCAGACTTGAGTAAAGCTCAACACATAACAGGGTTAAGGGAATGGGACTGATTTGAGTATAGGTTTAGAGCAACCTGGTTCTAAACTAGGGATGACAATAGAGTGCCACCCTAATCTAAACAATACTCACACACAAAGGGGGTTCAGGGAAAGGGATTGATATGAAAACATTTGTACCAACAAACAGAGTTAAGCTACGGGGACTTGGGGAAAGGGATGTACAGGAAAGTACTTACACAAGCACAAAGACATGGGAATATGGGGTAGGGATGTAACATGCTGAAGTTTAACTGCATAATGTAAGAAAGTCGAACATAAATAGACATATGAAAAGGGTAAATAAACACGTAGTTTGGAGATGGTATTTAAATCATGGACATACCAGTTGCAAACTCAAACAGTAAAGCAAGTAGGGCAGATAGAATCCTATAGATTAGCCTTGGCTTTCACCCGGCTAAATCCAATCAGAACAAGTAGCAGAGAAGAGCGGAGAAGAAAAGAAAGAGTTTAGTGAGTGTGAACTTGCAATTGTTCCTCCTTTTTTGAAATAAAAGGGGTGGGGTTTTTTATAGTTTGAAAGTAAGCAGTAAGTAAGGCAAGAAAATAACTTAGTATCAAGTCATAATCAATTAGGGAAAGGACTTCCTTTAATTAAGGAATCGGATTTAAGGTAATAAAACAGAGTTTCATTTATGGAAAGAAGAATCAAGAATAAATTGTAAAATAAAGGGTAAATACATATAAAGTTTTGAAAGATACACGGTTTTAAGCAAATAAGGCAAGAATAGAATCACTAATCACATAGTAAATCAAGGAATTAGGGATTCGAGCTCAGTATTGAATTCAATCAGAGAATAGGTCCAAATCAGTCAAAAAGAAAGAATCAAAATAGTTTCATAGGAAATCAACCCCCAAAATTAGGGTTACTTTGAAAGGAAAATGTTTGACTATAAAAGATGCATAAACTTAAACATGCAGGGCTAAGATTAAACAAACAGTGTGATCAAAATAGAAGAACATAGATATGCGAGGAATAAAAAGGTCTTGCAAAGCTTAGCAAGAATCAGAAACATGAGATGGGTTTGGAGAATTAGGGTTTTGAAATCAGGCAGGCAGCAAACAATCGCACACAAGTAGTTTGAAAAATTCTCCAAAATCTAGGGTTTCTTCCACAAGTCAAGTGTAGAGTCGAACACATATAAAATAAGGCAAAAATAAACTCAGGAGGTCCAAAGAACACAAACATTCATGGAAACCTAAGTAAAAAAATTATTCGGAAACCCTAGGAGGAATTACAATAAAGAAAAATATGCAGAAATCATAGTGAAAACATTTAGGAAATACAGCAAAGCCAAATAATGCGAGAAATCACAGTAGAACAAGTAGAAATCACAGAAACCCTATGTTTTGAGAAGATGAACAGTTTTGAAAACAAAAAATCGAAAAGATGTGAAAAAATACTTAAAAATCCTAGAAAATAGCACGGATCTGAAGTAGATCATAGAGAGAAACAAAGAAAACCTCGAAGGCTTAGGGTTTCAGAGAAAAAGCTAGAAAAATGAGAAAGGCCTGGAACGGGCTGGTCCTGAGTCGGAGATGGACTCACAGGGCTAGGACTCGCCGGAGATGAGCCGAAAATGGCCATAGAAACTGAATCGGAGAGATTCTGAGTCAAGGTCTTCAAGGTCGGACTCTGAAACATCGAGCAAAAGGAGTATAGAGGTACGTGGGGGTAGATATAGGTTACACAGGGCCTGGGAAGCCATGATTTCCGGTGGAACGAGGTCGGAGATCAGCGGAGAGGGCTAGGGTTTCAGAGGGTGGTTGAGAGCATTTTGAGAGACGAGGGGATACAAGGGCGACTCATTTGTGTAAATGATTTAGAATTAGGGGTCTTGTGGGTTTAATTAAGGAAGGGGCTAATGTGGACCGTTGATCTAAATAATCAACGGCCACGATTTAAAATAGGGATCCGGGCGGGTTATATTAATAGGGCGTGGGTTGGGTAATTAATGAAATTGGGTCAGAATTAGGTTGGATTGGGGTTGAAATTGAGGGTTCAATTTGGGCTACAATTGAAATAAAAAGGGACTGCAATTTAAATAGCCAATTTTCCCCATTTTGATTTTATAAAAATAGTAAATAGTGTTTAAAAATCAAATTAAAAATACAGAGTTAATAATCAATGCATAAGTATTAATTTAAAAAATATTAGAAATGATTTTGTGATTACGAATGCTATTAAATCGAGAAATAGGCTAAAATTGCAATTTCATGCAATTTTAGTTTAAAAATACCAAATGGACTTGTAAAATTATGCAAAAAATCATGTAAATTATATTTTGTGTAAATGCGAGAATAAAATAAATTATTCGCCAAAATGATAAGTTTTGGGAATAATTATTGGTTTTTATAGTGCAAAATAGGCCATAAATTGGTTTAAAAAATCTTTAAAAATTTGGGAAAATACCAAAGCCTTTGGGCGTGCTTGTATATGCATACATATGCTATTTTGAAAGTATTTTGAGTATAAAAATACATAAGGAAAAATTGGGTATCAACAGGTACTTGAAGCCGTACTTGTGACATTCTCTTGAGAGAGATGAGTGAACCTTTCATAAATCTTTGGATTGAGTGCTAAATTTCTTAAATGAGCTTGGAAAATGGAAAGTAGAGGAGGAAGAGTTTGGAGTACACCATGGCCTACATGAGAGATAAAGAGTCCTTGATGAGTAAAGTCAATTCTTGAAGCTCAAATGTCATATTAGAACAATATGTGCATGAATGTTTAACTTGTCGCCTTGTTGATAATGCATGAGTAGTGTGAGTAATTGTTGGTCCCAACTGATGTGTGATGTCATGCCCCGACCTCGAGGAGCGCGACCAGTACTCAATCGAGACAACCCAGCCGAGCAAGCCTGTTAGATTTCCTTCTACCCAAACTCATCCGTGAATAAAGAGAAAATATATCTCATTAAGTAAACACTGAGAGGATTTCATTAACAACCTCAATTTCCATTTCCATTATTTACTCCATTTTAAAATCTCAAAATACAACATTACTAATTTGACTTTCCTAACACTAATACACAACTCACACTATGTCTGCGGAGTCTCTAACAGATATAAAATAATACTATGATAGTGTTGGCAACACATACATGACCCCGAAATGAAGTGGGGCTCACCAAGTCAACTGGGAAGAGGGTGTACCGCTATCACTGGTCAATTCCTCCTGCGGTGGAACCACCTACATCCATTAAAGATGCGGCGCCCCCGACAAAAGGGATGTTAGTACATATGGAATAGTAGTAGTATGAAAACCCAACACCCCTTCAAGGGTTTAGAAGTGCAACATGAATGTGATGAATCATGGAAACAATAAAAGAGGGCTCAGATAACTTATAACCGTTAAAGCCATATAAAATTTATTAAAAACATTCAATAACATTGATAAATTTTAAATCAGGGATCCTCTGTAACAACCTTTACACAAAGTGGCCCTGCCGCCTCACCCGAATATATGAGGGTGTGGGTGCAATCACCATACCACATGTCACGACCCAAACCAAAGGGCCTCGACGGGCACCTAGTAACTAACTCAATCGAGTACCAATGTAACATATCTTTCTTATTGTACTATCATTGGTAAATGGGCTAAAAGGGTCGTCATGAGATAATCAAAATAAAACATAAGGGAATACTAAACATAGGATGACCCAACATGATTTAGAAACTTATACATGTGACATACGGGCTTATAAGGCCGACATGATAATTTATAAACTCAAACATAGGCCGACAAGACCATACAAGTATCTATATACCTGACATCTGTCTACAAACCTCTAAGAGTTCATAAACATCATAAGGGTCGGGACAGAGCCCCGCCATACCAGTCAATAAATTTCCAAATCATACTGATCAAAGAGGCAACTCCGGAGCAAGTGGAGTGCACCAACACCTTTTGCTGAGCTGAGCCTACTAGAAGAACTGTCAACCTATCTTTCATGACCTGTGGGCACAAAACGCAACATCCCCGACAAAAGGGACGTCAGTACAAGTAATGTACCAAGTACGTAAGGAATGAAAAGTAGTATATAAAAGACATGAAAGAAATATGGAGTAATTACTCAACCTGTAAGTCTGAGTAGCTTTGTGAATCATAAAGCATTTATAATGTCATGCATGTGCATGTAAATGTCATATCATGCATAAGTATATGCGTACATGTCGTCATCAAGCCTCTGAGGGAATCCCATTATATCATCTCGGCTTTTGTGGGCAAAATTATCAATGTATACCAACTGATCAGGTGGTGGTGCGTATATAACGCCATAACCTTTTCCCATATCCCATATACATGTACTATACGCGTATATAACGACATCTGGTAATGGGTCAATATAATGTATATGAATGCAATGCATAATGAAGTAAGTCATAAGATCTCTCAAAATGTCATGAGACCCATGGACAGACGATATTATAGTAGGACATATGGGAAATCAAGAACATAGGCAACCCTAGTACTTATAAGAATAGAATTATTTGTGAAGCTTACGTGCTTGCTCGTTTCATTGTATCATATGGATCATTGCAAAAGGAAGGAATGGATAGCCTTAACATACCTGTATGATATCTTCCTTATTACTCAACCAAGCTCGATGCAACGTCTTGCATCTACAACAAGTGAAATGATATCGCCGTTAACTTATAATGTCGTACCATCGTATTTGGCTAGTCATATGGCTTAAGAAAAATTGGGCAGCAACTCACCTATTTTTAATACATTATAAAGACCATTAAAGGTCATCAACATCCCAACAATAACACCTATAACCAACAATATCAACAACAACAATATAATCCTCTAAGAGTTTCTCCGATTAACTTAACAATCATATTGAGCAGCAAGCTCATTTTTACTCATAACAAGATATGAATTGAATCCAACCATTATTCCATAAATTAGTTTACAACCTTCAGAACATCATACTTATATGTACCATAGTATCTCTAGTTTAAAACATCCACAAAATACCTTCCAAAACAGTCCCATACGTTAGGAACCTTAATTTTTATCGTCAATCACTTGGTTTTCATGTTTTCTTATTCAATCAACTTAATTAACACCTAAAAAAGCTTAATAACAATAGTCACAACATTATCAAGTTATTTCTCACAATTTACAGCCACCACAAACCATATATTTTGCCACGAAACTATCCAACTGTCACGACCCTAAACGTAGAACTGGTCGTGATGGCGCCTCTCGTGAAGATAAGGCTAGCCGACACACTCTCAATTCATTTTAAGCAATAAAAAATAATACAAATTTAGTCTTTAACATAATGATAATCCCAAAATAATGTGAAATAGTACAATTGCAGAATAGACATAGCCCGACATCGGGGTATCACCAATCATGAGCATCTACTAATAAATTTAAAACAGAAAGAATCTACATAGTCTATTACAGAACTAAAAGAGGAGAAAATAAGATAGAGGGAGGAGAACTGGGCTGCGAACGCGGAGCAACTCGAAGTCTGCTGGAAGCTCTCAACCCTCGCAAACAGGACCTAAAGTGCCTGAATCTGCACACGGAGTGCAGGGAGTAAAGTGAGTACTCCAACTCAGTGAGTAATAATAATAAATGATACCGAGCGATAAGAAATCATGTAAAGGCACATCAACAGGCTATAAAGAAGCAGTATAAAGCCAGTGAAAGCAATGAAACTGTGCAAACATGTAAAGTCACCTTAGTTTAGTTTAAGCTTCTTAAAAAATGCCTTTTTAACATTTAAGCAAGTAAATGACAGGCAGCTAGAAAAGATAAGGACATAAAAAACTGCCCCTCGGGCACAATATCAACAGAATCCACCCCTCGAGCAATATCATGAAACAACACCAGCTCCTCGGGCTATATCTCATATCACAATGGGTACCTGCGCTCACTCGGGGTGTGCAGACTCCGGGAGGGCCCCCTTACGGCCCAAAAGCAATATCAAGCCATCTCGTGGCATAATCAGCAGGCTCTCGGCCTCATATCAACAAGCCATATCGTGGCGTACAATCTCAGGCCCCCGCCCTCATAATCATACATTAGTGTATCCTCACAACATAGGCCCTCGGCCTTACTTAGTCAGGATCTCATAAGCCACTCGGGCAACAGGAAAACATGATGCTTAGCCCAAATTATCATTTAAAATATCATTTAATGTGTTAAAACAAAGTAAACATGGCTGAGTTATGAAAACAATAGAATATAGCATGACTGAGTACAAGTATAATGTCAAAACAGTGAGGAAATATTAGTAAAAATCCCCTAAGGGTCCATATAGTTGGCACGAGGACAAAATATGGCATTCCACCCATAACATGATGATAGCAAACAATTTTCAATCAAATACGCGGTAAAACAGTCATTCGGGACAGACTAAGTCGCAATTACCAATGGTGCACGACCCCACGCTCGTCATCTAGCGTGTGTGTCACCTCAATATAGCACAACAATGTGAAATCTGGGGTTTCATATCCTCACGACAACATTTAAAATCATTACTCACCTCAATCCGGTCCAAACTCTAGCCCGCGACGCCTTTGCTTCTCGAATCGGCTCAATTCGCGTCGAATCTATCCAAAATAAGAATCATGATCTCAAAATATGCTAAAGGAACGAAGCCCATGCCAAAATAATCAATTTACAACATAAATCCCGAAATTCACCAAAACCCGACCCCGGGCCCACTTCTCGGAATTCGATAAAATTTACATCAATAGATTCCTTATCTCTCTATGAGTTCATACATATCAAAAGTCCCAAAATCCGACCACAAATGGCCCTTCAAACCCTCAAGTCTAGGTCTCCAATATCAAGCCCTAGTTCCCCAATTTTAACCCTTAAATTTCCATAGTTACAACTCTAATCCGTGAAATAATACCATAGGATTGATTATTAGACTCAAAAATCTTACCTCCAGACGATATCCCTTGATTCCCTCTTCAAAATCTCCCAAAAGCTCCAAAACCAACTTCCAACTTTCCGCCAACCATCCGAAATCTCCCCGAGGCCCCCGGGACCTCAAACAAAAGCAGCAAGAAGTCCTATACCACCATCCAAACTTATACCAACCTTCAAAACACCTCAAACAACATAGAATCAACCAAATACATCGGATTCACGCCTAAACTTCCAAAATCTTCCAAATTCTGCTTTTGATAAAAAGTATTACAAACCATGTCTGAATGACCTGGAATTTTGAACACACATCCCAAATGACAAAACGAACCTACTACAATTCCCGAAATTCCATTCTGACCCCTATATCAAAATCTCACCTATCAATCGGAAAACGCCAAAATTCCAATTTCACAAATTTGAGCCTAAATCTACTCCGGACATACAAAAAACATTCAGATCACGCTCCTAAGTCTCAAATCACCTCCCGAAGTTGTCCGAACCATCGGAACTCGCATCCGAGCCCTCTAACACATATGTCAACATCCGATTGACTTTTTTTTTTCTAACTTAAGCTTCCTCAAAAGAGACTAAGTGTCTCAAACCTTATTAAAACCTTTCAGAACCCGAGCCAACCAACCCAACCACACATAGAACCGATAAACAAAGCAATAAGAAGCCGAAATGGGGAAAACAGAGAGGTAACTCATGAGATGACTGGATGGGTCGTCACATCTTCCCCCTCTTTAACACATGTTCATCCTCGAACAAGTCAAGAAAACATACCTGAAGCATCAAACAGGTGAGGATATCTGCTCCGCATCTCCTGCTCAGTCTCCCAGGTATGCTCCTTCACGGGCCGACCTCTCCACTGCACTTTTACTGAAGCTATATAATTAGACCTCAACTTTCGAACCTGACACTCCAAAATAGTTGCTAGCCTCACATCATAAGTCAAATCACCATCTAACTGCACCGTACTAAAATCCAGAACATGAGATGGATCCCTAATATACTTCCAGAGCATAGAAACATGAAATACCGGATGTACACTCGACAAGCTGGGTGGCAAAGCAAGCTCATAAGCCATCTCCCTAATTCTCCAAAGCACCTCAAAAGGACCAATGAACTAAGGACTCAATTTACCTTTCTTCCTGAATCTCATAACACCTTCATGAGCGAAACCTTCAACAGAACCTTCTCACCAACCATGTAGGACACATCCCGAACCTTCCTGTCAGCATAACTCTTTTGCCTCGACTGCACTGTACAAAACCTCTCCTGAATTACCTTCACCTTTTCTAAAGTATCCTGCACCAAGCCTGTCCCCAATAGCCTAGCCTCACCCGTCTCAAACCAACCAACTGGAGATCTACACTGCCTCTCATACAAAGCCTCATATGGAGCCATCTGAATACTCAATTGGTAGTTGTTGTTTAAGCAAACTCTGCAAGCGGTAGAAACGGATCCCATGACCCTCCGAAATGAATGACACAACCACACAGCATGTCTTCCAATATCAAAATAGTGCGCTCGGACTGCCCGTCCGTCTAAGGGTGAAAAGTTGTGCTCAACTCAACCTGAGTACCCACCTCTCGCTGCACAGACCTCCAAAACTACGAAGTAAACTGAGTGCCCCTATCTGAAATGATGGAAACTAGGACACCATGCAAACGAACAATCGCCCAGATATAGATCTTTGCCAACCGCTCTGAAGAATAGGTAGTACACACAGGAATGAAGTGCGCGGACTTGGTCACCCGATCCACAGTCACCCAAATAGCATCGAACTTCTTCAAAGTCTGTTGGAGTCCAAATACAAAGTCCATAGTGATCCTCTCCCACTTCCACTCTGGAATATCCATCTGCTGAAGCATGCCACTCTATCTCTTATGCTCATATTTCACCTGCTGACAATTGAGACACCGAGCTGCTGTTAATACCTAATTTTTCCTCAAACTATTTTTCAATTTGCATATATACCTTCAAAATCACTTTTTATAATAATTGGTATTTTGCCATAATTTTCATATTATTATCAATTTATTTTTCTAATTTATTCAATAATTTATATCCAATAATTATTCATAAATTACATTACAGTAATCTTAAAGTATTTCTTAGCTTAATATATCATTTTTAATTATATTAGGATTTAATTATTTCACAAATTAGCCAATTTGGCATTGTTTGGCTATAATTATAATAATTTTGCAATTATAGCCTAATTGTACACTTTATGCTATTTTAATTCAGTAATCAGTCATTTTATATTTTAAATATTAGTTAATTAACCTAATTTCACCTATTTTGCTTTAATTTCATTTTTATCTAATTATTAGCTATTTTTATTAATTATTTATCTAATTTTGATAGGTATTTAACAAATAGCCATTCTTATTTAAATTATAGCCTAATTAAACCTAGTCCAAATTAAATAACTTACCAGACCCCAAGCCAAATACCTTGTCCCACCCGTCCTAATCCCCATTCCATCTGAGTCGTTGTTTATTTTGAATCAACAGTCCAGATTAGCCCCTTCCTAATTTAACCCCCTAATGACTACCCCTGTCTCTCGTTTCCCTCCTCTCATTCTCTCTCAACCGGTATCTCTATCTCTGGTTCTCTCTAGAACCTTCTTTACTCCCCTCCTCTCCGATGGACCCTGTCCACCTTTTCCGGCCACCTTCCTCGCTGGAAACCATGGCCTCTCATCATCTCCTGGCCTCTGCTTCACCCATGCCAGTTTGACACTACCCTGAGGTCCTCAGGTGAACCTCCTCCTTCTTCTGATGTTTTTTGTATTAATCTACGACTCTCACTGTGTTTAAACGTTTGTTTGATCCTTCTCCTTTATCCGAGCTATTATGTTGAAAACGTTAATGTTTTCTTAAGTTTCTGAGTTCGTCTTGGGTGCTATGTTCAATTAATCTATATATTTCTTATGAACTCTGTGAATTCCTGATTTATATGGTTTTTACCTTATGTGTGCTTGTTAGAGTTGTTGATTTTCGTCTATTATGAGTTTAATCTGTTTATTCTAATGAGCTTATGATAATTTCTCCTAAATTGGTATTCTTCTCTATTTGTGGGTCATCGAATCCCTGGGATTGGTTCTTCATCGATCTTGCATGATATTCTCTATTGATTCTTGAGATGTCCCTTTAATTAAGGTAGGTTTCCTTTTTATCCTTGCCTATAACATCTTACTCCGCTCCTGTGTGATATTTTCCTTTGATAAATATTGATTCCCTGTAATTAGAACCTCACTCAAGGATCTCCTTACTGATTTTCGAAATTTGAAATATCTCTTGCCTTATTTCTCTGGCTGATTCTATTGTCAAACTAATTTATATATATTTTCCTTAAATAGGATTTTGAACTTGACCTTAATTGCATGCTCTATACCTATATTACACTTGTACTACTTCCTTATTGTGTTATAAGCAGCTTTACTTGATTCCTTTCATTATTTTTCCACTACTTCTTACTGTTTGAGTATTCCTTAATTAAAGGAAATTTGTATACCAAATTGATTCTAATTAACGTTTATTTTGATAATTACTGCTGAACTATTATTTTTACCTTATTTTTCTGCACGCTTTCAAAATATATATACTCTATTCATTTATTAGCATAATTTACAAACAAAAAATTTGTTCAACTCTCTCTCTCACAACTAAAACTCTCTATTCTCTCTTCTGTGCTACTTTCTACTATTTTAAGATAGGCGACTGCAAGCCAAGACTAACTACTGCACCTCTCCTATTTCTGCTTTATTTATTTGTTTTCTTCACTTCACTGGTATGTTCTAATTCAGATTTTAGTCCTTAAACCAACATGTTTCTATTACTGTTACAATTCCTTGTATTTCTGATATGCTTTTATTTTCTATTTTTGCTATTCAACATGTAATTAGGATCCTGAATTCCCTCTACATATTACGTTATGCTTTACTTGTCAATGACCAGCTTGTTTCTGTATACTTAGTACTTGTTTCTTATGTGAATCCCCATTATTGGTACGTTAGTTTGATTATGGTCTTAGTTGTTTGGTGTTGATATGTTAATGTAATCCAATACCCTATTGTCCCCCCTGATCCTCTGAACCTGTAGGCGTTTCTAATTGTGCGCTCGTATATGTTCCTGCCTGCTACATGTTTGCCATCACATGCTCCATATTTGTCCCTCCAATCCCATTTCCTTGCTTGTGTTTGCTGGACTATTCTTGGTTCATGGTGTGATGCTAACTTTGTTTTGGTTCTAAGATTGGTATGCATGCTCCTTCAAATTGTTTTCATCAGTTAAATTTTGTCATAAAACTATTCCAATTAAGTCTCTCTTTTCAAAACTATTTCTTACTTACCTCTTCTTCAAAACTGTTTTCTTACTTGAACTCTTCAAAACTATGTCGAGCACTCTCACTCTACTCTTAGACCACTAAATGCTTCTCCTTTTGTGTGAGCATTGCCTTGGGACCCTTGAGCTCCCTCTGAACCTTGACATACAAAAACTGGCCTTTCCACACTGCACTTACTCTATCTTGGCTATGAAATCTTGGTGTGAGCACTGCCCTGGAGCCCTTGAGGTCTTTAGGAAACTCTGACACACCCAGATTATGAGAAAATTTGTGAAACAATACTTGGCATTGAGGATCTGGAGACTTGGGCCTATTCTGTAGGCTCCCTATAATTAACTTCTTATTTTTTTCTTTATTTTCAGTTATGCAATTCCTATTCAAAGGCCTGTAATAATTATTTGTAAACGACTCTGGGGTTGGATAGTGAAAAGGAGTGGGTAATATGCATGTTGTAGTATAATCCAGGGTAGAAATCATGTTCCTATATTTACTTTCTCTATGTGCAATAGCAGCCATGTTTAGGTACAACATGCCAAGCATGTCGTGCATTAGATATCATGCTATTTAGGATTTATATGTACTTTTTTCAGCATCTCATCCACACTTAGAAATTCTGTCTATAGGGTAGATAATAAGAATAAAATAAGCCGCTATTATATGATTCTTCCCATGTAAATATTTTATGAAGTTTCACTTAGAAATCCTGCTTTAGGTAAACAACATCAAAACTGTCACTCCTGTCCATTTTGAAGCTGTGCATAATTTTATGTGCATTTAGAAATCTTGTTTAAGTTATTATGCATCATGCTATATTAGACATCATGTTATAGGATCACACTCATTTAATCACTAGTCTAAATATAGATGTATAAACAATCCTCCTCTTCTAAACAAACTGGTAATTAGTCTCTCGATGTTTGCAACATTTAGAATTGCATGCTATTAGGTGTAACAACCTGGGATTATTAACAAATCTAAATAACTGCTACATATTATTTTACACCTCAGCAAGCCTTATTAGGACTTCCTCTCTGAGTTATGTAATAAATCTGACTCTGCTGTTATCACTTAGATACCATGCTTAGGATCTGAATTTAGACCTTAATTGTGTATGAGTCATGTTGTTTATGTGTACTATGTGTGGAGGTATATCTTAGCCTTTTATTTGTCTTCCATGCTCCCATTTAATTGAAGTCCTATCTGTTTATTATGTGTAGCCTTAGTGTTTTACCTTTAAACTTGAGGGTCTGCCTAGAACCCCCTTTTATAAGATAAGAGTCCTAAATTACTCCGGGACTGATAGGAAGGGACGAGTAACAACATGCAATAGGGGTCAAGACCAACCCTCTCTTTAATTACCTTCATCGAGTGGGAAATGGTAGATATGGATACAATGACCTGTGAGTTAATGCCATGTGTAGCCCCTCTTTGAGGAGTGTCATACCGGGTATTGCATTGATGTGATCCATATTATAAACAAACCTAGGATACCCCCTTTACATTTACAAATGTGCTTAGATTGTAATTCTTTTCAAAATCTAGCTTTTTATTAATTGTTTTTCGAACATCTGTGTATTTAAACTTAAATCCCCTATTATTTGAGCCATACTTGTTTATTTGCTAAATTGTACAAATCCACAAATGTTGTTTGGCCGGGAACCACACTGGTGGATCCTGAGGGGTGCCTAACACCTTCCCCTTAGGATAATTTCAAGCCCTTACCCAGTCTCTGGTTATCAAACGTAGTTATAAATGAACCCTCTAGGTGCCCTAACACACCTTAAATCGCTAAGTGGCGACTCTTCAAAATGTAAACCCCTTTCCCAAAAGGAATGAGTTGTCTCAACCAAAATGTCATAAACCAAATTTTGTGAGAAAAAGAGGGCGCGACAATATGTTGACTCTTCTGGGGATTTTTAGGCTTTTACCATTTCAGATCGTTTTTGTGAATTTGTACCACCCTATGTCTAATTATTTGTTTAATTCCTTTAAGCATTTAATTTCTTCTTCAAAAGCAAACTAACGTATCTTTCTTGTTTCTTTCCTTTGTAACCGTTTTAAATTATAAAATTGCTGTATTTATCGCTTTCATAATGTGCAAATACATGACAACATGCTTTTAATTATTGCATAATCATGCTCAACACCATACTCCACTCGTGCCAAAAAATTACTATAGCAACGCTTGATGAGTGTTTGCGCCCTTCCTGTATCATTACCCCCTAAATTCGGAAAGGCTTATTTGCGGCAAAACTAGTCGATCAGCGGTGCAGTCGACAGTTTCGTGTCTTCCTCCTTGAGTTGTCCGCTCAAGGGTACCAGTCTAAAACCCCATAGAAACCTTACTCTATTATTGTTGTTGCATGCATCATGGTCAAACCTAGCCAGGCTAAAAGTGTTGTTCGCATAATAGCTTTTAAGATAGCCTTGTCCAAAGTCCATTCGGTTTCCCTAAACCTAAACAGACATCATCACGTTCTGTGCATTTATTTGGAGAACTAAATGCTTCATGCTAATTGTTGATGTTAAATAGTCGAGTCTGGTGGGGGTAAGGGCCTAACATTGTTTGCCTTAAAGAAATTTGAGGCACGAAGTCCCCAGATTCGGCATGGTCACCAATATCTACCCAAGATTGCTGAGTTGGTAGGAAGAGTTACATTCTAGTGACAAAACCCTCATCAGAAAATATCTGGGTAATCTACCATCCCTCCTGGAGATCCAGCCTAACAACATGATAATAGAGGCTGCTACCTTATTTTGGGATTGTGAAAGGTCCGTGTTCCGCTTTGGAGACATCGAAATGACACATTTGCTAGAGGAGATAGGAGGACTAGCTGGTCTAGTGTAGGAAACCCCGGGTTTGCTAATGCCTGAGAACCGCACATGCAAGAGTTTCCTAAATATGATGGGTTTGAAGAAGAATGTATAATTGGTATGCCTAAAGGAATCATACATCCCTTTTGACTACCTGTATGAAAGGTACGATCACATCAAATCATACCGTACCTACCATGACGGATTTGTCATCACATCCTTGGGACATATCCATCGTAGGGTATTCGTCTTCATCTTTTTCTTCCTGGGTCTGATCGTGTTTCCAATGAAGAAAGAGAGAATCCATACTAGGCTGGCTATGGTAACCAAGACCCTAGTAGAGGGGATTGGTGGGCAGACTGTCAAGACCCAAACCGATGGGCCGCGACGGGCGCCTGAGTCTTACCTGTCAAACACCCCTAAGCATGCATCTAAAATATAAACCTGAATAACATCTGCTGCATTACAAAATTAACATACGTGAAAGAAGCCAACCATCAAGGCATATGTACGTATACAGGTAGAATACAGTGGGCGAGCCGGCAAGGCTGCTATAGACAACTATACATCCAAAACTGAAAGTTGACAAGGCCACATACAACCCAACTAGGCCTACTGTCTACAGACCTCTAACAGAAACATAACTGTACAAAGACGGGACAGAGCCACGTCATACTCATAGACATATATATGTACAAACATATCATACCAATATCAAAAGTAGCTCCGGATCAAATGAAGCACACCAACTCTTGCTGATTAGGGATCCTAAGAATGGGGACCGTCAGCTTGCCTACCTGCACCTGCAGGCATGAAACGTAGGCCCCGTGAAATAGGGCGTCAGTACGAAAAATGTACTGAGTATGTAAGGCATGGAAATTAGTACGTAAAAGACATATATGAAACATTGAATACTGAAACACATTTTTAAATTTGAATAACTTTGTAAATACTGAAACGTTTATAACGTCATGCACGTGCGTGTAAATGTCATGCCATGCATAGGTATGGTGTACATAATATCATCAAGCCACTGAGGGCATCCCATCATATCATCTCGGCCACTGTGGGCAATATCATCAATATATACAAGCTGATCAGGTGGTGGTGCGTATATAACGTCATAACCTTTCCCATATCCCATATACATATATATACATACATATATACGCATATATAATGTCATTTGAATACATACATATATACGCATAGATAACGCTGTTTGAATCATATTTTAGCCATTGTGGGCAATATCATCATCATATACCAATTGATCAGGTGGTGGTGCATATATAACGCCGTAACCTTTTCCCATATCCCATATACATATATTTACATATATACACGTATATAACACTATCTGGTCATGGGTCAATGCACATGTATGAAATACATGTAAAATACGTAATAATCTCAATATTCCTTTTGGATAAATTTTTCCAACTGCGTATTATTCTAAGACCCATGAACAGAAGAAAATAATAATTCTCATGGGGAATCAAGAATATAGACACCCCTACTATTTCTATAAATTGAATAATTTATAAAAACCGTGTATTTGCTCGTTTCTTTCGTATAATCTGGACCATGCCAAAAGAAAGAAGGGAGGATCTTAACATACATGTTCCTGGAATTATTTGAACGAATCTGCTTCTACGAAATATGGGCGAAATTTCTGCTTGAAATCCTGAAACGAAATTTGGATGAAATTTTTTTGATCCTGCTCTTTAATGTTTTTGGTGTACTAAGAAACAGAAATGAATTTAATCTACACTTGTCCCAATGTTTTCTTTGAAGCTTTTGTTTCCAATTTCTTTATTTCAAACCAAGAAAGATGAAAATTCTTGAATTGAAAATGTTGAACGAAATTCTGATTTTTGAAAGGATAACATTTTGGACTTTTTTTGTTTCCTGTTGTTCTTTGAAATCAGACAACTTAAATAGTTGTCCATTCCATAATTCTTTATGTCTAGGTGGCGGCATAAGTGACTACTTAGTCACTCCCATTCTTGTGGCTTCTTGCCACGTGGGTGGGGTGGGATATTAATTTTTTTTTATCCACTTAGTAGTTAATCGGGTAATGTCCCGTTACCCAATAATTAACCAGTTACCCAATAATTAACCAATTATCCGAATAATTTAAAAGTTGCCCCAAATTCCTTAAAATTCTATTTATTTTTAAAATACTTCATATATACTTTATATATTATACTACCATAGTCATATGGTACCCTACATGGTACTAGTTCATAATTATCGAGTATAATCGTTCGACCCGTATTTTATTCCAAGTTGACCACTTTCAACGAAATTCATTTTCGTTAATCTGTGTACCCCTTTATCCCTCATAATACTTATTTATCGCTTGTTAATATGTTAACGTCAAGATGATCTCATCCCCGATTCTACGTCAGTTAACCGAAGACGAAACTTTAACGTACGAAAATGCGATATGTAACATCCTTCCCCCCTTAGAAACATTCATCCTCGTATGTTCAACTCCCCGTAATCTGCATAACTTTGGCAGGGTCGGCTTGGTCATAGCACTACTACCAATTCTCTTTGTAGAAGCCTAATAATTCAACGATACACATGACAACGACAATTATTAACAGAAAAATTTATACACGCACCTTGAGGTTATGACGTCTCAGTTAGACCCTTCTCTGGAAGAGGAAATAGGTAGGGATATCTAGACTTCATGTCTTCCTCGGCCTCCCAAGTAATTTCTTCTACATTGTTGTTCCTCCAAAGCACTTTCACAGAGGCTACCTCTTTATTCCGCAACTTGCGGATTTGTCGGTCTAGAATGGCAACAAGAATTTCCTCGTATGACAAGTCCTCTTTAATCTGTAGATCATTCGTGGGCATTACTCGGGTAGGATTGCCAATGCACTTTCGTAACATAGATACGTAAAAAACTGGATGGATAGACTCTAATTCCAAGGGCAATTCTAACTCATAAGCTACTCAGCCCACTCTCCGAATGATCCTATAAGGCCCAATATACCATGGGCTAAGTTTACCCTTTTTGCCAAATCTCATCACACCCTTCATAGGCGACACTTTCAAGAATACCCAGTCATCAGCCCTGAACTCTAAATCTCGACGTCACACATCTGAATATGACTTCTGACAAATCTGAGCTATCAATAGTCGATCCCGGATAAGCTTTACTTTTTCTATGGCTTGTTGAACCAGGTCTGGCTCGTGTAATTCAGATTCTCCAACATCGAACTACCCTATACGCGACCTACACTTTTGTCCGTAAAGAGCTTCGTATGGAGCCATCTGAATGCTGGAATGGTAGCTATTATTATATGCGAACTTAATAAGTGGTAGATGACCATCCCAGCTACCTTTGAAGTCTATTACACAAGCTCGCAACATATCCTCCAGTGTTTGAATAGTACGCTCAGCCTGTCCGTCTGTCTGGGGATAAAATGATGTACTAAGATGTACTTGAGTCCCCAATCCCTTTTGGAAGGACCTCCAAAAGTTAGCTGTAAATTGAGCTCCTCTATCTGAGATAATAGATACAAGTACACCATGCAGTCGTACTATCTCCTTAATATAAAGCCTCGCATAATCTTCTGAGGAATACGTAGTTCTAACGAGCAGAAAATGGGCTGACTTTGTGAGCCTATCAACGATCACTCATATTGAATCGAACATACAATGGGTACGAAGTAAGCCAATGATGAAGTCCATATTGATTATTTCCCATTTCCAAGTCGGAATCTCCATAACCTGCAATAATCCATCGGTTGTTTTGATGCTCGATCTTAACCTGCTGACAGTTAGGGCACTAAGCAACAAATTTTGCTATATCCTTTTTCATTCCATCCCACCAATATATTTCCTTGATGTCATGATACATCTTTGTTGTTCCTGGATGGATAAAATAACGTGAATAGTGAGTTTCTCCCATAACGTGCCGACGCAACCCTGCAATATTAGGCACCCATAATCTCCCTTGATATCCCCATCTTCGGTAATTACAAGCGGTGTCTTCTCCATTTGAAGAGTGGTATCTCTATAATGAATTAGCACAGGATCCTCGTACTGGCGTTCCTTTACTTCAGTTACTAAAGATGATGTTGCCGTATCCTGAAGAGTAATTCCAATGTCACCTGAGTCCAGTAACTGAACTCCAAGACTAGCTAGCTGATGAACCTCATGGACTATTCCCCTCTTTTTTGGCTACAAATACGATAGGCTACCCATAGATCTACGGCTGAGAGCATTGGCAACTACGTTTGCCTTCCCCGGATGGTATAAAATATTAACGTCATAGTCTTTAAGTAGCTCCAACCATCTCCTTTGACGAAGATTCAATTCCCTTTGCTTGAAGATGTACTGGAGGCTCTTAGGATCCGTATAGATATCAACATGAATGCCATAAAAGTAGTGCCTCCACATCTTTAGTGCATGAATCATCGCAGCTAACTCTAAATCGTGGGTCGGGTAGTTCTTCTCATGTTTTCTTAGTTGTCTAGAAGCATAAGCCACAACTTACCATGCTGTATCAGCACACAACCCAATCCAACACCTGAAGCATCGCAATAGATAACATAACCATCGGTCCCTTCTGGAAGCGTTAGAACCGGTGCTGAAGTTAACATGTCCTTTAATGCCTGGAAACTCCGTTCACAAGCATTAGTCCATTGAAACTTTGCTCCATTCTGAGTCAACTTTGTTAAAGGTGCTGAAAGGGAAGAAAATCCTTCCACAAATCTCCTGTAATATCCTGCCAACCCAAGAAAATTACGAACCTCTGTTGGTGTTGTGGGCCTAGGCCAAGTCTTTACTGCCTCAATCTTTTATTCTGGGCCCTATCATGCTCACGATCGGCCCTCTATTTCTGTTTACGCTCCTCTACACCCTGAGCGTACGCCTGAATACGAGAAATATCCATGTCTAGATGAAGTGAAACCGACATACAATCGTTAAGCAAGTAAGGCTCTAATCCCATCACGAACCGGTGAATCTGATCCTCCATCTTAGATATAATAGTTGGAGCATACCTAGACAACGAATCAAACTGAAGACAATACTCCCGAACACTCATGTTTCCCTGCCGAAGGGTCAAGAACCTATCAACTCTAGCTCGCCTAAGCTCTGGTGGTAGATAATGTCAAAGAAAAGCTTATGTAAACTCTTGCCATACCACTAGAGGGTCATTCTCATCTCTGGACAATTCCCAAGACTCGTACCAATTAACTGCAACATCTCAGAGTCTATAGGAAACTAGCTTAACTGACTCAGTCTCAGTGGCCTTCATTACACGTAACGTCCTCTGTACTCTATTAATAAATACCTGAGGGTCCTCATTCGGGTCCGCTCCAGTGAATACTGAAGGGTCTAAATTAATAAAGTCATGAACCCTCGCACTCACGTACCTATCTGCGTGACCAATACCTGCTTCCTAATGCCGAGCCTGTGCGGCTACTAATCGGGTCAATAACTGAACAACATCTATCATCTCCTTACCCGGCGTATCCTGCTGAGGTGCTGAGTGTATATGGGCGGGTGCTGGAGCTGGTGCCCTTCGGAACTCTTCTGGAAAAGGCAGGGTATGTGAAGTCTGAGATGGAACCTTACCATGAGATTCTCCCCGAGCCCTGGCAACTTCGTAGTGCTCGACTAGTAGTCTCACCAGCCGCAGACTTTCCCTTTTGGGCGGCCGTACTCTTTGGAGGCATTGCTGAAAATATAACGTATCGTTAGGAACAAGAATTCTTGTATTGCACGATCTTGAGATAAAAAGAGAGGATACCATCCTATATGTCCTTTAGCCTCCTTATTATAAGTGTGGTGCACGACACGCCCATAAACAAGACTCTACTAGACACGGTCGATAGACAACCCTAGGATAGAACTGCTCTAATACCACTTTTGTCACGATCCAAACCGATGGGACACGACGAGTGCCTGAGTCTTACCTATCAAACACCTCTAAGCATGCGTCTAAAATATGAACCTGAATAACATCTGCTGCATTAAAAATTTAACATAAGTGAAAGAAGCCTGCCATCAAGGCATATGTACGTATACATGCAAAATACAGTGGGCGAGCCGGCAAGGCTACTATAGACAACTATACATCAAAAACTGAAAGCCGACAAGGCCACATACAACCCAACTAGACCTACTATCTACAGACCTCTAATAGAAACATAACTGTACAAAGACGGGACTGAGACACGTCATACTCATATACATATATATGTACAAACCTATCGTACCAATATCAAAAGCAGCTCCGGATCAAATGGAGCACGCCAACTCTCGCTGATCAGGGATCCTAAGAATGGGGACCGTCAGCTTGCCTACCTGCACCTACGGGCATGAAACGCTGGCCCTGTGAAATAGAGCATCAGTAAAAAAATGTACTGAGCATGTAAGGCATGGAAATTAGTACGTAAAAGACATAGATGAAACATGGAATAATGAAACACATTTTAAAATTTGAATAACTTTGTAAATACGAAACGTTTATAACGTCATGCAAGTGCGTGTAAATGTCATGCCATGCATAGGTATGGTGTACATAATATCATCACACCACTGAGGGCATCCCATCATATCATCTCGGCCACTGTGGGCAATATCATCAACATATACCAGCTGATCAGGTGGTGGTGCGTATATAACGCCATAACCTTTCCTATATCCCATATACATATATATACATACATATATACGCGTATATAATATCGTTTGAATACATACATATATATGCGTTTATAACGCCGTTTGAATCATATTTTAGCCATTGTGGGCAATATCATCATCATATACCAACTGAGCAGGTGGTGGTGCGTATATAACGCCGTAACCTTTTCCCATATCCCATATACATATATTTACATATATACGCGTATATAATGCCATTTGGTCATGGGTCAATGCACATGTATGAAATGCATGAAAAATACGTAATAATCTCAATACTCCTTCCGGATAAATTTTTCCAACTGCGTATTATTCTGAGACCCATGAACAGAAGAAAATAATAATTCTCATGGGGAATCAAGAATATAGACACCCCTACTATTTCTATGAATAAAATAATTTATAGAAACCGTGTATTTGCTCGTTTCTTTCGTATAATCTGGACCATGCCAAAAGAAAGAAGGGAGGACTTTAACATACCTATTCCTAGAATTATTTGAACGAATCTGCTTCTACGAAATATGGGCGAAATTTCTGCTTGAAATCTTGAAACGAAATTTGGATGAAATATTTTTTGATCCTGCTCTTTAACATTTTTGGTGTACTAAGAAACATAAATGAATTTAATCTACACTTGTCCCAACGTTTTCTTTGAAGCTTTTGTTTCCAATTTCTTTATTTCAAACCGAGAAAGATGAAAATTCTTGAATTGAAAATGTTGAATGAAATTCTGATTTTTGAAAGGATAACATTTTGGACTTTTTTTGTTTCCTGTTGTTCTTTGAAATCAGACAACTTAGATAGTTGTCCATTCCATAATTCTTTATGTCTAGGTGGCGGCATAAGTGACTACTTAGTCACTCCCATTCTTGTGGCTTCTTGCCACATGGATGGGGTGGGATATTAATTTTTTTTATCCACTTGTTAGTTAATTGGATAATGTCACACTACTCGGTAATTAACCAGTTACCCAATAATTAACCAATTACCCGAATAATTTAAAAGTTGCTCCAAATTACTTAAAATTCTATTTATTTTTAAAATACTTCATAAATACTTTATATATTATACTACCATGGTCATATGATACCCTACATGGTACTAGTTCATAATTATCGGGTATAATCGTCCGACCCGTATTTTATTCCAAGTTGACCACTTTCAACGAAATTCATTTTCGTTAATCCGCGTACCCCTTTATCCCTCATAATACTTATTTATCGCTTGTTAATATGTTAACGTCAAGATGATCTCATCCCCGATTCTACGTCGGTGAACCGAAGACGAAACTTTAACGTACGAAAATACGAGATGTAACACAGACATTCAGCATTGTACCCATGATCATTGCAGACATATACCGAGCCTTAGAGAAGTGTCAACGAGAAGTGAGACACTTCGAAGGCTGCAATCTACTACTTCAACTTTGGCTCATGGAACATCTCCAAAAGGGCGAATACCGACAAGAAATTCAGCGAATGGCCTGGGATGACCACATCGTTTTCCACCATCCAAAGCGAATGAATTACATCCCCGACATGTTCGCTCAGCTTGAGAATGCCAAAGAATGGGTTGAGCGTTTGATAATATGACTGAAGAACAAGTTCAATGGATGTTTGAGTGTTTTCCGATAGAGGAGTTCATCGCCCGATCCAGAGATGCACCTTTCCTGATACTGATTGATCTATGAGGAACATACCCTTACGTCCCTCTTCGAGTTATGAGTCAAATAGGTAGGAAGCAAGTCATACCCAAGTTCGACAAGATAAGCCATCTTCGAGCTGAATTCCAAAATGGTGATAGTCCACACAAGTGCTAAGCTCAACACATGTGGCACTGTAAGATCGTAATGGAGAAAGACACCATTAAGCTAGACAGATATCATGCCGGTTATACCCCTTTCTATTCTGGTTGGTTGGAAGAGAATTGGGATGGTCTAGGCAAGCCAGGGTTCGTTCAAGGCCACATAGCTATAGATGAAAAGGTCGAGGCACAAGTCAAATACAACCAGCTGCGCAAAAGGATCCATGAATGCGAGAGCAAACACCGCAAGATACACGAGTCCAACATAAAGCTGATTGGGGAATGGAAAGGCATGGCTATCAGTACTAACAAAAGGCTAGGATACTTAGAGCTAGGCATAGTAGAACTAGAGGGAAAATTTCTCAAAAGGGTTGAAGACTGTCAAAAGGTGGAAGGGACTGAAGGTGGACATCTAGCCAGAGCATACCTGTTGCTGGGACTTTGCGTATTGGGGAAGCTGTTCGAAGGAGCCAAGGATGTCGAGTCTGGGGAAGGTCCTTCTGGGACCAAATAGATAGGAATTTACTTTTTCTCTTTATGAATGTAATAAGGCCAATGACCATTAGTGACCTTTATTTCTTTCTTATCTAGTGTCGTTTTGGTATTCGTCTATTTTTATCAATAAAATGAGGCATTTAGCATTCTAAGTTCTCCAAATCAATTTGTCTCTAGGCCTACCTCGGGCACAAAGAGGTTCCCAAATTAGGACACGCTTTACAATTCCGCACTATGTGTTTAAATATTGCAATAATTTTTATAATCCTCACTGACTTGATTACCTTTTGTTTTTGTTTTATTTTCTTTCTTTTTATTCCCCTCCCCAAAGGTTAGTTCGTGCACTCTAGCATCATCATCTTATTTCAAAAGATCAAGGGGCCCTCCACCCTCACCTCCTCTTAGTCCCTCTAAAGGCAAGAACAATGGAAGATTTAAACAACATCAGGAAGGAGAACACAACTAAACAGGTAGAGGCCACTGATGGCCAGGGTATTCAAGTTCCTAATGAGAATGTGTCACAGCTTTAACATGAATTGTTGAAATTCTAGGGAGAGCTCGATCAGGTTCAAAATCTGGAAAACCCGTCATTTTCCCTCAACGCCCCAGACATCAACATCCCCAACGCTTAAAACCTTACACCTCCTCAAAATATCCTAAAATAGAAGAATCATCCCATACCTCACCATCACGCTACTCCATCAAAGAACCAATGTAACACCTACCATACCCCAAACAATACTCCACTACTTATCCCAGATCCCCACAAATGACCATTTCTAAACCCATACACCAGGCCACCATAACAATCCTATCTACGTGGAGATCATGCCACACTCCACCCAACCTATCTCATACACACCTTAGTCTGATGAAAAGGATCTGCTTATCAGGAACATGGCCGAGGAACTTAAGAAACTGATCAGCCAGATTCAGGGCGTCGAGGGAAGCAAAGGGATATAGGGGATGAACTATGAGGACCTTTGCATATAGCCTAATGTCGAACTGCCTGAGGGGTACAAACCTCCTATGTTCGAAATATTTGATGGTACAGGTGATCCAAGGGTCCATCTAATGACCTATTGCGACAAGATGGTTAGAGTAGGGAAGGATGAAAGGATCCGCATGAAGTTGTTCATGAGGAGTTTGAAAGTAGATGCATTGTCTTGGTACATCAGCCAAGATCCCAAGAAATGGTCAAGCTGGGTGAGCATGTAATCTAACTTTATGGACAGATTCAAATTTAATACAGAGAACGCACCAGATGTGTTCTATATCCATAATTTGAAGAAAAGCCCATCAAGACATTTCGCGAGTATGCTACTCACTGGAGGTCCGAAGCTGCTAAGGTCAGACACGCCTTAGAAGAGGAGCAAATGAACAAGTTCTTTGTCCGAGATCAGGACCCGTAGTATTATGAACGGCTGATGATGATTGAGAACCACAAGTTCTCTGACATTATCAAATTAGGTGAAAGGATTGAAGAGGGTATTAAAAGTTGTATGGTTACAAATTTCGAAGCTTTGCAAGCTACGAATAAGGCTTTATAGTCCGGTGGTGTGTCCAAGAAAAGGGACGTGGGGGTCGTGATTGTTGCACAAAGGACCAAGTGTCCCCTCAAATACCAAACTTACCCAACACCTCCACTCACATACCAGCCAACCCCAAATTACCAAGCACCATCACCCTCGTACCAAGCTCCGCTACCAACTTATCAATCATCTCCACCTCCTACATATCAACCTATTTCACCCAGATACTCCCAACCTACTCATGTCTACCACACTTATAATTCTCAACCATCCCATTATCAATCATCCCTTGCATGACAAAACTTCCCTAGACCTCGACTTAATTTTTATCGCAGACCTCCAAAATAATATATCGCCATCAGTGAACCCATCGACCAGCTGTATGATAAGCTCAAAGTTGTTGGTTATGTCATCCCCATCCCTACTGAAACACCTAAGAATCTTTTTCAATAGGTTAACCCAAACAAGTCCTGTGCATACCACTCCAGCATAAAAGGGCACACCATCGATGAATGCCGCTCTTTGAAAGACAAGATACAATCTTTGATTGATAACAAGATCATTGTTGCAAAGGAACCCGCTCCAAACATCTGCAACAATCCTCTGCAAGACCATAAGGGTGGAGGTATCCACATGATTGAAGTAGAAGATGACTGGGATCTCGAGGGATCAATCGGGTTGATCGCAGAAGGTGATAACCCAAAGAAACCGGCAATTACTCTCAATCCAATCATAGTCCATATCCAACTGTCTGAGGACGCTGAGGTGAATATGTTTATACCTCTTGAGTTTGAAGCAGCGCCACCCGCAAAGATACCAATACCAATTAAGGTTGAATTCGTGTCTCCATAAAATGCACCTGCACCATTTTAGGTTGTAGTCTTGCCACCCAAGGCACATGTTCCATTCGAAGTGAGGATAGCCACGCCGATCCCAGTGGCGATGTTAACCATGCCATCCTTCTATACAAATGTTATACCCTAGGACTATATAGCCAAGGCGAGAAGGAAGGGCAAGGCCAGGACTGAAGAAACTGTCACAGCACAGGGTATGACAAGAACTAGTAGACTCTATACCCCTGAACATCTAGCTGAATCAAGCAAGCAGGCTTCCAATTGGGCACCCCTCATTGAGACAGGTCCGGATGACATTTGGAGGAAAGTACAGGACAAGGAGTATTCGGTCATCGACTAGTTGAACAAGACGCTAGCACAAATATCTATTCTCTCTTTGCTACAAAATTCTGAGATGCACATGAATGCTTTGTTGAAGGTGCTGAATGAAGCGTACATACCGAATAACATCACTAACGGGGAAATGGCTAATATGGTAGGACAAGTGCTGGAAAGCCATAAGATCACCTTTCATGAGGACGAGCTGCCACCTGAAGGTCTAGGGCATAACAAAGCGCTGCACATCACCGAGTAATGCGAAGATCATTTCATCACCAGAATCCTGATCGATGGAGGGTCCAGTCTTAACATTTGTCTGCTGATAACGCTCAAGAATTTGAGTAATGGGCTGCATGAGATAAAGGATGGAGCAATCAATGTAAAATCTTTCGATGGTTCTTAGAGGTCCACCATTGGTGAGATTAGTCTATGCCTATAGATGAGACCAACCTGGTTCAGGTCGATTTCCAGGTAATAGATGTACAAGTGTCTTACAACTTGCTGCTGGGATGGCCATGGATCCATGCTACTGGGGCCGTAGCATTAATGCTGCATCATGCAGTAAAGTTCGAATGGCATCACCAGGAAGTGATCATTCACGGCGACGGTAGCAACCCTATATGCAGTCGTCAGACTATTCCAGCGATCGAGGAAAGAAGGAAGATGGGTGGAGAAGCTTACCACCACATTGAACGGGTCAATGCTATCGACAAAAACAAATGGTGGGATAGCAAAATCGAGAGTATACTGAGTTGGAGTGGGTATAGGCCTGGCAAAGGGCTCGATAATAACCTCCAAGGAATCTCTAAACCCATAAAACTCAAGAAACATGGCACTACCTTCGGTTTGGGATATAAATAGACCTGGGAAGAATTCAATAGTTGGTCGCCACCATGGCGCAGTCCTTACTTCCCACTAGAGCAACCAATACCGTATCTGGAGTAGTCCTTCCAACATGCTGACATTATTTATGGGTCATATGAAGAAGAAGCACTTGCAGTAGTGAGGAACTTGTTTCTAGAGGACAGTGATATGGACTGTTGCATTATTCTTGAAGAGGAAGGGGAGGAAGGCCCTTCCATACAGGCTGTGAGTAAAGGGGCACATCTTAAGAATTGGAACATCAATACAACCCAAGCCTGATGAGCCCCGGGTTAGCAAGGCTAAAACAAGCGTTATTCACTATTTTATTTACTAAATGATTTTATTTTCACATTTTCAATTCCCGCAATAAGATCTTCGATGTTCAAAATAATTATTCAATTTATCAAAAGCATTTTTGATTTTTTTATGAATCAATATTTGTTGCTATTGTTTTCTCTCATTACTTTACCTATGCATCATTACTATTACTTTTCTTGATGAACCAATGACTGTGACATGAAATGAGACAACGCAGCAAACGTACATTGATTCAGAGGAAGATGACATACCTGACGAGATTGTCAAAGAAGTTGAGAATTTTGAGAACAGACCTAAGTCCAATCTGGACAAGAATGAAATTGTCAACTGGGGAAATTCAGAAAATGTCAAGGAAACATGAATCAACATTCACCTGTCGCCATCAGAGAAGAAAGAATACATAGAATTTCTAAAAGAGTATAAGGACATATTCGCCTGGTCGTATGATGACATGACTGGTATGATTACGTCTATTGTGGCTCAAAAACTGCCAACCAATCCAACGTGTCCGCTGATAAAGCAAATGCTCAAAAAGTTCAATCCTGATATGAGCTTGAAAATCAAGGAAGAAATCACCAAGCAGATCAATGCTAAGGTTCTCAGGGTAGTAGAATACCCGACGTGGTTAGCCAACATTGTACCAGTATCAAAGAAGGATGGGAAAGTTAGAGTCTGTGTCGACTACCGGGATCACAACCGGGCCAGTCCTAAAGACGACTTCCCTTTGCCAAAAATATAAACATCCTGATTGATAATTGCACCAAGCATGAGCTATAGTCATTCTTAGATTGCTTCACTGGTTATCATCAGATCTGGATGGATGAGGAAGATGCTGAGAAAATGGCTTTTATTACACCGTGGGGAATGTACTGTTACAAGATGATGCCATTCGACTTGAAGAATGCAGGGGCCACCTACATGAGGGACATGACTACCATCTTCCATGATATGATATACAAGGAAATTGAGGTATATGTGGATGGTGTTATTATCAAGTCCAAGAAGGCCACTGACCACATAAAAGATCTGAGGAAGCTCTTCAATAAACTGCGGAAATACAACCTGAAATTAAACCCCGCGAAGTGTGCATTTGGGGTTCCTGATAGGAAATTGCTTATGTTTATTGTGAGCCGTCGAGGAATAGAACTGGATCCATCAAAGTTCAAAGCTATTCAAGAAATACCACCGCCAAGGAACAAGAAATATGTGGTGAGTTTCTTGGGAAGGCTTAACTACATCAGCCGATTCATAGCACAGTCTACAATTATCTGTGAGCCGATATTCAAGATGTTAAAGGAGGACGCCGCCACCAAATGGACCAATGATTTCCAAAAGGCCTTCAACAAAATCAAGGAGTACCTATCAACACCACCAGTCTTAGTCCCGCCTAAGCCAGGTAGACCCTTATTACTCTACCTTGCAGTGTTAGATGAAGCTTTCGGTTGCGTTCTGGGGCAGAACGATGAAACAGGAAGGAAGGAGCAAGCCATTTATTATCTCAGCAAGAATTTCACCCCGTACGAGGACTGTTATTCTCTATTGGAATGCACTTGTTATGCTTTGACTTGGATAGCTCAGAAGCTGAGACATTACTTTTCTGCCTATACTACATATCTTATATCGAGTGTTGATACCCAATTTTTCCCTGTATATTTTTAATATGCAAAATACTCTCAAAATAGCATGTATGTGCATATATAAGTATTTCCCAAGGTTTTAGTTTTTTCTCTTAATTGTTAAAGATTTTTAAATCAATTTATTGCCCTATTTTACCAAGAAAAACTAGTAATTATCCCCAAAATTATTATTTTGGGTGATTCATTTATTGGATTCTCATATTTATATTACAATATAGCTAACATAATTTTTGCATAATTTTTACAAATTTAATTAGTATTTTGAAAGCTAAATTGCATATAATTACAATATTGGCCTCTTTCAAGATTTAATTGTAATTATATTTATAAAATCGACTCCAGTATTTTTAATTAGATAATTATATATTATTAATCATTTTAGTACCTTCAATTTATTTCCATAAATTATTATACTATTTTTTATAAAATAAATAAGGGAAAATTGCTATTTAAATGTTAGCCCGTTTGCATTTCAATTTTAGCCAGATTTGACACTCCAATTAAACCCAATTTCAAATCCAATTACCCTTCCCAAATCCTAAATCTACCCAACCCATGACCCTTTAAAATAACCCGTCCAGATTCCCCTTCAATCCAGGTCGTTGATCAAAATGATCAACGGCCACCCTTAACCCCTTCCTTTTTTAAGTCGACCTAACCCCTAAACCTAATCATTTCCCTTCTGTAGCCACCCTTGAATCCCTCCCTTTTTCCTAGTTCTCTCTCAAGCTTCCTCAAACCCTAGCCGCCTCCCTCTGCTTCAACCCTAAAATCATCGGAATCCATGGCTTCCAAGGCCACTAAAGTCCTATACCAGCCTACTATAACTCCTACATGTCTGGTTACTATAGTTTCAAGGCCTGACCCTGAAGAAGCTTGGCCCAAACTTTGTTCGATTCGAGTTCTATGGTCGTCTCCGACCTTGTTCCGGCCAGCCATGGCTATTCGAGCCTGATCTCGACTTTCCTGCTTAGATCAATGACTTTCCAAGCCTTTCTCACCATCTGGGTTCTTCTGAAACCCTAACTTTTGAGGTTCTTCTGATTTCTTTATATCTGTTCTAGATCCATATTTTCCCTAAACTTTCAAACGCTTTCTCAAAGTTTCTTTGCAACTTCCATATTCCCCTGAACCCCTTTTGTGTACTTGTTTGTAGTTGTGTCCCTCTCTTTCACCCCTTTATAACTCTATTCCTCACTTGCACTCTCTCTTAGACTTTAAGTTCTACCCCCCTCTTGTGAGCCTTGCCTTGGGACCCCTTGAGCTCCCTCTAAACTTGGACACTTGAGGGCTGGCCCTTCCACACTGCACTTTTTCCCAATCTGATTATTCAATTTGGGTGTGAGCATTGCTCGGAGTCCTATTGAGGCTATTAGGGAACTTTGACACACTCAGATTGGAGAAAGGCTTTGGATTAATGGTCTTTGAGTTGGGTCTATCATGTAACTCAGAGAGGAAGTCATAATCATGCTTCCTCTAGTTGTACTTTTTTTACTTTTCCTGATGTAATTTTATTTATTCTGGTTTGTAATGGGCTGGTTAGTAAAAAAGGGTGGATAACTATGTATGCAAAAGGTAGAAATCATGACTATAGGACTACTATATTCCTGCATAATCAACCTCATATAGAAATCATGACTATAAGACTACTATATTCCTGCATATTCAACCTCATATAGAAACCATGTCTATAGGATTTTGCATATTCAAACTTCACTTAGTAATCATGTCTATAGGATTCTGCATATTTAACTTCACTTAGAAATCATGTCTATAGGATATTGCATATTTAACTTCACTTAGAAATCATGTCTATAGGATTTTGCATATTCAAACTTCACTTAGAAATCATGTATATAAGGCTTCTGCATTTTGACGCTACGTCTACAAGGTCTTAAAATCAGTAACGCCTAGAAAGCATGCCTATAGGAGTATCTAATAAAAAAATCGATTTGCCTCACTCAGCGTTAGATATAAAACCAGTAGTAATAGCCGCTATCGTTTGCAGAACTTGTAATCTATTCATTTAAATTCTGCCTCTCTCTTTCAAGTTTAACAAATATGCATTCAAACAGTTCATTTTGAGCCTTACTGTTTCATTGCTTTCTTAATCCAGTAGATGCCATGCTTATAGGATAATTGCCCAACACTTAGGCAAGCCCTAGGGTAATAAATATAAACTGAATCTACTTCTGTTAATAATTACAACCAGCAGCCAGGCCTGATTCGGACTTCTTATCTGAGTTATGTGATAAGCTGAAACTGTCTCAACAATTTCCTCTCACTCGTCTTTAATACCTTTTAAATCAGACCTAAACACTATGTGTAAGTCATGCTAATTACGTGCTTTTTCGTTTAAGGAGGTATATCTGAGCCTCTGCTTGTTATATGCTTTCCCCAATTTGCAATACGTGTTTTGTATGTCGCCTTAGAGTTTTTTCCTTTGAAACTACAAATAAGCCTAATATCCCTCCCTTTTAGGATTAGTAGTCCTAAATGCCTCCGGGACTGATAGGATTGGGACGGGTAATAGCATGCAATAAGTAAATGAGACCAATCCGCGCTTTAAATACCTTAATGGGGTGGGAAGGGTAGTTATGGATATGATGACCACGCGATAATGTCACGTGTAGCCCTTCATTGAGGAGTGATTACTGGACACTGTATGGGGTGATCCATATTGTTAATGAACCTAGGACCCCTTTCCCTTATTTTTTATTTGTTTTATCATTCCAACTCCTTTTTTAAAAAAAATCAGCTTTCTTTGCTCTTTCAAACTTTGTTTATTTGCAAACCATTATATGAAGCCCTATTTGTCTGCATGTTAATTGCACCCCAAATTCATAATAATTGTCTGGCCGGGAATCACACTGGTGGATTCTGATGGGTGCCTAACACCTTCCCCTTGGAATAATTTCAAGCCATTACCCTAATCTCTGGTTATTCAGAATCAAACTCTTTTGGTGTCCTAATGCACCCTAATCATTAGGTGTCGACTCTTCTAATGCAAACCCAATTTCCAAAAGGAATGAGTTGTCCCTCCAAATATCATAAACCCGATTTCGCGAGAAAAAGGGGGCGCGACAACTTGGCGACTATGATGGGGATTTTTAGGCTTTTACCATTTCAGACTATTATTGTGAATTTATGCTTCTTTATGCGCAGTTATTTGTTTATTTCTTTCAAGCATTCAATTTTCTTTTCGATTGCAAAACTGACTTGTCTTTTTGTTTCTTTTCTTTATTACTTTCATTTACTGCTTTCCTCTACTACCACTTTAAATTATGAAAAACTGTTGTATTTACTGCTTTCCTAATGTGCAAATACGTGACAACCTACTTTAATTATTGCATAATCATGCTCAACATCATATTCCACTCGTGCCAAACAAAATACCATAGCAACTCTTATAATGAGTGGTTGCGCTCTTCCGATATTATCAACCCCTAAATCCGGAAAAGGCATATTTGCGGTAAAACCAGTCGGTCAACGGTGTAGTCGACGGTTCCGTGCCTTTCCCCCTTGAGTTATCCGCTCAAGGGTACCAGTCTAAAACCCCATAGAAACCTTACTCTGTTTAACTATGCATGCCTCATGTCAAACCTAGCCGAGTCAGTTATGTTGTCCGCATAATGACTCTTTAAGATAGCCTTGTCCAAAGTTCACTGGGTTTCCTTAAAACCCAAATGGACATCATCACATTCTATGCATTTATTTGGAGAACTAAATGCGTTTATGCTAATTGTTGATATTAAATAGTCAAGTCTTGTAGGAGTAAGGGCCTAACCCTTTTGTCTTGCAGAAATATGAGGCACGAAGTCTGCAGATTCGGCATGGTCACCAACATCTACCCAAAATTGCTAAGCTGGTGGCAGGATATTCACTCTAGTGATCAAACCCTTGTCCGTAAATATCTGGGCAACCTACCTTATCTCATAGAAATCCAACCCGACAACAAGATCATAGAAACTGCCACTTTATACTGGTATTGTGAGAGGTCCATGTTTCGCTTCGGGGACATTGAAATGACACCCTTGCTAGAAGAAATAAGAGGATTGCCCGGTATACCATGGGAAATATCGGGATTGTTAATGCCTGAGAACCGTAAGGGTAGGGGTTTTCTCAAAATGATGGGTCTGAAGAAGAATCCAGAACCGACATGTCTGAATGAATCTTATATCCCCTTCAACTATTTGTATGAGAGGTACGGTCACAGCAAGTCCTACCGTACCTATCCTAAAGAATTTGCCATCACATCATTAGGGCATATTCATCGAAAGGTCTTTGTATTTATGTTTTGTTTCCTGGGGTTGATAGTGTTTCCAATGAAGAAAGCAAGGATCCATATCAGGCTGGCTATGGTAACTAAAACTCTGATGAAGGGCATTGGTGGGCAACCTTTCAGCATTGTGCCCATGATTATTATGGAGATATACCGATCCATGCAGAAGTGTCAACGAGGAGCCAAACACTTCGAGAGCTACAATTTTCTACTTCAGCTCTAGCTCATGGAACATCTCCAAACGGGTGAATACCGATAGGAAATTCAGCCAAGAGACTGGGACAATCATATCACTTTCTATCATCCGAAGCGAATGAACTATATGCCCAACATGTTCGCCCAGCCAGAAGATGCCAGAGGATGGGTAGAGTTATTTGATAACCTTACCGAGGAACGGGTATAATGGATGTTCGAATGGTTCCCTACTAAGGAGTTCATCACTCGATCCAGGGATAAGCCGTTTCTGATATTAACCGGTCTGAGAGGAACCTACCCTTATGTCCCTCTTCGAGTTATGAGACAGGCTAGTAGGAAGCAGGTTATACCAAGGGTTGACAAGATGAGTCACTTCTGGGCTGACTTCCAAACTGATGACAGTCCTTATAAGTGCCAAGCTCAACATATGTGGCATTGCAAGATCATTATGGGAAGAGATACTATCGAACCAGATAGATACCACGTTGGTTGTTCCCCCTACTATTCAGGCTGGTTAGAATCTAATCACAATGGTGTGGGCCAACCAGGACTTGCTAGGGGCCACATGATCATAGATGAAAGGTCCGAAGCGCAGGTCAAATACAATCAACTGCGCATGAGGATCCGGGAATGTGAAAGTAAGCACCGTGAGATACTAGAAGCCAACCAAAAGTTGATAGAGGAGTGGAAATACACGGCTGTCAGTACCAACAAGCGACTGGGGTACTTAGAGCGAGGCATAGTAAAGCTGGAAAGGAAATTTCACAAAAGAATCGAGGATTGCCAGAATGCTGAGGGAAATGAGGGCGGACATCTAGCCAGAGCCTACCTATTGCTGGGACTTCGCGAGGTGGGAAAGCTATTCGACGGAGCCAAAGATGCCGAGTCTAGGGAAGGTCCTTCTGGGATCAAGTAGATAAGAATTTCCTTTTTCGTTTTATGAATTTAATAAGGCCAAATCAACTTGTCGCTAGGCCTACCTCGGGCACAAAGAGGTTCCCAAATAGGACACGATTTACATTCCTGCACTATTTGTTTAAATATCGCAACATTTTCTTATAATCCTCACTAACTTGTTACCTTTTTGTTTTTACTTTTTCTTTATTTATTCCCCTTCCCCAAAGGTTAGTTCGTGCACTCTGGCAACATCATCTTATTCCACGATATCCAGGGTCCCTCCATCCACTCCTCCTCTTAGTCCTGTAAATAACAAGAACAAAGGAAAAATGGAAGATGTGAACAACTCCAAAAAAGAAAACTCAACTGAACAGGTAGAGGTCGCTCATGGTCATGGTACTCTGGTTCCTAAGGAAAGTGCATCCCATCTTGAACAAAAGCTGTTGAAATTCCAAAAAGAACTTGATCAGGATCCGAATCTGGCGAATCTGTCATTTTCCCTCACCACTCCCGATGTCAATTTCCCAAATGCTCAAAACCCCATACCTCCACAAAAATATCCCAAAGCCACAAAATCATCCCGCTCCTCACCATCACTGCAACACCTGCGATACTTCCAACAATACTCTGTTGCTCATCCAAGAACCCTTGAACTCCACAAATGACCACTTTCACACCCATGACAACACCCCCATCTATGTGCAGACCATGCCACACTCTACCAAACCCATCTCAAGCACACCCGAGTCTGATGATAAAGACTCGCTAATTAGGAACATGGCTGAAGAACTTAAGAAATTGGCTAGCCGAATTCTAGGAGTCGAAGGAAGCAAGGGAATTGAGGGTTTAAACTATGAAGATCTCTGCATGCAACAAGATGTTGAGCTGCCGGAGGGGTACAAACCTCCGAAGTTTGAGATGTTTGGCAGTACAGGTGATCCTAGGGTCCATTTGAGAACATACTGTGTCAAGCTAGTCGGAGTAGGAAAAGACAAAAGGATCCACATGAATCTTTTCACGAGGAGTCTGAAAGGAGATGCTCTATCTTGGTACATTAGCCAAGACCCGAAGAAATGGTCAAACTAGGTGAGTATGGCGTCCGATTTCATGGACAGGTTCTTGTTCAACATAAAAAATGCGCCAGATGTGTTATACATTTAGAACCTAAAGAAGAAGCCCACAGAAACATTCCACGAGTATGCTACTCGCTAGAGATCTGAAGCTGCTAAAGTTAGACCTGCCTTAGAGGAAGAACAAATGAACAAATTCTTCGTCCGAGCTCATGACCTGCAGTATTACGAATGGCTAATGTTGATTGAAAGCCATAAATTTGCTTATATCATCAAGTTGGGTGAGAGGATTGAAAAGGGCATCAAAAGCGGTATGGTCACGAACTTTGAGGCCTTGCAAGCTATAAACAAGGCCTTACAGTCTGGTGGTATATCTAAGAAAAGGGAAGTAGGGGCCGTAATGGTTGCACAGAGAAGCAAATCTCCCATCAAATACCAAACCTATCCGATGCCTCCACTTATATATCAGCCTATACCAAATTATCAAGCACCCTCACCCTCTTACCAAACTCCACCACCCACTTATCAATCACCTCCAACTCCCACATATCAGCCTACTTCACCTAGATAATCCCAACCCGCACCTGTTTACCAAGCCTACAATGTTCAACTATCCCACTATCAATCACCCCCTACACGCCAAAACTTTTCTAGACCTCGACCAAATTTTGACCGCAGACCTCCTAAACAGTATACAGCCATTGCCAAACCCATTGACCAGTTATATGAGAGACTCAAAGCCACTGGTTATGTCACCCCTATCCCTTCCATAACCCCTGAGAATCCTTCTTAATGGGTTAATCCAAACAAATCCCGTGCATACCATTGCGGCATGAAGGGACACACCATCGACGAATGTCGTTCTCTTAAAGACAAGACCCAGGCTCTGATTGACAACAAAATTACTGTGGCAAAGGAACCTGCTCCAAATGTCCGCAATAACCCTCTGCCAGACCATAAGGGTTGAGGCATTCACATGATCGAAATAGAGGATGATTGGGATCCCGATGGGTCGATTGGGTTGATCACAGAAGGTGATGATCCAAATAAACCAATAGTTACTCTTAATCCAATCATAGTCCATTTTCAGCCATCTGGAGACTCTGAGGAAAACATGTTTGTGCCACTTGAGTTCAAAGCAACTGCAAAGACACCAACACCAATTGAGGTCGAATTCGTGACTCCAACAAATGCACCTCCACCATTTGAAGTTGCAGTTTTACCTCCCAAAGCACATGCTCCGTTCGGAGTGAAGATGTCCACGCCAATCCCAGTGGCGATATCGGTCGTAACACTATTCCATACCAAGGCTATACCATGGGACTATACAGCTGAAGCAAGGAGGAAGGGCAAGGTTAGGTTTGAGGAAACTGTTGCCGCACAAGGTATAATAAGGACCGGCAGGGTCTATACCCCGGAACACCTAGCAGAGTCAAGCAAGTAGGCCTACAATCGGTCTCCCATCATTGAGACAGGTCCAGACGATCATTGGAGAAAGATGCAGGCCAAAGAATACTCGGTCATCGACCAGTTGAACAAAACACCGGCACAAATCTCCATATTTGCTTTGATACAAAATTCTGAGGCACACAAGAATGCTTTGTTGAGGGTGCTAAGTGAAGCATACGTGGCAAGCAACATTACTGGTGGAGAAATGGCTAACATGGTCGGAATGTATTGGAGAGTCACAAAATTAATTTTCATGAGGATGAGCTACCGCCTAAAGGGTTGGGGCAACAACAAAGCACTGCACATCACTGTGCAATGTGAGGATTACTTTATCACTAGGATCCTGATTGATGGGTGTTCCAGCCTCAACATTTGTCCACTGGTAACGCTCAGGAAGTTGGGTAAGGGACTGCACGAGAAAAAGGATGTAGCCATCAATGTGAAATCCTTCGATGGTTCCCAGAGGTCCACTATTGGGGAAATTAGTCTGTGTTTGCAAATATAGCCAACTTGGTTCGATGTTGATTTCCAAGTGATAGACGTACCGGCATCTTACAATCTACTATCGAGACGGCCATAGATCTATGCCGCTGAGGCTGTAGCATCAACACTGCATCAGGCAGTAAAGTTTGAATGGAACCACCAGGAAGTGATCATTCACGGCGATGGTAGCAACCCCATATATAGTCGCCAGACCATTCCATCAATCGAAGGGAGAAAGAAGCTGGGAGGAGAGATTTACCATCACATCGAGCGGGTAAATGTTGTTGACAAAGACAAATGGTGTGATAACAAGATTGAGAGTATACTGAATTGGAGTGGGTGCGAACCTATTAAGGGACTCGGAAAGAATCTCCAAGGAATCGCTAAGCCTATAAAACTTAAGAAACATGGCACCACTTTCGGTCTGGGATATGAGTACACCTGGAAGGAATTCAACAACTGGTCGCCACCATGGCGTGGTCCTTACTATCCGCTGGAGCAGCCTATACCACATTTGGAGCGGACTTTCCAGCGACCGATATTATTTATGGGCCATAAAAAGAGGAAGCATTGGCAGCGGTGAAAAATTTGTTCTTAGAAGACAGTGATATGGACTACTCTGTCATTCTTGAGAAGGAGGGGGAGGAAGGCCCTTCCAGACAAGCCGTAAGCAGAGGGGCCTGCCTCAATAACTTGACCATCAGGACAACTAGAGCCCGACGAGCCTCGTGGTAGCAAGGCTAAAAAAAGCATCATGCACTGTTTTTATTTACTAAATGATTTTCTTCTTGCATTTTAATTCCCGCAATAAGATCTTCAATGTTCAAAACAATTAGGCAATCTATCAAAGCATTTTGACTTTTCTTATGAATCAACACTCATTATTATTTATCTCATTACTTTACTTATACAACATTACTATTACTTATCATGATGAACCAATGACTATGACATGCAACGAGACAACTCAACAAACAGACATAGATTAAGAGGAAGATGACGTGCCAGAGGAGATTGTTAAGGAAGTTGAGAATTTTGAGAACACACTTAAGTCCAACCTGGACGAAACAAAAGTTCTTAACTTGGGAGATGCAGAAAATGTCAAAGAAACATGAATCAACGTCCACTTATTGCCATCAGAAAAGAAGGAGTACACAAAATTTCTAAGGGAATATAAGGACATATTCGCCTGGTCATATGATGACATGATTGGTCTGAGTACATCTATTATGGCTCACAAACTGCCAACTGATCCACCATGTCCACCGGTAAAGCAAAAGCTCAGAAAATGCAAACCTGATATGAGTCTGAAGATCAAAGAAGAAGTCACTAAGAAGGTCAAAGCTAAGGTTCTCAAGGTAGTAGAATACCCGACATGGTTATCCAACATCGTGCCAGTGCCAAAGAAGGATGGGAAGGTCAGAGTATGTGTCGACTACCGAGATCTCAACCGGGCTGGTCCGAAAGACGACTTCCCTTTGCAAAATATACACATCCTGATCGACAATTGCACCAAGCATGAGTTGTAATCATTTGTAGATTATTTCGCTGGTTATCATCAGATCTGGATGGATGAAGATGATGCTGAGAAAACGACTTTCATTATGTCGTGGGGAATGTACTGTTATAAGATGATGTCATTCGGCCTAAAGAATGCAGGGGCCACCTACATGAGGGCCATGACTACTATCTTCCATGATATGATACACAAGGAGATTGAGGTTTACGTAGATGATGTTATTATCAAGTCCAAGAAATCCACTAATCACATGGAAGATTTGAGGAAGTTTTTAATAGAGTGTGAAGGTACAACCTAAAAATGAATCCCGCTAAATGTGCATTTGGGGTTCCTTCCAGAAAACTACTTGGGTTTATTGTGAGTCGCCGATGAATAGAGCTGGATCCATTGAAATTCAAAGCTATTCAAGAGTTTCCACCGCCAAAGAACAAGAAGGATGTAATGAGTTTCTTATGAAGACTTAACTATATCAGCTGGTTCATAGCGTAGTCTACAGTTATCTGTGAGCCAATTTTTAAGATGTTGAAGAAGGACGCCTCTACCAAATGGACTGATGACTGCCAAAAGGCCTTCAACAGAATAAATGAGTACCTGTCAACACCACCAGTCTTGGTCCCGCTTGAGCCAGGTAGACCTCTATTACTCTACCTTGCAGTATTGGATGGATCTTTCTGTTGCGTTTTGGGGTAGCATAATGAAACAGGGAGGAAGGAACAGGCCATTTATTATCTCAGTAAGAAGTTCACCCCGTACGAGGCCTGATATTCTCTATTAGAATGCACCTGCTGTGCTTTGACTTGGGTAACTCAGAAGCTGAGGCACTACTTCTATGCCTATACTACATATCTCATATCAAGGATGGATCCTTTAAAGTACATCTTCCAGAAGCCCATGCCCACTGGCAAGCTAGCCAAGTGGCAAATCCTGTTGAGTGAGTTAGACATTGTCTACGTGGCTTAGAAAGCAATCAAGGGTCAGGCATTGGCAGATCACCTTGCTGAAAATCCTGTAGATGGAGAATACGAACCCCTGAAAATGTATTTTCCTGACGAAGAGGTGTCAGTCATAGGAGAAGACATTGCGGAATTGTATGATGGATGAAGATTATTTTTGATGGAGCAGCAAATTTAAAAGGAGTTGGCATAGGAGTAGTCCTAGTATTAGAAACGGGTCAGCATTATCTGGTGTCCACCAAACTCAGGTTCCCGTGCACCAACAATATGACCGAGTACGAAGCCTGCATCTTAGAGCTCAAAATGGATATTGACATGATCATTCAAGAGTTGCTAGTGATCGGAGATTCGGACCTACTTATTCATCAGGTCCGAGAAGAATGGGCAACCAAGAACTCCAAGATACTCCTGTATCTGCATTATGTACAGGACTTGAGAAAAAGGTTCATAAAGACAGAATTCCAACATATTCCCAGGGTCCAGAATGAATTTGCCGATTCATTGACTACCCTATCATCCATGATATAACATACAGACAAGAACTTCATTGATCCCATTCCGATAAAGATCCTTGATCAGCCAGCTTATTGTGCTCATGTTGAGGAAGAAGCAGACGGAAAACCTTGGTTTCATGATACCAAGGAATATTTGATGAAAGGAGAATACCCAGAACTTGCAAATCCTACTCAAAAACACACCCTTCGGGGGTTTTCCAACAATTTCTTTCACAACAGAGGGATCCTGTATAGGAAGACTCCTGATTTGGGGTTACTAAGGCATGTCGACACAAAGGAAGCATCCTGGATACTAAAGGAAATTCACGCGGGGACCTGCGGTCCGTATATGAATGGCTTCGTCTTAGCAAAGAAGATACTTCGAGCTGGTTACTTTTGGATGACTATGGAAACGGACTACATCCAGTATGTCCAGAAATACCACTGCTGCCAAATACATGCAGTCATGATAAAGGTACCTCCAAATGAGCTTAATGCAACGAGCTCACCATGGCCCTTCGCCGCTTGGGGAATGGATGTTATCGGACCAATCAAACTTGTTGCTTCCAACGGGCATAGGTTTATCCTAGTAGCAATTGACTATTTCACCAAATGGGTCAAAGCAGCATCTTATAGAGCAGTAACTAAGAAAGTTGTGGCAGACTTTGTTCACGACCGCATTGTTTGCCGATTCGGGATTCTGGAGTCAATCATCACTGATAATGGTTCCAACCTCAACAGTGACTTGATGAAAGCCATGTGTGAAACCTTCAAGATCAGACATAAGCATTCTACATCCTACAGACCTCAGATGAATGGAGCAGTAGAAGCCGCCACTAAGAATATCAAGAAGATATTGAGGAAAATTATAGAGAAGCATAAATAGTGGCACAAAAAGTTATCATTTTCTTTACTGGGATATCGCACCATAGTCCGCACATCAACTGGGGCAACCCCCTATATGCCGATTTACGGTATAGAGGCAGTCATTCCCGCCGAAGTGGAAATTCCCTCCCTAAGGATCATACAGGAAGTTTAGCTCGACAATGCATAGTGGGTAAATAGTCGTTATGAGCAGCTGGCTCTTATCGATGGAAAGAGAATGAATGCAGTTTGTCATAGTCAACTTTATCAGAATAGAATGTCCAGTGCCTTCAACAAAAGAGTCAAGCTGAGATAGTTCACACCAGGTCAGCTAGTGTTAATAAAAAATTTTCCGCATCAAGACAAAGCAAAGGGGAAATTCTCTCCCAACTGGCAGGGTCCATACATGGTTCATCGGGTTCTGACAGGAGGAGCCCTCATACTCGCAGAAATGGATGGAGAAGTCTGGCCGAAGCCGATCAATTCAGATGCAGTCAAGCGTTACTATGTGTAATCTTTATGCTTTCCTCATATGATGTAATTTGAACTACGCCTGACCTGATTCGTGTTTAAGAGGGGATACGTAGGCAGCCCTATGGGTTCGGTCACAATTAAATAAAACGTTTATTTCCCCCCACAATTGGAAATTGGGGTAGAATTTTGAGGAAGACCCTCAAAATTCTGAAGCTAATTTCAGCCAATCATCGCTAGCAGCAGTCGAAAACATCAATCCATTAAACTGGGGTAGAATTTTGAAGAGGACTCTCAAAATTCCGTAACAAGAAGGGTTGCAATGTCTTGAACCACGTCGTAGTCATTGGTTCATCTAAAGAAAACTATTCTTAATTATGTATTTATGTATGCCTTTACTAAATCATGCATGTTTATTGCCAAAATTACCTTGTTTAGCACAGCTACCCCAATGATACATACAGTATCACCAGATCAAAGCCTAGCAGGTCAAGCAGAGCCAACGGGGATACGAACTAACCTCCCCCCTTTACAAAACTCACGATTTTTCTTTGGATGCAGACACTTGAGTTGCAAAATTATCAAATATATTATACACTCACGAGACTCACATTGCTCAGAAATACAACTCTCAGAACCGTTGCACTTACTCACAGGTGCTATCCGCACGTAGTGTCCCCAGCAAACACAATATCCCTAGTAGTCGCAATATTACAACCTGCTATCAGCTGAGAAGATTCTATTATCATGTGCCCTTTTACTTCTTGCATAAGGCTACAATTTTGCCTTCCGAGGTTAAGCTCTACCTCTATCTGCATTTTTGCATTGCGTAAGGCTACCATTCTGCCTTCTGATGTTAAGCTCTACCTCCATCCACATTTCTTGTATTGCATAAGGCTACCATTCTGCCTTTCGAGACTAAGCTCTGTCTCGATGTGCATTCTTGCATTGCATAAGGCTACTATTCTGCCTTCCAAGACTAAGCTCTGTCTCCATCTGCACTCTTGCATTGCATAAGGCTGCCATTCTGCCTTTTGAGGTTAAGCTCTACTTCTATCTGCATTTCTTGCATTGCATAAGGCTACCATTTTGCCTTCCGAGGTTATGCTCTACCTTCATCTGCATTTCTGCATTGCATAAGGCTACCATTCTGCCTTCTGAAGTTAAGCTCTACCTCCATTTGCATTGGCTGAAAGATTGCTACCTTATTTACATTCGCATCGGCTGAAAGATCGCCACCTTATTTATATTTGCATCGGCTGAAAGATCACCACCTTATTTACATTTGCATTGGCTGAAAGATCACCACCTTATTTACGTTTGCATCGGCTGAAAGATCGCCACCTTATTTACATGTGCACGGCTGAAAGATCGCCACTTTATTTACATTTGTATTGGCTGAAAGATCGCCACCTACTGCATCACATAGGCTAAAAGATTTCCAGACACTGCATCTCATGGGCTGAAATATTTCCAAATTATCCGAAGGAGTCATTGTTCAGAGGCACCATTCTCAAAGCTCGAGAACACCATTTCATGGCATGAGGACCCCTTTTATCTTTTGCATATCATTATTCAAAGGCATCAGAGTTCGGAGGCAACATTCTCATAGCCTGAGAGCATCATTTCATGGTCTGCGAATCCTTTATTATACGCTTCATGGCCCAGGTCGCCATGGTCTAAGGATGTCATCCTAACGGTCCAAAGACAACTTTCATGGTCCAACGGAAATTTGCATCATGTTTAAATTTACGCACATTATATGCTTTTATCGCTTATTTGTAGGTAAACCGGTGAGCAACGAATGTCTCATCAGGAGCGATCCCGCTCCAGTTCCCGCAGCCCTATCAGGTTTCAAACTATTCACCCCAACCTGAATATTGCATTCGTTTTTTGAAAAGCCTCCATCGGCATATTCCGCCGATGGATCCCAAACAACATACGGCCTGATTCCTGTAAAACCAGGGATATGTAGGCAGATCAAAAACCAGATTACGGCCTAAGTCTCATCGAACCATTTCGTTCGGTCAAAATTGGCCATTATATCTTTACCCGACAACTCTTTCATCCTTCCCAGGTAAAGAGGGACAGTTGTTCATACCCAATTTTTCCCTGTATATTTTTAATATGCAAAATACTCTCAAAATAGCATGTATGTGCATATATAAGTATTCCCCAAGGTTTTATTATTTTTCTCTTTATTTTTAAAGATTTTTAAATCAATTTATTGCCTTATTTTAACAAGAAAACCCCAGTAATTATCCCCAAAATTATCATTTTGGGTGATTCATTTATTGGATTCTCATATTTATTAACATATAGCTAGCATAATTTTTTCATATTTTTTAAAAATTTATTTAGTATTTGTAAAGCTAAATTGCATATAATTGCAAGATTGGCCTCTTTCAAAATTTAATTGTAATTATATTTATAAAATCGACTCCAATATTTTTAATTTGATAATTATATATTATTAATCATTTTAGTACCTTTAATTTATTTCTAGAAATTATTTTACTATTGTTTTTAAAATAAATAAGGGAAAAATGGCTATTTAAAGTTAGCCCATTTGCATTTCAATTTTAGCCAGATTTGACACCCCAATTAAACCCAATTTCAAGTCCAATTACCCAGCACAAATCCTAAATCTACCCGACCCACGAACCTTTAAAATAACCCGCCCGAATTCCCTTTAAATCCAGGCCGTTGATCAAAATAATCAACGGTCACCCTTAACCCCTTCCTTTTTTAACTCGACCTAACCCCTAAACCTAATCATTTCCCTTATATAGCCGCCTTTGACCCCCCCTCCCTTTTTTCCTATTTCTCTCTCAAGCTCCCCTCAAACCCTAGCTGCCTCCCTCCGCTTTCACCCCAAACTCGCTAGAATCCATGGCTTCCAAGGCCACTGAAGTCCTATATCGGCCTCCTATAACTCCTACACGCCTGGTTACTATAGTTTTTGGGCCTGACCCTGAAGAAGTTTGGCCCAGACTTTTTTCGAATCGAGTTCTATGGCCGTCTCCGACCTTGCTCCGGCCAGCCATAGTTATTAGAGCCTGATCTCGACTTCTCCTGCTTAGATCAATGACTTTCCAAGCCTTTCTCACCATCTGAGTTCTTCTGAAACCCTAACTTTTGAGGTTCTTCTATTTAGATCTGTTCTAAATCCGTGTTTTCCCCAAACTTTCAAATGCTTTCTCAAAGTTTCTTTCAAAACTCTGCTTTCAAAACCTTTATCTTTTCCGATTTAGGGTTTTGGGAAGATATTTAAAAGTCTATTTGATCTTTAGCATGTTCTACTATGTTTCTTATGTTGATTCTTCTACTGTGTTTTAAAGTCTTAAGTTCTTTCTTAGGGTTTTTGATTTTATTTTTTTTGTTGATATTTTTGCTTGATTCTCTTGTCTTTCACCTCTACACTCGATTGATGGCAAAAACCCTAAGATTTGGGGTTCATTCGAGTTCTGATATTATTTGCTATGTGATTTGTTTGTTCCTCATCTCCGAACTCGTTTGGTTTTAAAACCCTAATTTCTTTGGATCTGTTTGTGTTTCTGAAGTTGTTTCATCTGTTGCTCGACTGAATTTCAAAATCTTTTGTTTCTTTATATGATTCTGAATCTCTGCTAAACTTTTCTAAGGTCTTTCTACTGGACCCTTTGCATGCTATTTGATACACTATCCCTTCTCCATTGCTGAGTTACTGAAACTGACCTATGTGACTACTATGTTCCTATAGTCCACTACTTACTGATTTTGCAATTGCATGACACTTTTGTTTGTTCTAAATTAAACATCGCATGCCTAATACTTGTGTGCTTTTTATATATGCTGAGCTTCTCCTCTAAAATGACTTTCAATTTTTGACTGATTTCAGAACTTCTTGTGTAAGCCTGATTGATTCTTTCCTTGTTTTACTAATTTCCCTGTTTCTTGGTTTGATTTGAAAACTTTCCTTAGCCTTTCTGGCTTGGTTTATTCATGAACCAGTAATTTCGAATCTCTGACTCCTTGATTTACTATGTACTGATTGATTCTTACCTTATTTGTTTAACCATGTATTTCAAAGATCATTCCCTTAATTGAACTCCTATGTATTTACCCCTAATTGTCTACTTTGTACAAGATGCTTATTTGATCTTTTTCATTAAATGATTTCTGTTCATTACCGTTTAAGTTTGAACTCCTTAATTAAAGGAAGTTCTCATACTGATTGATTTTAATTGGTACATGGTTATTTTCTTGCCTTATTCTCTACCTGTTTTCAAACTATAAATACCATGCTCTTTCATTGACACAAACACACGAACACTCTTATTTTTCTGAACTCACACTCACATTCAAAAAGCACTATGTCTTGTTACATGTACCGTGGCCTGTTTTCTTTCAAGTACTGCTACTACTGTATTTTGCTCCTTTGAAACTGGTATGTCCTGATTAAGGTTTTCAGCAACCAGAACAATGTGTTTATTTAATACCTTCACTTGCATGTCTGCCTATTGCTTATGTTTAGTTCGGAATTTAATTTAGCATGCTGTAATTTCTTTCCTATTATGAATCCCAAACCCTCTACCCTAATGTGTTTGATGTTAATGGTTTGTTTGAGGCATGACAGTATTAAGTATTATTGTCTATGGCTGAAACTTGATTCCCCTGGAATCATAACCTCCATGAACAACACTCTCTATTGATGTGCATGCCCAGAATTATCTAAATGTCTAAGAACATAGACTCTTTGCAACTTCCCTATTCCCCTGAACCCCTTTTGTGTACTTATTTGTATCTTTTTCCCTCTCTTTCACCCCTTTAGAACTCTGTTCTTCACTTGCACTCTCTCTTAGACTTTAAGTTCTGCCCCCCTCTTGTGAGCCTTGCCTTGGGACCCCTTGAGCTCCCTATGAACTTGGACACTTGAGGGCTGGCCCTTCAACACTACACTTATCCCCATTCTGATTATGCAATTTGGGTGTGAGCATTGCTCGGAGTCCTATTGAGGCTGTTAGAGAACTTTGACACACTCAGATTGGAGAAAGGCTTTGGATCAATGGTCTTTGAGTTGGGTCTATCATGTAACTCAGAGAGGAAGTCAGAATCATGCTTCCTCTAGTTATACTTTTTTTAGTTTTCCTGATGTAATTTTATTTATTCTGGTTTGTAATAATTTGTAATAAACATTTGGGGCTGGTTAGTAAAAAAGGGTGGGTAAGTATGTATGCAAAAGGTAGAAATCATGACTATAGGACTACTATATTCCTGCATATTCAACCTCATATAGAAATCATGACTATAAGACTACTATATTTTTGCATATTCAACCTCATATAGAAACCATGTCTATAGGATTTTGCATATTCAAACTTCACTTAGTAATCATGTCTATAGGATTCTGCATATTTAACTTCACTTAGAAATCATGTCTATAGAATATTGCATATTTAACTTCACTTAGAAATCATGTCTATAGGATTTTGCATATTCAAACTTCACTTAGAAATCATGTATATAAGGCTTCTGCATTTCGACGCTACGTCTACAAGGTCTTAAAATCAGTAACGCCTAGAAAGCATGCCTATAGGAGTATCTAATAAAAAAATCGATTTACCTCACTCAGTGTTAGATATAAAACCAGTAGTAATAGCCGCTATCGTTTGCAGAACTTGTAATCTATTCGTTTAAATTCTGCCTCTCTCTTTCAAGTTTAACGAATATGCATTCAAACAGTTCATTTTGAGCTTTACTGTTTCATTGCTTTCTTAATCCAGTAGATGCCATGATTATAGGATTATTGTCCAACACTTAGGCAAGCCCTAGGGTAATAAATATAAACTGAATCTACTTCTGTTAATAATTACAACCAGCAGCCAGGCCTGATTCAGACTTCTTATCTGAGTTAGGTGATAAGCTGAAAGTGTCTCAACAATTTCCTCCCACTCATCTTTAATACCTTTTAAATCAGACCTAAACAGTATGTGTAAGTCATGCTAATTACGTGCTTCTTTGTTTAAGGAGGTATATCTGAGCCTCTACTTGTTATATGCTTTCCCCAATTTACAATAAGTGTTTTGTATGTCTCCTTAGAATTTTTTACTTTGAAACTACAAATAAGCCTAATATCCCTCCCTTTTAGGATTAGTAGTCCTAAATGCCTCCGGGGCTAATAGGATTGGGATGGGTAACAGCATGCAATAAGTAAACGAGACCAATCCGCACTTTAAATACCTTAACGGGGTGGGACGGGTAGATATGGATATGATGACCACGCGATAATGTCATGTGTAGCCCCTCATTGAGGAATGATTACTGGATATTGTGTGGGGTGATCCATATTGTTAATGAACCTAGGACCCCTTTTCCTTATTTCTTTATTTCTTTTATCATTCCAACTCCTTTTTTTAAAAAAAAAATAATCAGCTTTCTTTGCTCTTCCAAACTTTGTTTATTTGCAAACCATTACATGAAAGCCCCTCTTATTTGAGCCCTATTTGTCTGCATATTAATTGCACCCCAAATTCACAATAATTGCCTGGCCGGGAACCACACTACTGGATTCTAAGGGGTGCCTAACACCTTCCCCTTGGAATAATTTCAAGCCCTTTCCCTAATCTCTGGTTATTCAAAATCAAACTCTTTAGTGTCCTAATGCACCCTAATCATTATGTTGCAACTCTTCAAATGCAAACCCAATTTACAAAAGGAATGAGTTGTCCCTCCAAATGTCATAAACCCGATTTCCGAGAAAAAGGGGGCGCGACATCGAGAAGGGATCCCTTGAAGTACATCTTTCAGAAGCCCATGCCCACTGGCAAGCTAGCCAAATGGAAAATCCTGTTTAGTGAGTTCGACATTATTTACGTAACTCAGAAAGCAGTCAAGGGACAGGGACAAGCACTGGCAGACCACCTTGCTGAAAACCCCGTGGATGGAGAATACGAACCCCTGAAAACGTATTTTCCTGATGAAGAGGTATCATTCATAGGAAAAGACATTGTGAAATCCTATGACGATTGGAGAATGTTCTTCGATGGAGAAACAAACATCAAAGGAGTTGGATTTGGAGGAATCCTAATATCAGAAACCGGTTAGCATTATTCGGTGCCTGCCAAACTCAGGTTCTCATGCACCAACAATATGGCCGAGTATGAAGCCTACATCTTAGGATTCAAAATGGCAATTGACATGAATATTCAAGAGCTTCTAGTGATTGGAGATTCAGACTTACTTATACATCAGGTATGAGGAAAATGGGCAACCAAGAATTCCAAGATACTCCCGCATCTGCACCACGTACATGAATTGAGAAAGAAGTTCACGAAGACGGAATTCTAACATGTTCCCAGAATCCAGAATGATTTCATCGATGCATTGGCTACCCTATCATCTATGATACAACATCCAGACAAGAATTTCATTGATCCCATTCCAGTGAAAATGCATAATCAGCCAGTTTACTGTGCTCATATTGAAGAAGAAGCAGACGGAAAGGCTTGGTTTCATGATATGAAGGAATATTTGGCAAAAGGAGAGTACCTAGAGCTTGCAAATCCTACTCAGAAATGCACACTTCGGAGGTTGTCCAACAACTTCTTTCACAACAGAGGAATCCTGTATAGGAGGACTCCCGATTTTGGATTATTAAGATGTGTCAACATAAAGGAAGCGTCCAAGCTACTAGAGGAAATTCATGCTGGGACCTGTGGTCCATATATGAACGGCTTGTCTTAGTGAAGAAGATACTCCGGGTTGGTTACCTTTGGATGACTATGGAAACGGACCGCATCCAGTATGTCCGGAAATGCCACCGCTGTTAGATACATACAGATATGATAAAGGTACCTCCAAACGAGCTTTACAGAACAAGCTCACCACGGCCATTTGCCGCCTAGGGAATGGACGTTATTGGACCAATCGAGCCTTCCACTTCCAACGGACACAGGTTCATCCTAGTAGCCATCGACTATTTCACCAAATGGGTTGAAGCAGGATCTTACAAAGCAGTGACTAAGAAAGTCATGGCAGAATTTGTCCGCGACCGCATTGTTTGTCGATTCAGAATTCCAGAGTCAATCATTACTGATAATGGATCCAACCTCAACAACGACTTAATGAAAGCTATGTGTGAAACTTTCAAGATCAAACACAAGAATTCCACAGCCTACAGACCTCAGATGAATGGAGCTGTAGAAGCCGCCAACAAGAATATCAAAAAGATATTGAGGAAAATGATAGAGAAGCATAGACAGTGGCACGAGAAGTTATCATTTGCTCTACTGGGGTATCGCGCCACAGTCTGCACATCATCCAGGGCAACCCTATATATGCTGGTTTAAGGTATAAAGGCTGTCATTCCCGCTGAGGTAGAAATTCTTTCCCTAAGTATCATAGAAGAAGCTAACCTCGGCGACGCAAAGTGGGTAAAAAGTCATTATGAGCAACTAGACCTTATAGACAGAAAGAGAATGAATGTAGTCTACCATGGTCAACTCTATCAAAACAGAATGTCCAGAGCCTTCAACAAAAGAGTTAAGCCAAGACATTTCACACTGGAGCAACTAGTGTTGAAGAAACTTTTTCCGCATCAAGATGAAGCCAAAGGGAAGTTCTCTCCCAACTGGCAGAGTCCATACATGGTTCACTGGGTTTTGACAGGAGGAACCCTCATAATTGCAGAAATGGACGGAGAAGTCTGGACAAAGTCGATCAATTAAGATGCAGTCAAGCGTTACTATGTGTAATCTTTATGCTTTCCTTATATGATGTAAATTGAACTATGCCTGACCTGATTCCCGTTTAAGAGAGGATGCATAGGCAGCCCTATGGGTTCGGTCACAATTCAATAAAAATTGCATTCCCCCCCGCAATTGGAAATTGGGGCAGAATTTTAAGGAGAACCCTCAAAATTCCGAAGTAATTTAAGCCGATCGCCGCATGAGGAACAGTCAGAAACGTCAACCCATCAAACTAAGGCAGAATTTTGAGGAGGACCCTCAAAACTCCGTAGCAGGAGAGGTTGCAATGTCTGAGGATGCCATTCCTAATCATCCAAAGACAACATTCATGGTCCGACAGGAATTTGCATCATGTTTAAGTTATGTAATATATGCTCGTATCATTTATTTGCAGGTAATCCGGCGAGTAATGATCATCCTAGCAGAAGCGGTCCCGCTCCAGTTCTCCTAACCATTCCCATAAGTCGTTTGTTCACCCAAACTCATACGGTGCGTCCATTATTATAAAAACATTGATATACTTCGCCGATGACTCCTGAACTACATGCGGCCTAATTTCTGTAAAACCAGGGATATGTAGGCAACTCAGAAACTAGGGTGCAGCCTAAACCTCTTCAAATCGTTTCGCTCAGTCAAAATTGGCCATCATATCTTTACCTGACAACTCTTTCATCCTTCCCGGGTAAAGAGAGGTAGTTGTTGATGCCCAATTTTTTCTCAAACTATTTTTAAATTTGCATTTATACCTTTAAAATCATTTTTTATAATAATTGGTATTTTTTCATAATTTTCCATATTATTATCAATTTATTTTTCTAATTTATTCAGTACTTTATATCCAATAAATATTCATAAATTACATTAAAAGTAATTTCAAAGTATTTCTTAGCTCAATATATCATTTTTAATCCTATTAGGATTTAATTATTTCACAAATTAGCCAATTTGGCATTGTTTGGCTATAATTACAATGATTTTGCAATTATAGCTTAATTGTACATTTTATGCTATTTTAATTCAGTAATCAATCATTTTATATTTTAAATATTAGTTAATTACCCTAATTTCACCTATTTAGCTTTAATTTTAATTTTATCTAATTATTAGCTATTTTTATTAATTATTTATCTAATTTTGATGGGTATTTAACAATTAGCCATTCTTATTTAGATTATAGCCTAATTAAACCTGGTCCAAATTAAATAACCCACCAGACCCCAAGCCCAATACCCTATCCTTCCAGGCCCAATCCCCACTCCATATAAGTTGTTGATTATTTTGAATCAACGGTTCATATCAGCCCCTTCCTAATTTAACCCCGTAATGACTACCCCTATCTCTAATTCCCCCCTCTCTTTCTCTCTCAACTGGTCTCTCTATCTCCCTCTCTGCATCTATGTTCTCTCTAGAACCTTCTCTTCTTCCCTCATCTCCGATGGACCCTATCCACCTTCTCCGGCCACCTCCATCGCTGGAAACCATGGCCTCTCATCATCTTCTGGCCTCTGCTTCACTCCACGCCTGTTTGACACTACCCTGAGGTCCTTAGGTGAATCTGGAGCGGTTCAACTCCTACCCATGGTCCTTCATGCCATTTTTCGGCCACCTACGGCCATTCGAGTAAGATCTATGACTTTTCCGGCTAAAACCGGTAATATTTTAAGGTTTTCTCATCTTCGCTAGGTTCTCTGAAACCTTAAATCTTAAGATTTTCCGATTTTTTTTTAGATTTGTCTTAGATATGTGTATATTATGAGCTTTTTGTTGTTTTCCTCAAAGGTTTTCTCCGATTTTTTCTAAAGTAACAATTCATCTTCAAATAGGGTTTTAACCCTTTTTTCAAAAAAACGCTTTTCTTCTGATTTTTTTTGGTATTAATCTACGACTCTCACTGTGTAGCATTCTCCTTTATCCGAGTTATTCTGTTGAAAACCCTAATTTTTTCTTAAGTTTCTGAGTTCGTCTTGGGTGCTATGTTCAATTAATTTGTATATTTCTTATGAATGTTCTGTGAATTTCGGATTTATATGGTTTTTACCCTATGTGTGCTTGTTAGAGTTGCTGATTTTCGTCTATTATGAGTTTAATCTATTTATTCTCATGAGCTTATGTTAATTTCTCCTAAATTGGAATTGTTCTCTATTTGTGTGTCTTCGAATCCCTGTGATTGGTTCTTCATCGATCTTGCATGATATTCTCTACTGATTCTTGAGATATCCCTTTAATTAAGGCGGGTTTCCTATTTATCCTTGTTCGATAGCATGTTACTCCGCTCCTGTGTGATATTTTCCTTTGATAAATATTGATTCAATGTAATTAGAACCTCACTCGAGGATATCCTTACTGATTTCCAGAATTTGAAATATCTCTTGCCTTATTTCTCTAGCTGATTCTACTGTCAAACTAATTTGTATATATTTTCCTTAAATAGGATTCTGAACTTGACCTTAATTGCATGCTCTATACCTATATTACACTTGTACTACTTCCTTATTGTGTTATAAGCAGTTTTACTTGATTCCTTTTCTTATTTTGCCACTGCTTCTTACCGTTTGAGTATTCCTTAATTAAAGAAATTTCTATACTAATTTTATTCTAATTAACATTTATTTCTATATTTACTGCTGAACTATTATTTTTACCTTATTCTTCTGCCCGCTTCCAAACTATATATACTCTATTCATTTATTAGCAAAAAATACGAACAAAAAATTTGTTCAACTCTCTCTCTCACAACTAAAACTCTCTATTCTCTCTTCTGTGCTACTTGCTACTATTCGAAGCTAGCCGACTGCAAGCCAAGGTTAACTACTGTGCCTCTCCTATTTTTACTTTGTGTTTTTGCTTTCGTCACTTCACTGGTATGTTCTAATTCAGATTTCACTCCTCAAACCAACATGTTTCTATTACCGTTACAATTCCTTGTATTCATGATATGCTTTTATTTACTATTTTTGTTGTTCAACATGTAATTAGGATCCTGAATTTGATGAGTAGTGATTTTGCCACTCATTCTAGTCTCTTTTCTTTAGCTTTCATGTCTTTTAACTATAATATGAGGACGTTTATGGTGTGTATTGTTAGATTTTCAGTAAATGATGCCATAAAGTAATTTGAATTCAATTGGAGTGGAATTGAGCAAAAAAGGGTGAAACCATGCAAAAACTCCCAGTGATTCCACTTATGCGGAAGGATGGTCGCAGAAGCGACCCCACTTCTGCGAGAAAAGAGCCGCTTCTGCGGAATTGCCTGAGCTTGCAAGAAACCGCATCTACGGTTCGATTACCGCTTCTGCGGTGGCGCATCTGTGTTTGGTGAACCGCATCTGCGGTTATAGAGATTTAGTTGTCACTTCGCTTCTGCGATTGAATCTCCGCATCTGCGGAGCCGCACCTGCGAGGATTCTTTCACAGGTGCGGTCAACGGGCATCAAACCTGGGCAAATAAGGAATTTCACATGTTTTCAACCCCAAACCATTTTTATACACGTCCTAGCAGATATCTTTGGCATATATTTGGCTTATTTTTAGATTCCAAGAGACTAGAGAGAATAAGTTTTGGAAGCTAGGGTTTGCACACACACTTGGGTTTTGAAGATTTCAAGCTTGTGGTTAAGGATTTCTTACCCATTTATGTTTATTTCTTCATTTCCTTGCTTTGTATTGTATATCTAAGTGTGTAGTATTTTATCCAATACTTAAATCTTGTTTATGGAAATATTCTTGCTTAAAGTGTGGATTAAATACCTTGTTGTGCTTATGCATTGAATGATTTTTATCCTTTTATGAAGTGAGTTATTGTTACTTTAATTATTCTTGTTCTTTAATGTTTCCAAAGGGATATGCTAACCCTAGAACTAGCCCATTAACTCCGAATTGATTTTGGAAAAAATAATTTGCGGTTGGGAAAGATTAATTAACAAGAACTTGAGGCTTTAACTCTCATTTTATAGATTCTACCTAGGGATAGGATTGAACTATTTGTAGCCATTCCGGGTGTGTTTAATCTCTTAATTGGGTTAGGAATAATTCAATTAGGAAGTCTTGATAGTCTTCAGAAGAAGCTAATTAAGAATTATTATCCATGGCTAATTAACATAATCTCGCTTATATTTGTAAAATCGTGAAATACATTGGATCGTTACTTGAGTGTAATTCCCGATGCATCCATACTTGTAGCCATTGATCATTTTACTTGCTTTCTAGGTTAGTTTATATTTCCGCATTTAGGTATAAACATTTTCAAAAACCAATTCTAAGTGTTTGGCATTGCATAACAAGTGATAATTCTCTTACATTCCTAATTGCCTACATATTGTTCTCTGTGGGATTCGAACCCGACTCATAGTTGGATAAATTATATTGCATACGACCGTCCATTTACTCTTTAGTAGTGGATTTGGACGTCATCAGAATTCCCTCTACATGTTAAGTTATGCTTTACTTGTCAATGACCAACATGTTTTTGTATACTTAGTACTACATGTTTCTTATGTGAATTCCCATGATTGGTAGGTTAGTTTGATCATGGTCTTAGTTATTTGGTGTTAATATGTTAATCTAATCCAATACTCTACTGTCCCCCTGATCCTCTGAACCTGTAGGAGTTTCTAATTGTGTGCTCGTATATGTTCTTGCCTGCTACATGTTTTCCCTCACATGCTCCATATTTGGCCCTCAAATCCCATTCCCTTGCTTGTGTTTTCTAGACTATTCTTGGTCTTTGGTATGATGCTAACTTTGTTTTGGTTCTGAGATTGGTATGCATGCTCCTTCAAATTATTTTCATCAGTTAAACTTTGTCATAAAACTATTCCAATTAAGTTTCTCTTATCAAAACTGTTTCTTACTTACCCTTTTTCAAAACTGTTTTCCTACTTGAACTCTTCAAAACTATGTCAAACACTCTCACTCTACTGTGAGCCCCTTTTGTGTGAGCATTGCCTTGGGACTCTTGAGCTCCCTCTGAACTTTGACACATAAAAGCTGGCTTTTCCACACTGCACTTAGTCTATCTTGGCTATGAAATCTTGGTGTGAGCACTGCCTGGAAGCCCTTGAGGTCCATAGGGAACTCTGACACACCTGGATTGTGAAAAAGGTTGTGAAACAATACTTGGCATTGAGGACCTGGATACTTGGGTCTATTCTGTAGGATCCCTATCCTATAATTAACTTCTTATTTTTTTCTTTATTTTTAGTTATGTAATTCCTATTCAAAGGCCTGTAAGAATTATTTGTAAATGACTCTGGGGTTGGATAGTGAAAAGGGGTGGGTAATATGCATGATGTAGTATAATCCAGGGTAGAAATCATGTTCCTAGGTTTACTTTCTCTATGCGCAATAGCAGCCATGTTTAGGTACAACATGCCAAGCATGTCGTGCATTAGATATCATACTATTTAGGATTTACATGTACTGTTTTCAGCATCTCATATACATTTAGAAATCCTATCTATGGGGTAGATAATAACAATAAAATAAGCTTCTATTATGTGATTCTGCCCATGTAAATATTTTCTGAAATTTCACTTAGAAATCCTGCTTTAGGTAAACAACATCAAAACTGTCACTCCTGTCCATTTTGAAGCTGTGCATAATTTGATGTGCATTTAGAAATCCTATTTAAGTTACTATGCATCATGCTGCATTAGACATCATGTTATAGGATCACACTTATTCAATCACACTATTCTAAATACAGATGTAGAAACTGTCCTCCTGTTCTAAACAAATTGGTAATAGTCTCTGGATGTTTGCAAGTTTTAGAATTACATGCTATTAGGTATAACAACCTGGGATTATTAACAAATCTTAATATCTACTATATATTATTTTACGCTTAGGAAAGCCTTAGGTAATCAACTTTAAAATAAAAAAAGAATCGTCTTTGTGATTAGTGTTTAATTGTCAGCATGTTAAAATCAGTAGGCAAGTCTGTTTAGGACTTCCTCTCTGAGTTATGTAATAAATCTGACTCTCCTGTTATCACTTAGATACCATGCTTAGAATCTGAATTTAGACCTTAATTGTGTATGAGTCATGCTGAATATGTGTACTATGTGCGGAGGTATATCTGAGCCTTTTTATTTGTCTTTCATGCTCCCTTTTAATTGTAGTCCTATCTGTTTATTATGTGTCATCTTAGTGTTTTACTTTTAAACTTGAGGGTCTACCTAGAACCCCTTTTTATAGGATAGGAGTCCTAAATTCCTCCGGAACTGATAGAAAAGGGACGGGTAACAACACGCAATAGAGGTCGAGACCAATCCTCGCTTTAATTACCTTCATAGGGTGGGAAAGGGTAGATATAGATATGATGACGGGTGCATTAATACCACGTGTAGCCCCTCTTTGAGGAGTGTCATACCGGGTATTGCATTGATGTAATTCATATTATAAACAAACCTAGGATACCCCCTTTACATTCACAAATATGTTTAGATTGTAATTCTTTTCTAAATCTAGCTTTTCATTAACTGTTTTTGGAACATCTGTGTACTTAAACTTAAATCCCCTATTATTTGAGTCATATTTGTTTATTTGCTAAATTGTACAAATCCACAAAAGTTGTTTGGTCGGGAACCACACTGGTGGATCCTGAGGGGTGCCTAATACCTTCCCCTTAAGATAATTTTAAGCCCTTACCCTGTCTTAGGTTACCAAACGTATTTATAAATGAACCCTCTAGTTGCTCTAGTGCACCTTAAATCGTTAGGTGACGACTCTTCAAAATGAAAACACCTTTCCCTAAAGGAACGAGTTGTCTCAATCGAAATGTCATAAACCCGATTTCGCGAGAAAAAGGGGGCGCGACATCTACAAATCCCATAATGTCTTTCTTCATTCTTCTCCACTAATAATGTTGTCTCAGATCCTGATACGTCTTCGCAGCAGCCGAATGAATGGAATACCACAAGCTATGGGCCTCTTCCAGAATCAACTCTCGTAGCCCATCTACATTGGGCACACATATCCGGCCCTGCATCCTCAATACCCCATCATCACCAATAGTCACATCTCTGGCATCATTGTGCTGAACTATGCCCTTAATGACAAGCAAATGAGGATCATCATATTGGCGCTCTCTAATGCGATCATATAAGGAAGAATGAGAAATCACACAAGCCAATACCCTACTGGGCTCCGAAATATCCAACCTCATGAACCGATTGGCCAAGTCCTGAACATCAACTGCATTAGGTCTCTCCCCAACTGGAATATATGCCAAACTCCCCATACTCACCGCCTTTTGGCTCAAAGCATCGGCCACCACATTGGCCTTCCCCGGATGGTACAAGATAGTGATATCATAATCTTTTAGCAACTCCAACCATCTCCGCTGCCTCAAATTGAGATCCTTCTATTTGAACAAGTGCTGAAGGCTATGATGATCAGTAAACACCTCACAAGACACACCATATAAATAATGCCTCCAAATCTTCAGCGCATGAACAATGGCAGCCAACTCCAAATCATAAACAGGGTAGTTCTTCTTATGGGGATTCAACCCTCATGCATCAATACACACCCAATACCAACTCTCGAAGCATCACAATACATGGTAAATGAACCTGAAGCTGATGGCAAAACTAACACTAGAGCTGTGGTCAAGGCTTTCTTGAGCTTTTGAAAGCTCTCCTCACACTCATCCAACCATACAAATGAAGCACCCTTCTGAGTCAACTTAGTCAAGGATGATGCGATATATGAGAATCCCTGAACAAACCGGCGGTAATAACCCGCCAAACCAAGAAAGCTTCAAATCTCAATGGCTGAGGATAGTTTTAGTCAACTCTGAACTGCCTCTATCTTCTTTGAATCAACCTGAATACCCTCACTGGACACCACGTGCCCCAAGAAAGCCACTAAACTGGGCCAAAACTCAGACTTGGAGAACTTTTCATAAAGTTTCTCCTTCCTCAATCTCTGCAACACAACTCTCAAATGCTCCATGTGTTCCTCCTGACTACGCGAATATACCAGAATATCATCAATGAAGACTATGACAAACAAGTTCAGATAAGGCCAGAACACGATGTTCATCAAATGCATGAATGTTGCTGGGGCATTGGTCAGCCCAAAATACATCACCAAGAACTCATAATGACCATATCGGATCCTGAAAGCCGTCTTAAGAATATTAGAGTCCTTGATCTTCAATTGGTGATAACCTGAATAAAGATCAATCTTGGAGAACACTCTCGCTCGCTGAAGCTGGTCGAATAAATCATCAATGCAAGACAAACGATACTTGTTATTAATTGTTACTTTGTTCAACTGCCTATAATCAATGCACATCCTCATCACGCCATCCTTCTTCTTCACAAATAAAACAGGCGCACCCCAAGGTGACACACTAGGCCGAATGAACCCCTTATCAAGGAGCTCCCAAAGCTTCTCTTTTAATTCCTTCAAATCTGCTGGTGCCATATGCTACAACGGAATAGAAATGGGTTGAGTGCCCGGCACCAGGTAAATACCAAAATCAATATCCATGTCCGGTGATATGCCAGATACGTCTGTAAGAAACACATCAGGAAAATCCCTCACAACTGGAATAGAGTCAATATTGGGAGTCTCTACACCGACATACCTCACAAAGGCTAGATACGAAAGACAACCCTTCCCAACCATACGTTGGGCCTTCAAGAATGAGATTACCCTACTGGGAACATAATCAGTCAAACCTCACCACTCAATCCGTGGCACACCTAATATAGCCAATATCACTGTCTTAGCACGATAGTCTAGAATAGCACGACATGGTGATAGCCAATCCATGCCCAAAATAACATTGAAGTATACCATACATAATAACAATAGACCCACTTGGGTCTCCGGACCCCCAATAGCCACTACACACGACCGGTACACACGGTCTACAATAACAGTATCGCATACCGGAGTAGATACATAAACAAGTGCAATAAGATACTAACGGGGCATATCCAAATAACGAGCAAAGTATGATGACACATAAGAATAAGTGGAACCGGGATCAAATAATACAGAGGCATCTCTGTGGCAGACTGAAACAATACCTGTAATAATAGCAACAAAAGCAATAACATCGGGTCTAGCTGGAAGTGCATAGAAATGGGCCTGACCGCTACCAGATCGACCTCCCCCTCTAGGGAGACCCTTAGCTAACTGACCTCCACCCCTAGCTCGGTGGGCGGGTGGTGGTAAAGTAACTGGCGCTGAAGCCGATGGCTGACTCCTCTGCTAAGATGAACCCGCCAGACGACGAGGACACTGCCTCCACAAATGACCCATCTTTCCACACTCATAGCAACTCTCGGGTACTAGAGACGGGGACTAAGGGGAACTAAGATGACTAGCAGATGCACCTGGCATAGAAGAGCCCTAAACTGATGGAGAACGGGATGAACTCTAAGCTGGAAGGCACTAAGTGATGACTGGCCCTGATGAGAACTGTGTGAACCATGACCCAATGATGGTCCACGATAACCTAGGCGAGCTGGCTAAGCATGCCTGAATGGACGACCTCTACCGTGCTGAAACTGACCTCTCGAAGGAGCACCACCATAACTACCAAATCCTCAAGGCCTCTTGGCCTCCCTCTCCTCTCGCTCCTAGCGACGAACTAACTCAATCTCACAAGCAATATCTACAACCTCCTCAAAAGTAGCACCAATCACCCTCTCTCTGCTCATGAGAATACGAAGCTGATAAGTGAGGCCATCAACAAACCTCCTAATCCTCTCTCTATCTGTCAGAACCAACCAAATTGCATGACGAGCTAACTCAGAGAACCTCATCTCATACTGCATCACAGTCATCTCTCACTGACGCTGTCACACCTCCTTTTTACTACCCACGAAAGGGATATAATAGAGTTTTTTTCCAATTTAAGTGACAATCAAAATGGGATTATTTTATTTAAAATTCAGAGTTGCCACTTGGGATAATTTATGGTGTCCCAAGTCACTGGTTTAAAATCTCGAATCGAGGAAGTTCACTCTTATTTGCTGTCTGCGAACACAGAAATTCGGGTAAGGAATTATGTTAACCCGGAAGAAGGTGTTAGGCATTCCCAACTTCCGTGGTTCTAGCACAGTTGCTTTGATCATACTTGGCTTAGTCAAATTGTCTAATTACTCATTTTCGAACCTATGTGCATTTGCCTCTTTTCATTAAAAAATTATCCTAAAATGAGTCAAATGTACATGTACCCATTTGTTTGGTGCGTCAAAAATCATGTTACGCGTATGTGTCCACAATTAATCACGCTTTATTAACTTTAAGAATATTTGGCCAAAGTTGTGCGAACGCGTACCTTGATTTATTTTGAGAGCAGTAGAATTAAACAAAGCTATTGCTACTGCATGAAACTTACAAGAACTCATTTAATGTAATTTAAACAATCTTAGATCACGAATTAAAATGTAATGCAATGAATGACCAGAATTCTTCCAAATACGCATACTACTTTGAAGGGAACAAACTAACCTCAAAATGTTCTTAAATGTAAATCCTACGAAGAGTTAATCTCCACCGTATTAATCCTGCTATGTGAGACCAACTAAAAAAATAGAAATTTTCAACAAAAACCTTTCTTACAATCTTCCTTTACCTTTTCTTTTAATAGCAGAAAATTAACTTATCAAACCCAACCATCTCACCTGCATAACTCTCGTAACGAAAACATAGTTCTGAAATGTGTAAGAAAATCTTTCGGCTCCGCATAGAATGCATATAATATGTTAAAATGATTTGGCCCAATATCCTGCCACTTCTCAATAAGCTCGAGAACTATTTCAACAAGATCTTGCAATTCAAACGTCTCATTAGTTATTCTTTGCAGAAAGGTTATTTTTTCCAATACTAATGTTTCCCTAAACACAGAAAGTAAGTTATTTTACCACTAAGATCTACATCGACAAGTGAGTTAGGACAATTTCAAACTCGAATCAGTTGGAATTCAAGCAAGAAAACCAATCAAACATACGACATATTCATGTGAGACTCAACAGAATCGAATACTAACTCAACGATCACAAAATCACATCAGATCGCAATCCAAATATCTCCAAACAAAACAGATTTGAAACCACAAAAATTAGGCATGAAAGCAAAACAGAATACCGGTAACGGAAAGCTAACAAAATTAAATAAGGCGAGGAAAACAGATTATGAACCTGAAAATCAAGCTTTCAGTTGATGTTTAAAGTGATTAGAAAAGATACAAATGAATCCGGATATGCAAATCTCGGTAGCGAGACCATCCAAAACACCAAAATGAACCTACACTAAACGGAACAATGGACTTGAACCTCAGTCGACAACTTCAAACGAACTCTCCACGAGCTTTAAATAAACTCCATTTTTGAAACGAAATTCCAAAAGAAAGAAAACTAGTTTTGTATGAATCTTTCGTGCTCCTTTCTCTCCTCTATTTTGTGTTGCGGCGGAGATGGGGTGGTGTGGAAGGCTGGTGCCGCTGGATAGGGATTGGAGAGGAAGGAGTCTTAGAGTGGCTGACTTGGAGGTTAAAGGGATAAGACCGTTCTTTTTTGGCGAGTTGTTTTGGCGGGATGGCGTCTAGGCCATGGGAATTAGGGAGTGCACTGAAGAAGAAGGATGGAATCGACTACTAATTCTTTTAGGTAAGGTGAAGAAGCATCAGCGGCTCGAATAGTGTCATTTGGAGAAAGGGTCGTTGCTGCCTAGGTGTAGGAGATGAGAGCTGTTTTCTTGTCTTCCATGGAGTGACGATGGGGATGTATTTTACTGATTTTTATGTGATGAAGAAGAAGTTAGCCTAGGGTTTTTGTCTAGGTTTTTCAATGAAGAAGAAGAAGAAGAAAGTTGATGAGGTCTCTAGCATTTAAAAAATGGCTGATCTCCATTGTGTATCTAGGTTTTTAGGGTTTTAAGGGTATTAGGGTTAGTTTAGTGGGTATTGGGCTTGGGTTGTTATGGGTTAGATCCGAAAATTAGGCCTAAAAATTGGTCATTTGAGCACAAATTTTATTCTTTCTCCGTGAACGAGACTAAATATACAACCTCATTTACTAATTAATCCTACTTAAGTAAAATAACTATTAAAATAAGACTAACCGTTAAGAAAACCTATTTTTTGGTATTTTCAAATATCATATTAAAATAGAAATAAGGTACTATCTTTGTATTTTTTTTGGTTTTACGAAAGGTATATAAACTAAAAGCAACTAAAAGGAATAAATATTTTTTGTAATTTTCATTTTGTGATAAAATAAAGTAAAAGAGTCAAAACTAGTTAAAATAACTATATTAGACCTAAACTAAATATTTAAATACAAAAATGTGTAAAATCTTGGGGTGGGTCAAAAATTACATGTCTACAGCTGCCTCTCTTTGATTGGGAGCGCGAAGAGTTTCAGGCAAAGAATAACTAGACAAGTTTTTTGACCCGACCCTTATTTAGGGAGACCAAAAACTAAGAGAAAGGAGAATGCGATCGAGCCCTGGTATCTGATATGCCTACATATCCTTGGCTATAAAGGAATCAGGCCACGTGTAGTTCAGAAGTAGGAATAGTGATGGAGTATACTGAGGTGGAGAGGCGGTCGAGGTGCCGTTCCGTAGAGGTTCCGATCCGCGGTTCTGTTATTTCATCAAAATTAAAAAAATGAAAAAAAACTAACTAAGCCTGTCAACTATGAGTTACAAGATTCCTATCTATAAGTCTTCTGAAGCTTGATCTTGAGTCTTGGATGGTTCTTCATGCAGACTTTAGATTTGAACCTTGAAGCTTGCTAGCTGCAGGTGCTAGTTCATTCTTCTTCAGCTTTTTCGGATCAAGACCGGACATGCAGTGCTTGTGACCTCAGACATGTCTTGAGCAGCTCACATCTTTCATCTACTTCTGCATTTGGGTTCTCTTTTTGCTTTTTGTTTTTTTATTCTACATTGTGACTAACTCTTGTTGATCATCTCAGACTGTTGACTCGCATTCTTGTCGCGATCTTCTGCTACCTCTAACTTGAATTGAATCGTAAAATGACTTCCCTTGTTCTCCAGATGAGCGCCTAACTGCCAACACTTGAACTGTATTCCCTTGTTCTCCAAGTGGGTGCCTGATTGCCAAAACTTTAACGGTATTCCCTTGTTCTCCAGGTGGGCGCCTGATTGCCAAAACTTGAACTGTATTTCCTTGTTCTCCTGGTGAGCACCTGATTGCCAAAACTTGAACTATATTCCCTTGTTCTCCAGGTGGCTGCCTGATTGCCAAAACTATATTCCATTGTTCTCGAGGTGGGCGCCTGATTCCAAAACTTGAACTATATTCCCTTGTTCTTCAGGTGAGCGCCTGATTGTCGAAACTTGAATTATATTCCCTTGTTCTCCAGGTAGGTGCCTGATTGCCAAAACTTGAACTGTATTCCCTTGTTTTCCAGGTGGACGCCTGATTGCCAAAACTTTGACTGTATTCCCTTGTTCTCTAGGTGCGTGCTTGATTGCCAAAACTTTAACTGTATTCCCTTATTCTTCAGATGGGCGCCTGATTGCCAAAACTTATGTATTCCCTTGTTCTCCAACTAGGCGCCTAATTGCCAAAAACTTGAGTTGTATTCCCTTGTTCTCCAGGTGGGCCCCTATTTCCAAAACTTGAACTGTATTCCCTTGTTCTCTAGGTGGGCGCCTGATTTCCAAAAACTTGAATTGTATTCCCTTGTTCTCCAAGTGGGCGCCTGATTGCCAAAATTTGAACTGTATTCCCTTGTTCTCCAGTTGGGCGCCTGATTGCCCAAACTTGAATTGTATTCCCTTGTTCTCCAGGTGGGTGCCTGATTGCCAAAAACATGAACTGTATTCCCTTATCCAGGTGGGCGCCTGATTGGCAAAACTTGAACTGTATTCCCTTGTTCTCCAGGTGGACGCCTGATTGCCAAAACTTGAACTGTATTCCCTTGTTCTCCAGGTCGGCGCCTGATTGCCAAAAATTGAAATGTATTCCCTTGTTCTCCAGGTGGGCACCTGATTGCCAAAACTTGAACTGTATTCCTTTGTTCTCCTGGTGAGCACCTGATTGCCAAAACTTGAACTATATTCCCTTGTTCTCCAGGTGGCTGCCTGATTGCCAAAACTATATTCCATTGTTCTCGAGGTGGGCGCCTGATTCCAAAACTTGAACTATATTCCCTTGTTCTTCAGGTGAGCGCCTGATTGTCGAAACTTGAATTATATTCCCTTGTTCTCCAGGTAGGTGCCTGATTGCCAAAACTTGAACTGTATTCCCTTGTTTTCCAGGTGGACGCCTGATTGCCAAAACTTTGACTGCATTCCCTTGTTCTCTAGGTGCGTGCTTGATTGCCAAAACTTTAACTGTATTCCCTTATTCTTCAGGTGGGCGCCTGATTTCTAAAACTTATGTATTCCCTTGTTCTCCAACTAGGCGCCTAATTGCCAAAAACTTGAGTTGTATTCCCTTGTTCTCCAGGTGGGCCCCTAATTTCCAAAACTTGAACTGTATTCCCTTGTTCTCTAGGTGGGCGCCTGATTTCCAAAAACTTGAACTGTATTCCCTTGTTCTCCAAGTGGGCGCCTGATTGCCAAAACTTGAACTGTATTCCCTTGTTCTCCAGTTGGGCGCCTGATTGCCCAAACTTGAATTGTATTCCCTTGTTCTCCAGGTGGGTGCCTGATTGCCAAAAACATGAACTGTATTCCCTTATCCAGGTGGGCGCCTGATTGCCAAAACTTGAACTGTATTCCCTTGTTCTCCAGGTGGACGCCTGATTGCCAAAACTTGAACTGTATTCCCTTGTTCTCCAGGTCGGCGCCTGATTGCCAAAACTTGAAATGTATTCCCTTGTTCTCCAGGTGGGCACCTGATTGCCAAAACATGAACTGTATTCCCTTGTTCTCCAGGTGGGAGCCTGATTACCAAAACTTGAACTGTATTCCCTTGTTCTCCAGGTGGGCGCCTGATTGCCAAAAATTTGAAGTGTCCTTGTTCTCCAGGTGGGCTCCTGATTGCCAAAACTTGAACTGTATTCCCTTGTTTTCCAGGTGGGCACCTGATTGCCAAAACTTGAACTGTATTCCCTTGTTCTCTAGGTGGGTGCCTGATTGCCAAAACTCGAACTGTATTCCTTTGTTCTTCAAGTGGGCGCCTGATTTCCAAAAACTCGAACTGTATTCCCTTGTTCTCCAGGTGGGTGACTGATTACCAAAACTTGAACCGTATTCCCTTATTCTCCAAGTGGGCGCCTGATTGCCAAAACTTGAATTATATTCCCTTGTTCTCCAGGTGGGCGCCGTATTACCGAAACAAGAACTATATTCCCTTGTTCTCCAGGTGGGCGCCTGAGATTACAACAAAAGAGACAAAACAAAAGAAACTTTTCTGCCCCAGTTTGGTATCTGAGCGCATCTGTAAGTGTTAATCGAATCATGTTACCCAAAATATCTAAGAATTTAAAAGCAAATCCCATTATCCAGGAGGGTCCTGAAAACTTCAAATTAAATATCATCTTAAGTGTGACAACTTTAAAGCTAAATTATGTTTCCTAAAGGTAGAACTTACACTAAATCTTGTTATCTATGAAGGTCTGGAAATTTACTAGGTCCCATTATCCAGGAGAGCCCTGAAAACTTTTAAAATTAAATCTCATTATCCAGGAGGGCTCTGAAAACTTCAAATTAGATCCCATTATCTAGGAGGGCCCTGAAGAGCTGAGAATGAACTTACCTGAATCATGCTCTCTTCCTGGAGGATCTCTGCAGAACGAACAAAATTCCTTGCCCTTGAACCATGCTTTTCCTCATGGAGGGTACCTGCAGATCGAACAAATTTCTTTCTCCTTCTCAAACCGCCTTTGTGCTGACATAATTTGGGCATGACACTTGAAAAATTCAAGCTTCCAAGCTTTGATTTGGACATAGACTTCATCCGTGTTTCAAACAAAGAAAACTTGTGAGTTTAAACATGGTGGTTGGTTTGTGGCCTTGACTTTGAGGGCGATTGCTCCTTCATTTTCCATGATAACTTTGATTTCAACTCGAAAGACCTTGCTTGTTTATTGACTATCCACTTTCTCTGTCACCCTTATCCCAGAAGATACCTCTGATTCGTTCAAACCCAAACCCTCTATCTGTTGCATTGTGCTCATGAATTGACATATACCGAACCTTTGTATTTCACATGAATCCCAAAGCACGTTGATTGTTACCAACTTAGTGCGCTTGCTGTTCTTTCCTAATGTATGCCACTGTCCTTGGCCTTAAGGTCTGTTGCTCCTACACTTGCCATGATAACTTTGATTTCCACTTGGAAGACCTTGCTTATTATTGGTTAACCATTTTCTCTATCAACCTTATCATAGAAAATACCCTTGATTCGTTCAAACCCAACAACCTCTATCTATTGCATTGTTCATGAATTGACTTATACCGAACCTTTGTATTTTACATGAATCCTGCGACGACCCGACCCGTCGTCTCATGAATTACTACTCCGTTTTCCCCATTTTCAGCTTCCTTATGCTTCATTATCCATATCTTGTGTAATCGAGTTGATTTGAAGTGGTTTTAATAAGAAATGAGACATTTAGTCTCTTTTAAGAAGCCTTAAGTTGGAAAAGTCAATCGGACGCTGACTTATGAGTTAGAGTGCTCGGAGGTGAATTCCGATCGTTTGGTTAGCTCCGGGAGATGATTTGTGATTTAGGAGCGTGATCGGAAGTGATTTTGGAGGTTCGGTGTAGAAGTTAGCCTATTTTGGCGAAGTTAGGATTTTGGCGAAATCCAGTTGGTATGCGAGATTTTGATCCGAGGGTCTGAATGGAATTCCGAGAGTTTCTGTAGCTTCGTTATGTCATTTTGGACTTGTCTGCAAAATTTGAGGTCATTTGGACTAGTTTTCATGTGTTTCAGCATCGGTTGTAAAATTTTAAAATTAAATAAGTTCTTAGGCTTGAATCCATGCATAATTGGTGATTTTGATGATATGTGATGTGATTTGAGGCCTCGACTAAGTCCGTGATGTGTTTTCAGACTTGTTGGTGCTTTTGGTTGAGGTCCCGGGGGCCTCAGGTGTGTTTCGGGTGAGTTTTGAGCGAGTACGGACACCCCGAACCTTAGAAAAATGGAGAGGGAAGCAGTGGCGGCGCGGACCACGCTCCTTCTCGCGCTGGGCGCGCGGCCGCGCAGGGGAAGAATTTGCAGATCACTGGTCCTACTTCGGAGGTTCATATCGTGTGACTCTAAATTGATTCCAAAAGAGGGGAGGTCAAAGAAATCAGTACAGGCTCAAAAGGGGTACCAAAGAGTATAAAATGTTTGGATAGTTGAAAGGGGGCCTCCCAATCTCTAGGAACACCAATTATACACATGCAACTTGAAAATGAAAATGAAGATCATGCATAATATTTCTTTTGCGGATTCGGCATTGATATCACTGATATGCCTTCCACTTTTTTAGTGCCTTGTCAAGTACAAAACCCTCGTTGGGTAATTTCTTCTTCACAATGGATACCCTCCGTCAGTTCAGAGCAAACTCCCTCAGCTTTATCTTGTTACTTGAGGTGCACGTGAACTCAAAACTGCTCGCTTCAAATTGTCTTGGATGCACTCTCCTTTAATGAATTCTTGTCACCCTATTAACTTTCCAAATTATCTTCCCCAGTTTCACATAGTTTGGGATTCAAATGATCTCAAAATGCCTTTACTTATTTCCCTTGAATGTCCCTATCATCTTAAAAATTGTTTCATTGCTTCATGATTAAACTAACTTTTAAAACCAGACTGAGAATTATGCGTGCATGTCATGTCACTAGAGCCAGCATAAAAAGAACTATAAAAGGAAAAGAGAACGAAACAAAAATGACAGGAAATAACAGAAAATAGAAAATTGCATTAGACGGATGGTGAAAGGGTTTGAACAACAAGACAAGCAAACTAAACTGGGGTACAACCCTAAAACAAACCTAGATAACACTAAATGAGTTACTACGACTAAAGGAACTAGGCAAAATAAAAGGATAGAAGGGTTTGAGTCACAAGACAATATCCGGATTATAACTCTGAATAACCCAAACAACAGAAATGACAACAAAATAAACCACCAAAACTCCTTCCTGGCTAGCCAAGAAAGGACCGTCTTTCCAATCACCAAGCTCGACATCTTAGCCACTGATTTTCGCATCAACATTATTAGGACAGTCTCCATCACATTGACCTTAGCGAATTGCTTTTGGGTCCCTTTTGCCAACTCGTTCTTAAGATCAACTTTTGGAACCAAAATTGATAGCTCTGAAAACTTTGCAGCAAGTGGCCTTCCAAGGAACTTAGAAGAGTTTTCATATTCTTTTTCAACAAAACGCATGCCCACCTTATGCGTCTTATTATGAGCAGGCAATGGACTTTGGCTAGTATCTGGTACATCTGGATTTTGCACGGTAATATCACCTACATCGAGAAGCTTCTGGATTGCTCTTTTCAGATGTGGACACTTTTCTATACTATGCCCCGGGGCATTAGAGCAATATGTGCACCTTTGAGAATAATCAAAATTCTTTGAAAGGGGGTTCGACAATTTTATTTGAATCGACTTCAACATGCCCAATTGCCTCACCTTTGGAACAAACTGGTATATGATTCTCCAATAAGAGTAAAAGACTTTTCTCTTTGTTGCAGCCTTCTCATTTTGAACTCCGGCCTTGGTTGGAACCTCTTTCGGGTGGGTGGTTGATATGCTTGAGGAAACGGGTAAGATATTTGTAGAGGTGGTGCAGTCCATTGCAGGTCTTGTGGGTATGGAGCATATGGCGGTGCATTGTAGATAGAGTATTGGGAAGGTGAGGTATGACCTTGGGGATTTTATAGAGGAAAGTAACATTGGTGAGGATTATATGGAGTACGAGGAGATTCATGGGGTCAGAATTAAGGCTGAAAGCGTTTAGCAGGAATGCCCACTGGATCATGTCGCTGGCGGGGCTTAGCAACATCTTTTCTACAAATCGGAGAACTAGCCCGAGCAACTTGTTCGTTCCATCTAAACCAAAACTCCCTAAAGCCTTCCTTGGGTTTCTTTTCCATCTGAGATAGGGAGGAGCGGTTTGGGAAATGTCTACATTGTATTGAAAGTGTTGCATAAAATATTGAGCCATGTCATCTCATGTATGATGCTTACCGACATCTTGACGAATATGCCATTCCAAAGCTACCCCAGTCAGGCTCTCACTAAAATACGCCATCAGCAACTCATCTTTCCTGCCAACACTTCTCAATTCACTACAATAACCCCTCAGATGGGTTATTGGATCTCCACGCCCCTTTCAGCTTTCTGGATATCTCATCTTGCTTCACTGTCTTAGCAGGCTTTACTGTCTCACCGGGAGGCTCAAAATGAGGAGCATAAGAGTATAGACCCGAGACCTTGAAAATTGGTTCTGGAGCATAGTGTTGGGCATCAGGGATTTTGAACACGGTTCTGCTAGAGGATCGAGGAAAGGTAGCAGGTGGATGAGCTATGAAAACATGAGTGGTCAAAGGAGCAGGATATGAGGTGGTTTTGGCGGGTGGAGTGTGAAAATGTTGTGGGGAGATATCTTGGACATGTGACAGTGGAGGAATAGTGACAAGGCTTTCAGTGTAGTTAGTGAGAACTGGTGGTGGAGGACGCCCACTAATCCAGGCTTGGTATATTTCGGCCATAAGACATTAAGATCTCTTCTTTCAACTCATATTCTGATTCAACAATTCCCTTAGACGGATCAATAACACTTGTGTCCAAGTCTTTGCTAGCCATGACTACCTTGCTTTTTGAACTTGTGTTGTGTGGATGAGTTACTTAAAAACCACAAACCAACCACCTTTCTGCTCAATGAAGATAACAAAAGGAACAAAATGGGGTCATCCTGTTAGCATTAGGGCATTTAACAGCTAAAAATATCACATTGCGTGCAATGCACCTAGCAATAATTAATGGTTCTAGAATGATTTCGAGGGTCACAAGGCCACTTCGCATCATCCCAATTTGTTCCTTTCAATCTTCTCTTCTCTTTTCTTTTCTAGCACTACTTGGCTTGCACTTTTTCCTTCCTTTTTTTTCTTCTAATTATCGCTCTTTTCTTTCCTTTTATTTCTCACACACATAATTTTACCTTTTTTGTTTCCTTCTTTTTCCCTTTTTCTTTTAATAAAATAAAAAAATGATTCGATCGAACCCTATGTAGGTTGCCTACGTATCATGACGCCGTGTGAATAAGATCTTTGTGTAGTTCGGGAAGATAGGGAATAAAATAAACAAACTAACATTCTCTTTTTATTTTCTTTTTTTTTCCTTTTTTTTACCTTAATGACTACTCTGATGAAAAAAGAGAAATAAAAGAAGCAAATCCCTTTTTTTGAATTTTCTAGACTTAATGTTCTATAACCTTAATACTCTATGTGAAATTATTAAGGAAAAAACCCTACAAGAGAAAAATTATTTTTTGATTCTTTTTTTTTAGGAATGAAATCTAAAGAATAAACCAAAGAAAAATATTTTGAATTTTCATTTGATATCCCTGAAGAAGTATTTCGATACGAGAAATGAACAAGATAAAAAAATATTTTTGGATTTCAGTTTTTGATTACCTAAGAAAGAAACTTTAAAGATAAATAAAAGATAAAGTATGTTTTTTCTTCTATGTACAATATCCTAAAGTTCTAATAAAAAGAATTTTTTTTTTCATTTTTCATTAATTTCCTAAAGAAGAACCTCAAAAGAAAATCTTTTTGAATTTTTGAAATTAATACCTTAAAGAAAATTTTTAAAGAGGTACTAAAAGAAAATTCTTTTTTTTTAATTTTTAGTCTTAATGTACTTAAAGGAAGTATAAAAGCAATTTTTTATTTTGAGTTCTAGATTTTAATTCAATAAAGGAAAACCACCTCAAACGATTTTTTTTATTTCTAGAATTAGTATTCTAAGGAAAACTTCTAACGGAAATATAAAAACGTAAAATCTCATTTATTTGGATTTTTGATTTATAATACATTTTTCAATTACGAAAAAAAGGAAGTAAAATAACAAAAGACTCAAAAACTTAACTAGACTATGAAAGACTCTAATTACTGTACAAAACTAGGAGGTGAAAGGCGGCATAAAAAGAAAAACAGACTCAAAACATAAAAATAAACAAACAAATAAATAAAAACTCCTTAAGCAACTCCTAAATGAGCAATCCCAACTGGATGGTACCGGAGTGTCTGTCATGCTCAAACTCCGGTAAGTAGACCCACACATGTATGAGAAAATTAAGACCAAATAAAGTTAAAGACCTAGAATACTATGTGAGACAATAACCCTTCCTGTTGGACACATGCAAGACATGATTGTGACTATTTTTCTAAAATTAACCTATGTGGCTAAAAGTGGCTAAAAATGCAAGATTTGGCTAAGACCCCGCGAAACCAAGAACCTATGACTTACTAGAAAGAACGAACCCTATGTGGATTGCCTACGTATCATGTCCCGAAAGACGAGAATCAGGTGTGTGTAGTTCGAGAAGATTGGATACGGGCGAAAATTAAAAAAATAACTAACTTAGAATATATATATATATATATATAGTTCGAGAAGATTGGATACGGGCGAAAATTAAAAAAAATAACTAACTTAGAATATATATATATATATATATATATATATATATATATATATTTGTCTTTTTAAAAAAAATGATGAAACATGTAAACTCTTTTGGATATTCTTCTCCCTTTTTCTTTGATTTTTTTTTGAAAAAATGACGGGGAAAGTGCAAAATCTTTTTGGAATATTTCATTTTCATTTTTTTGTCTTTTCTTGAAAAAGTGTGAGAGAAAATTATAATTGGGCCCCACTTGCCTCATTTTTATACTTCAATCTCTTTTCTTTCTCATTTACCCTCAGCCATCATTGGTCCGCCAAATGACCCTTTTACACTTGAAGAAATACAACATGTAGCACATAGGATACATCAGAATGGACTTTTATTTTTGGGTACACCTACCCAACCCCTGTGTTGAGTCCCCAAAGTCAAATGCACGTGATGCAAACAAATGTTCCTACTACGGATCCGGCATGAGGTTATGTTATTCTATTTTTAAACCTGGGGTTGTGTTCTTGATCTGGCTACCCGTGCGGACAACTCGAGCCAAGAGGAGGCAACGTACCGGGAGACCGAAAGTCTACCCGACCTTGTTGCTGGACCAACCTCGTTCTATTTGGTATAACTTCTAGCATAAAAAGTGGGTCACACGAACATGTGCAACATTATTTTAAAAACACATAAGGGAGGCAGAAGAATGCATTTAAATACAGTTCAACTAATATAAAAACAGTAAATAAAAAGCATTTAGCACATTAGGTCCACAATTACGATAATATGAACTATATATAAAGCCAAGTAAAAATCATAAAAACAAGCTCAAATTCTTGAACCCTGAACCCGAGATTCTGGGTTCTTATCCCCAGCAGAGTCGCTAAAGCTGTCACACCTCCTTTTTACTACCAACAAAAGGGATATAAGGGAGTTTTTTCTAATTTAAGTGACAATCGAAACAAGATTATTTTATTTAGAATTCAGAGTCCCCACTTGGGATAATTTATGATGTCTCAAGTCACCGGTTTAAAATCTTGAATCGAGGAAGTTGACTTTTATTTGCGGTCTGCGAACACAGAAATCAGGGTAAGGAATTCTGTAACCCGGGAGAAGGTGTTAGGCATTCCCAAGTTCTGTGGTTCTAGCACGGTTGCTTTGATCATACTTGGCGTAATCAAATTGTCTAATTACTCACTTTAGAACCTATGTACATTTGCCTCTTTTAATTAAAAGATTATCCTAAAACGAGTCATGTGTAGGTGTACCCATTGGTTAGGCGCGTCAAAAATCATGTCACGTGTATGTGTCCACAATTAATAACGCTTTATTAATTTTAAGAATATTTGGCCAAAGTTGCACGAACGCGTACCTTGATTTATTTTGAGAGCATTAGAATTAAACAAAGCTATTGCTACTTCATGAAACTTACAAGAACTCATTTAATGTAATTTAGACAATCTTAGATCTCGAATGAAAATGTAATGCAAAGAATGAACAGAATTCTTCCAAATATACATACTACTCTGAAAGGAATAAACTAACCTCAAAATGTTCTCAAATGTAAATCCTACTAGGAGTTAATCTCCACCGTATTAATCCTGCTAAGTGAGACCAACTAAAAAAATAGAAATTTTCAACAGAAACCTTTCTTATCATCTTCCTTTACCTTTTCTTTTAATAGAAAAAAATTAACTTATCAAACCCTTGCATAACTCTCATAACGAAAACACAATTCTAAAATGTGTAAGCAAATCTTTGGGCTCAGCATAGAATGCATCTAATGTGTTAAAATGATCTGGCCCAATATCCTGCCACTTCTCAATAGGCTCGAGAACTATTTCAACAAGATCTTGCAATTCAAATGTCTCATTAGCTATTCTTTGCAGAAAGGTTGTTTTTCCAACACTAATGTTTCCATCAACACAAAAAGTAAGTCATTTTATCACTAATATCTACATCGACAAGTGAGTTAGGACAATTTCAAACTCGAATCAGTTGGAATTCAAGCAAGAAAACCAATCAAACATATGACATATTCATGTAAGACTCGACAGAATCGAATACTAACTCAACGAACACAAAATCACATCAGATCACAATCTAAATATCTCCAAACAAAACAGATTTGAAACCACAAACATTAGGCATGAAAGCAAAACAAAATACCGATAAAAAAAATCTAACAAAATTAAATAAGGCGAGGAAAACAGATTACGAACCTAAAAATCAAGCTTTCAGTTGATGTTTAAAGCAATTAGAAAAGATACAAATGAATCCGGAATGCAAATCTTGGCAGCGAGCCCATCCAAAACACCATAATGAACCTACACTAAATGGAACAACAAACTTGAACCTCAGTCGACAACTTCAAACGAATTCTCCAGGAGCTTTAAATGAACTCCATTGTTCAAACGAAATTCCAAAAGAAAGAAAACTATTTTTGTGTAAATCTGTTCGTGCTCCTTTCTCTCCTCTGTTTTATGTTGCGGCGGAGATGGGGTGGTGTGGAACACTGGTGACGCTGGAGAGGGATTGGAGAGGAAGGAGTCTTAGAATGGCTGACTTGGAGGTTCAGGGGATGAGACCGTTCTTTTCCGGTGAGTTGTTTTGGTGTGATGACATCTAGGGCATGGGAATTAGGAGTGTTCTGAAGAAGAATGATGGAATTGACTGCTGGTTCTTTTGGGCAAGGTGAAGAAGCATCAGCGGCTCGAATAGTGTCTTTTGGAGAAAGGGTCGCTGCTGCCTAGGTGTAGGAGATGAGAGCTTTTTTCTTGTCTTCCATGGAGTGACGATGGGGATGGACGTTGCTGATATTTGTTTGATGAAGAAGAAGATAGCTTAGGGTTTTTGTCTAGGTTTTTCCATGAAGAAGAAGAAGAAAGCTGATGGGGTCTCTAGCATGTAAAAAACGGCTGATCTCCATTGTGTATATAGGGTTTTAGGGTATTAGGGTTAGTTTAGTAGGTATTGGGCTTGGGTTGTTATGGGCTAGGTCCGAAAATTAGGTCGTTTGAGACTAAAAATACGACCTCATTTACTAATTAATCCTACTTAAGTAAAATAACTATTAAAAGAAGACTAACCATTAAAACAAACCTATTTTTTGGTATTTTCAAATATCATATTAAAATAGAAATAAAGTACTATTTTTGTATTGTTTTTAGTTTTACGAAAGGTATATAAACTAAAAGCAAATAAAAGGAAGAAATATTTTTTGTAATTTTCGTTTTGTGATAAAGTAAAGTAAAATGGTCAAAACTAGTTAAAATAACTATATAGAGCTAAACTAAATATTTAAATACAAAAATGTGTAAAATCTTGGGGAGGGTCAAAAATCACATGTCTACAAATGTAACCACTCGAACTGTCTGTGCAGCTCCACTCTGCGAGACTACAGCACATACTTCTCCAAAAAGAGAATGGAGAACTGCTGCCGGGTAAGGGGTGCTGTACCAACAGGCCTACACCTCTCAAAAGCCTCCCACCAAGTGAAGGCAGCTCCAAAAAACTAAAAAATTGTGAAAGTGACCCCACTGGTCTCCAGAATACCTGTTGTACGAAGCATCCTCTGACACTTATCCAAGAACCCTGGGCATCCTCGCCCTTTGCACCACTGAAAGTCGGAGGTTGAAGTTTACCAAACCTCTCCAACCTGCACTGCTCGTCCTCTGGCATGGCAGGAGCTACATAGTCCTGAGCAGCTGCAATCGACCGGGCTGGATGCGCCCCCAGTGTCTGAAGTCCCTACACGACCTACTTAAGTGTGCGAGCGGCTGGAGTCTGACTGCCTCCCTCGGCCTAAGATGTAGCCGCAACTGTAGTAACTGAGACCTCTTGATCTAGGCCAGTGCATACTGATAGAATCTAAGACAAGGCCTCCTGAATACTCGGAATCACAATGGGCACAACTCGTGTTGCTGGAGTGTCCACAACTGGGATCTGATCCTGCCTTGGGGCGGCTGGTGGATCTGCAGGTGGTGCCCTAGCTGTTGTGCGGGCCACACCCCTGCCCTACCGCGACCACGATCGCGTCCTCGGCCTCTAGTGGCCACAGCTGGTGGTACTGGTGGTCGTCCATCCTGACCGGTAGCACATGTCCTCACCATATGTGAGAGAATAGAATAACAGAAGTTTAGTACTCGGATCAACAGATTCGCACGACAAGAATTTCAAGAATATGAAGTTTTTCCTAAAGGTTTTTTAGCCTCTTGAGGATAAATACAGACGTCCCCGTACCGACCCGTGAGACTTTACTAAACCTGCTCATGACTCATGAGACCTATGTAACCTAGGCTCTGATACCAACTTGTCACGACCCTAAACCCAAACCCGGTCGTGATGGCGCCTCTCATGAAGACAAGGCCAACCGACACACTCCCAATTCATTTTAAGCAATAAAAAATAATACAAATTTAGTCTTTAACATAATGATAATCCCAAAATAAGATAAAACAGTACAATTGTGGAATAGACATAGCCCGACATCGGAGTGTCACCAGCCATGAGCATCTACTAACCGATTTAAAGAAGAAAGAGTCTACATAGTCTATTACAGAATTAAAACAGGAGAAGATAAGATAGAGGGAGAAGCACTAGGCTGCGAACGCCGAGAAACTACCTAGTGAATCTCTGAAGTCTGCTGGAAGCTCTCAACCCTCGCAAGCAGGATCTGAAGCGCCTAAATCTACACACGGGGTGCCGGGAGTAAAGTGAGTACTCCAACTCAGTGAGTAATAATAATAATAATAATAATAAATGAAGACCGAGCGATAAGAAATCACGTAAAGGCACATCAACAAGCTATAATGAAGCAGTATAAAGAAAGTGAAAGCAATAAAATAGTGAAAACATGTAAAGTCACCTTAGTTCAATTTAAGCTTCTTAAAAAAATCCCTTTTTAACAGTTAAGCAAGTAAAAGACAGGCAGCTAGAAAAGATAAACACATAAAGAACCGCCCCTCGAGCACAATGTCAACAGAATCCACCCCTCGGGCAATATCATGGAACAACACCATCCCATCGGGCTATATCTCACATCTCAATGGGTACCCGCGCTCACTGGGGGTATGAAGACTCTAGGAGGGGCCCCTTACGGCCCAAGCGCAATATCAAGCCATCTCGTGGCATAATCAGCAGGCTCTCGGACTCATATCAACAAGCCACATCGTGGCATACAATCTCAGTCCCCCGGCCTCATAATCATAAATCATTGTATGCTCACAACACAGGCCCTTGGACTTACTCAGTCAAATTCTCATAAGCCACCCGGGCAACAGTAAAACATGATGCTCAGCCCAAATTATCATTTAAAATATCATTTAATGTGTTAAAAAAGAGTAAAAAGGGTTGAGTTATGAAAACAGTAGAATATAGCATGACTGAGTACAAGTATAAAGTCAAAACAGTGAGAAAATATTAGTAAAAATCCCCTAAGGGTCCAAATAGTTGGCACGAGGCCCAAATATGACATTCCGCCCATAACATGGTGATAGCAAACAGTTTTCAATCAAATACGCGGTAAAATAGTCATTCGTGATGGACTAGGTCACAATCGCCAATGGTGCACGACCCCATGCTCATCATCTAGCGTGTGCATCACCTCAATATAGCACAACAATATGAAATCCGGGGTTTCATACCCTCAGAACAACATTTAAAATCATTACTCACCTCAATTCGGTCCAAACTCTAGCCTGCGATGCCTTTGCCCCTCGTATCGGCCTCAACTCGCATCAAATCTTTCCAAAATCAGAATCACGACGTCAAAATATGCTAAGGGAACAAAGCTCATGTGAAAATAATCAATTTACAACATAAATCCTGAAATTAACCAAAACCTGACCCCCAGGCCCACATCTCGGAATTCGATAAAATTTACACCAATAGATTCCTTATCTCTCCACGAGTTCATACATATCAAAAGTCCCAAAATCAAACCACAAATGGCCCCTCAAATCATCAAGTCTAGGTCTCCAATACCAAGCCATAGTTTCCTCAATTTCAACCCTTAAATTTCCATAATTACAACTCTAATATGTGAAATAATACCATAGGATCGATTATTAGACACAAAATCTTACCTCCAGACGATATCCCTTGATTCTCTCTTCAAAATCTCCCAAAACGCTCCAAAACCAACTTGAAATGGTGAAGAACAACTCAAAATTTTTGAAGGAATGCTTTTATACCTTCTGGCCCAGGGATTCCGAGCACCGCTTATGCGGTCATCACTTAAGTCCTCCATTTGCACATCTACGATGCACTATTCGCACCTGCGCCATCGCAGGTGCGGTTCCTCAACCGCTTCTGCAGTTTTTGCCTTTCTAGGCTCTTTCCACTTCTGTGACTCCAAACTCGCTTCTGCGAGACCGCCCCTGCTGTCCCCTAGCCGTAGGTGCGGTTATGACAGCAATGAAACATCTTCAGCTGCCAAAACCAACTTCCAACTTTCCGCCAACCATCCGAAATTATCCCGAGCCCCCCGGGACCTCAACCAAAAGTACCAACAAGTCCTATACAACTATCCAAACTAATACAAACCCACAAAATACCTCAAACAACATTGAATCAACCAAAACACATCGAATTCAAGCCTAAGCTTCCAAAATCTTTCGAAATCCGCTTTTCATTAAATGTATACCTAACCACGTCTGAGTGAACTAAAATTTTGCACACACATCCCAAATGACACAACGAACCTACTACTACTCACGAAATTTCATTCCGACCACTATATCAAAATCTCACCTATCAACCGGAAAACGCCAAAATTCTAATTTCGTCAATTTTACCGTATATCTACTCCCGACCTCCAAAACACATTCCGATCACACTCTTAAGTCTCAAATCACCTCCCGAAGCTATCTGAATCATCTTAACTCACATCCGAACCCTCTAACACATAAGTCAACATCTAGTTGACTTTTTTCCAACTTAAGCTTCCTCAAAAGAGACTAAGTGTCTCAAACCTTATCAAAACCTTTCTGAACCTGAGCCAACCAATCCGATCACACATAAAATCGAATAACAAAGCAATAAGAAGTAGAAATAGGGAAAACGAAGTGATAACTCATGAGACGACTGGCCGGGTCATTACACCAACCAAAGAGACAACCATATCTCATGTTCTTTCAAGAGCTATCTTATGGGTTTTGACTCAAACAACACTACAAAAAACACTAGATTAGCCTTAGGCACAATCAAGAAGATGTTATACTTACCTTGGAAAGCATATACAACTTAAAACCCTATCTTAACTTAGCTCACAATAGCCCTCCATCACACCGCAACATCATAGAAACATTCTCTTATAGTCTTTAACATCTTTGATGCTGATTTGAGTTGATTTCCCTTTTGTTTGATTCTTGGGATCTTGGACCAGCTCTTAGAGAGAATTTAGAGTTTTTTGGTGTAAGTTTCTGTGTATAATGATGAGATATACAAGAGAGAATATAACTTATAAGCCCACCGCCTCAATTCTCAAAGCAGGTGGGTAATCTGCCTGCTTGGCAGCTTGACCGGTGCAACTTCGGACGCTTGTATCTCTCTAATCCAACATCATATTGACAAATGTTTTGTAGTGTTGGAAACTAGACACATAGGTATTTAATTACATATAAATATATCCATGTAACTCTCAATAGATTGGAAGAAAATTGCGTCGCAACCTAGCCTATAAAACTGCCAGTTTCATCGAAGTGCCGCGATGTGACTTGGCGACCCTACTTTATAAATCTATATCTCTCTACCTCGATGCCATATGAATAATGGTTTAGAAAGTTGGAAAATAAATTCCAAGAGCTTTATTTTGGTATATAATAGGTCCCAAAACAACTTCATATAACTCATGAAATGTATTGCTCAAAACGCTTTATTATAAGGCAAATCCTTAGTTCGTTTTTCCGCAACTTAAATCTGATTTTTCCTAATCTTTATATTTCATATCCAAACATCATATATAGTTATATAATGACTTTAAACTCATTTAAATCATGATTAACAAGCCTCGTATTCATTTTTAACTTACTTAAGGCTTTAGTAAACCTTTCTTATCCTTGTAGAAGGATTTCGTCCTTTTTGAGTTTACATTAGATAATCTTATAATGATAATGACGAGTGAAGTACGGGGTGTAACAACAATAACTGACTTTATATACTTTCAAATAAGATCTCATTTCTGAGCTTACATCAATTGACTTACTACATACTTTCACGTAGGAAAACATGAGGTATAACACCACAATCTCTACATAAAGCAGCCCCGCCGCCTCACCCACAATGTGTGCTGGTGGAGGTGTATCCACAATAACACAGTCTCTACATAAAGCGGACCTGCCGCCTCACCCCAATGTATGCGGGTAGAGGTGTAATCACAATATCACAACTCTTACACAAAGCGGCCCTGTCGCCTTACCCCAATGTGTGAGGGTGAAGGTGTATCCACAATACCATATGCTCTACACAAAGCGACCCTACCTTCTCACCCCTATGCATGCGAGTATAGGTATATCCACTGTAACATAGTTTCTACACAAAGCGACCTTTCCGCCTTACTCCAATGTATGTGGGTGGAGGTGTAATTACAATACCACAACTCTTACTCAAAGCGGCCCTTACTCCTCACCCCAATATGTGCGGGTGGAGGTGTAATCCTAATCACAATACCTACACAAAGTGGCGCTAAAAGTAATACCATTCTTCTCATATTGGCCGTATTTCATATTTTATGCTCACCTCTTTTCACTTTTAAACATCATCACGGATCATCAACAACACAACATTTCTATTCAAGACTTTAAGTCCACATGTGAGCAATAATAGTCTTAAGCATATTGAGATTTTTTACACAATTTGGCATAATAGCTTTCATTTCAAACACGATTGAAGTTATAACATTTAGATATGCAACCCATACTTTGAACACATAAGTAACACAACATAACAAGAACATTTGGAATATATATTGAACATATATCTTTTGACACAAGGCTTATTCGGAATAAACAATTTATAATGAACAACTCGGAACATACAAGGACATCATGGGGTTTGATTCTAAAGAAGAATTTAGCCAACATATCTCGCTTTGAGCACTCTTAAATAACTACAATATTCTAGAAATCTTAGCAACTTCAATCTATTTAGAAACATAACAAAATTGAACCATAATTAGGAAGAAGTTCATGGTCCGACTCATTTGAGCATTTTATCAAACACTATGTGTGCAAATTAGTTACAAGGTCTTTCTACAAGATATCTTTCATCCCACAACTAGTTCAGCACCAAAAGTTCACCCATACTAGTTCAATGACCTTTCCACAACCCTTGATAGGCATACATAAATAACACTCCCACACCCAAGATTCATACTTTCCATTAACCATCTTCCACCCCAAATTCGAAATTAGAAAATAGGGTATGGAACCTTACCTTTTAGATGAAGACGTTGTGAAATCTTCAAGCCTTCAGCAAGAAATGATGAACAAAAATGGCTAGTTCTTCTCTTCCTCTCGCTAAGATACTCTCACCTCTCTCTAAAAATATCAGATGAAACCCTCTAAATAACCCCAAAGTCTTTCTTTTTATAGAAATGAGATCGGGTGAAATTTTCCAAAACTTAAACCCACCAAAATCATGTATGTGGTCACAAACCGTACCTCAAAATCGATATGCGGCCCACAAAATGGGCTGCAAAAATGATGCCCGAAAACAGGACATGTCTAAACCAGTATGCAATAGTTCTGTGGTCTACAGACCTGTTCTACGACCACAAACTAGACTGCAAAATCACCTTCCAAATTTCATCATGCCAAGTCTGTGGCTGAAATGCGGTCCGCGAAGTGAATATGTGATCGCATAATGGACCGCAGAAATGACCTTCAAAATTCAATAATTTTTTTCTCAACTACGCGATGAATATGCGGCACACAAACCTGTTTTGCGGTCGCAAACTTGACCACATAATCGCCTTCTTCTTCTTTGCCTACCTTGGTGACACGAAATCTCGGGTTCTTGGTAAAATTTTACGGGGCCATATATGTCAATGGCTCACCTTTGACTCGTTGAAATGACCTTTTACTTTTGTAGGAGGGAAATAATTTATTTGCATGAGGACAAGCAAAGACTTAAGTTTAGGGGAGTTGATAAGTGGATATTTTGACTGCTTATTAGCATTTTTTAGCTTTTGTTTTAGTCTGAAAGTATTGACTTGTGTTCCCGAAACTAATAAAATTTTGCAAATTGCAGGAATGCTGGAAGTTTGGTCTCATATGATGAAATCCGACTTAAAAAGGAGTGTTGTGAAGCACAACGCAATAAAGGGCGCATAAGAAAAGATGTACGGTCTACTGAAGGAATTCTGCGGCCGCAAATGAAATTGCGGACCACAGAATTCCATCTACGGCTGCAAACCAAGAAGCAAAACCCAATAGGAGTTTTAGCAATATGCAGACCGTACATGAATTGTGCGGTCGCAGAACTGAGGTTTTACTGACAAAGATTCAAAGTTCAGAGAATATGCAAAAAGACCAAGTCCTGAAGCCCTCGTGAAGTGCAGACTACACAAGAATTGTGCGGCCGCAGAAGTTGCCTCACTGCTGCAGTCTAGAAATGTGCGGCTGTGAAACTCACCTTCCTACCAGCTAAAGAAATCTGCTAGCTCGCAAATGGAATTTTGCGGCTACAGAACCTCCCGAAAAGGATTTTTATCCTCGATTATTGGCCTAGTATAAATAGATGAGTTTTACAAATTTAGGTCAACTTTGAACATACAAAGTTGCTGTAGCCGTTTCTTTTTACTATTTTAGGAAGTTTTAGCTTATTTGAGTGTTTTAACATTAGATTTCATAATTTTAATCTTCCATTATGAGTTTAATTAGCTTTTCTTCTTTATTTTCTGCAATTTCCATTATGAATAGCTAGATTTTTACTAGAGTTGTGGCCGAACCCTACTGTGTAAACCTTATGGGTATTTAATTTAGTGCTAGTTTATGATTGGGTGTTGATTATTTAGCTTAGTTAATGCTTCAATTTTAGAATTAATGGTTGCAAGCATTGATTCTTGCCTAGTTGACTTAGTCTCTACTTGAGAAAGAGGGACCTAGTCTAGGATAACTTAGCTAACAAGGAATTGAGTTAATCAATAGATTGATTAGCCTAATTAAAAGGTTCAAACTAGAGATACTAAGAACCCGACGTAAGCTCATATCAACTATTTTGTTTGATAACCATTTGGACTTGAGAAAGCCAAAATGGGCAAAATCACTCTCTGACCGAGAGGTATTAAGTGGGTAATGTAGAGTTGAGAATTATAATACACCCTGTGAGCACGTGATTTTTGCCCTATATGAATTACTCCCATAAATTCAAAACAAAATAATTTCTTTCAGTGTTTGCAATTTTATGGATTTTCGTGGCATTTTCTGATAATTGTTTGCATTTTTGTTTGTGCATTTTAATTAGTGAAAAAAATACAAAAAAATATGTTGCATTTGCATTTAGGGTTTGACTTTGCTTTTTTAAGAATTAATTAGTAATTAAGTTATTTTATGTAAAAGGAAATCACAAAAATAGTTTGATTTGCATTTTTATTCTAAACTTCAATTTGGAGTAGTTTTCCTTTTAATTGGTTGGTTAATTAATTTTGATAATTATCATTTAGGCTTAATTAGTGTATTTAGGTCAATTAGGGTCTAGGAATTAAATTAGATTTTTTTGTTTTTGGAAAAAAGAAAACAACAAAAAAAGAATTTGTGACAAGAAATGAAAGGAGAAGGGATTTAAAATGAGGATAAAATTGGGCCACTTAAAATCAGCTTCCCCAAGCACAATCCCGCCCAAGTTTACCCGTTCCAACCTAGCCCAGTCTCCCCAAAACCTGGTCCGGATCCCCCCTACCCCACACGACATCGTTTCATCCAAAGTAATCAGGACCGTCGAGGTAAGGAGATCCAACGGCCCTGAAGTGGGTTCTACTTAATATAAATCTGTCCTAACTCGTTGCCCCCCTCCTCTCATCATCTCTCACAAACCTACCTCCATTAGAGACGGAACCCTAGCCCGCCGCCCCTAAATTCCCACCGCCGTTGGTGGCGGCGGCTACTCCATTCACAACTAAAATAACACCCCTGAACCCCCGTCTCACCCTCATTCCAGAAATCCTCTTTGTTTCCCTCGAATTGTAGTGAAGCTCCTCAAATCTGAATTTGAAGGGACAACCCTAAAAGTCCAAAAGTCCAAATCGTCGAGTCTGTGGAGGATTTTAGATTGTAGTGACCCTTATTCGTGTGTTTTCATATGAAAACACATGATTAAAGGTTATTCCGGTCCAGAATTTGGAAGCCCTTCAAAAATTGGGCGAATCGACTCTTAGCTTGGATTTTAGGTATTATTTGTGTTCATTTTGTCTATTTGTTTATATTTTTCTTCTATGCATCTGCTTTCCCGATTTTAGAGTGTCATTTACATGCATGTTAGTTGTTAAGAAATTTTCTTTTATTTGATTAGTATAAACAGTATAATATTATTAGTTTCACTTTCATTAGTTTTCTGTTCATTAGTTAAACTTCCAAAATTACTTGAATCATTTATGTTTTCTGCCTTTTTCATTTTGACTCATAAAATCCGGTCAGATTATGTTTTGGTTTGAGGTTCAGTATTAGGCTGGTTGTCTAATGGTTCAGCCAGGGTCAACTTGACACATAACTCACCTGAGACTCAATGGTAAATTTCAGAGTCATTGAAGGGTAATTTGGGGACTGTGGTTAGGGAATCTTTTGGTAACTGATTGAGAAGCTTCTAGGAAGCTAGATGGGGGATTTAAGTTGATTTTTAGATTTTTAACTAAGGCTATCTAGGCAAAAATAAAAATTGGAAAAGGGTCTAATTGCAAAGTTGAACTTTTCTAGGTTGTCCTACTTCCTTGCCTATAAAGGCATGTTCTCTTGCCTTTCAAGGCAGAACTTCAGCGATAGAATTCCAAAAACCCAAAAGGCAAAAAAAAACCACCACTGTTTCATTAAATTTTTTTTTTCTTCTTTCCCTTGATTTCTAAAGCCTTCAACTTCTGAAACAACTTCTGAATAGCTTGAGGATTGCAATGAATTGAACTTAGTGTTATTTTATGTGTTTTAGAAGGGGTTTTGGTTGGTATTTTTCTAAAGTTACTGTTTCATTGAGTTTTTTTCTAGAATCTGGTGTTTTGGAAGCTAGTTTTGAAGTTTGGGTTTTGGATTTTGATTGTTGAGCATCAGTTTTTGGTTTAAAGCTGTCTTCCTTGGTTTATTTCTGCTGCTGGATCCTGTTGTCGCTACTGCTGAACGTTACCCCCCCCCTTTATTCTAATTTCCAGGTATTACTCAGCCTTATGGACATCACCTAATGTGTATTGCAAAACTTGGATTGAAAATAAGATGAAGTGTGGTGCTGATTCACTGAAATTCATCTATATTCCTTCAGTTTTTGTAATCAGCATGCCCTATTTGGATTTTTGATTGATGTATTTATCACCATATGGGTTGTAATTGAAGTCTAGATTACACTAGCTTAGTATATATGGTCTTTTTATGATTTTGTTACCGGATTCTATAATCAGCTTGACTTTATCCTGTGTGTTCCTCTTGTTTTGTCTTCGAAGTTGGAGGCTGTATTAGTGAGGTAAGTTAGGAGATACTCCCTGATTTGCATGAGTCCATCTTAGAATTTGTTATGGTGAATAACCTATGGTTGGGTTCTGCATTTAGCATGTTGGGATAAACATGTTTCATTAAGTTTCTCATTGTTTTGTCTATCAATTATTTGATTAGAATACATGTAGAATGGGTGGATTTAAAGTGAGAAATATAAAGAATATATTGATATATGGATGCTGAATCTGAAAGCCATCTTAGTAAATAGATTAGTGGATAAATTGCTTGTAAATAAGAACGTGTAATCACAGCTTGAAAATTCGGTTGGATGATGTTGAATATCAGATATTTCGAATGATTAATGGTCTGTTTGGGCTTAACATTGAATATCAGTGATTGTATTTGGGATTTCGAATTCATTGTGGTCATTTGGGGCTTAATTTATATTATGGGATTGAGTAGGGCTTGCAGGGACTTGACCTAGGATCGGACATTAAGGTGCCTTCGTTTGTCAAAATTGGGCTCAACGTGGGACCAAGGCTTTGAAGTTCAGCCGCTGGAAATGGAAGTGCTTACCATATGTTATTTTCTTCCTGGGCCAGCACTCGATCAGATCTGATTTCTAAAACAATGATTCAAGAAGTTCTCGTGTCCTTTAATCAACTAATCGAGCCTCTTAGTATAATTGGGCCGAGACATATTACAATATATAACAATTTAGGGCCCTCATGAGTTAATTTAGCAACATGGTTAGAATACTTCGAGGTGCGCCATGCCAAACAAAAATTACAACCACTTGACCCACGTTTTAATTAAGTTTGATTTAATCCTTAGAATTTGAGGCGTGCCACTTAGTGAAATTTTCGTGGACCTCGCAAAGCTAAAAACGCGTAGTTGCTTTAGGCGTGTTGTTTTAATAATTTACCTTCCTAAACTCGGGTGCACATTTATGTGACCCAAATTCAAATCTCAACAATGTTAGATAAAATATGTCGAGAGCCGTGGGTGCATTTATGTGACGTGGTTCAAGATGTATTTTAAATGACGTTACAATTTTTCCTTAAAAATAATTAAAAGCGGTTATAAAAATAGCACAATAGGCTAAAACATGTATTAAAATCAGATAATAGGTTGATTATAACAGTTGAGAGACCGTGCTAGAACCACGAAATCTGGGAATGCCTAACACCTTCTCCCGGGTTAACAAAATTCTGTACCCAGATTTATGTGTTCGCGGACTGTAGTACAAACTCAATCTTTTCCTCGAGTCAGGATTTTAATCGGTGACTTGGGACATCATAAAATTATCCCAAGTGACAACTCTAAATTTAATAAATAAATAATCCCGTTTCGATTGTCACTTTAAGTTGGAAAAAACTCCCTTATACTCCCTTCTGGGTGTAGGTAAAAAGGAGGTGTGACAACTCTAGCGACTCTGCTGGGGATCGAACCCTGAATCTCTGGTTCAGGGTTCAGAATTCAAGATTAGATAAATTGTTATATTTGGCTTTATCTAATTTTGTTACATGTTTGGGCCTAATGTGCTAAATGTTGCTTTTTACTGCTTTGATATTATCTGAACTGTATATATAAACTGCTACGAAACCCCTCTCTTCTCTCTCCTGAGGAGTGCACGCTGGTCGTGACTTCTTTCTGTTAGTGTCATATCCCAAATAGGACGAGGTTTGGATAAGTTGCAAAGCCGGATGATCTATTGGTTACCGGTACGCAACCCCCCCGGATCGAGTTGTCCGCTCGGGTAAGCTAGGTCTAGAACAAATAAACCCAGGTTTTTAAACCTAGTATAACAATACCTCATGCCGGATCCCTAGTAGGAACGTTTGTTTGCATCATGTGCATTTTGACTTTGGAGACTCAACACAGGGGCTAGGTCTGTCTATGACAGGTGTACCAAAAATGAAAAACACCATCCTGATGCATCTTATTTGCTACTTGTGCATTTATTTGCTTCAGATTTGCATGCTGACCGGCTTTTGAATAAAAGGAGAGAGTTTGGAGAAGAAAATAGCGGTGTACGGGCTAAGGGAGGTAATTACCTGTTTTGAAAACCAATGTCCCAAAATATACCAAAAATTTGCCGAGATTTTGAAAAAAAACAACAAAAGAGAATTTTTTTTATTGTTTTCAAGGAAAAGAAAAGTTGGTTTTTGTCAAAATTGCCTAAACTATGCCAGTTTGATTCTCACAGGGTGTGAGATACGTAGGCAACCCTCATCGGGTACAACTTCCTTTTTGCAAAAATAGCCCAAAAGAACAAAAAAATTACTTTTATTTGAAAATAATTAGGTTGATGTCCTTCTTGTCAAAAATAGCCGAATGTTCTTAAAAGGGCGCCGGAAGGCTGCTTTTGCAAGAACATCCGCTTGTGGTCATTTTTCAAGGTTTTCGCCGGTTAGCCAATACAGCCTTAAAATCTTTGTCTTCGAGGAGCTGAAAGGCCGTATTTGCAAAACCGGATTTTATTTTTTTAATTTAAAAAAAAGAAAAAAAGTGTCAACTTTGTCTTCGAGTCAAATGAGTCTTGATTTTTGCTTAATCACCCTAATAAATGTGCAGAATGAGCACAAGTCCAAGTTTGCCGATAACTGTCAGGAACAATATCCCGTTGGAGTTGCATATATGGTGGGGGGATCTAGGAAAATCGGAGCAAGATAAGGTCAATCTACATTTGGGAGGTCTCACCGGGTTGTTAAAGATCAGACCTAGAGGAGATATCATAAAATCTTTGGTTACGTTTTGGGACCCGACCCATAACATATTTCACTTCTCGGATTTTGAACTCACCCCAACCTTGGAAGAGATAGCAGGTTATATGGAAAGTACTAAAGGGCTGAGGCATAAGTATCTGATTGCTCCAAGAGCCGTTAACTCTCATAAATTCATGGATTTGCTAAAGATAAGTAAGGGAGTCTCGTACTGCGAGTTGGAGGGTGGTTTTTCCACTCTACGTTTTATATACTAGAGGTACGGGCATGTAGGAGGGTTCAACGATCCGGAAAGCGGGATTTGTAGCAAAGGGAACTAAACAAAATGGGATGAGCATAGGCGTTTCGCCTTCATGGTAGTTTTCTTAGGCCTTGTGGTGTTTCCCCGAAAATACGGGAATATCTATTTGCAGGTGGATGGAGTTGTCAAGTTCCTGATTACCAATGCCAAGAGCACTCTTGCCCCTATAATAGTGTCTAAGATATACCGAGCTCTCACAGCTTGTAAAGTTAGGGCAGATTTCTTTGAGGGATGCAATTTGCTATTACAGATGTGGATGATCGAGCACCTATATCATCGCCCTCAGTATATGAGTTACGGATCCACAGAGAAAAGTTGCATTGAAGAGTTTGACATAAGGATTTCAAGGTTCAAGCTGCCAGAGGGGTTCGGAGATTGGTATCCCGCCTTCGTTCCATCACTGTAGGACAAATAGAATGGACACTGGGTTGGCTTCCTGCTGATTAAATTGTGTATATGCCCACCACTAGTCCTTACTTCCTCCTAATGGGTTTGCGAGGTATTCAGCCCTACGCTCCTTACCGGGTGATGAGACAGTTGGGAAGGTGTCAGGTGATGCACCCAGATGAAGATCTTAGAGTTTATGCGGTGGAAGTTAGTTCCGACGGCCAATTTCATGAAGAAACAGTTCATTCTATTTGGAATGAATGCCAGTATTTGACGGTGAACACTCAAGTGCGTGACCTATCTAGAGACGAAGTCTCACCCGCCTATCTTGCCTGGTGTAGAAAGAAGAACAATGCAAGGGCCGAACCATGAAAGACTAGCCAAAAAGCCTCACATTCAGGAATTCGTTGAGGCATCGCAAGAACAGTGGGATTCATTGGCCAAGGAGAATGAGAACAGGCCACAATAGGAAAGTTGGAAAAACAAGTCAAAGAACTTTAATTCGAGAATAGCTTGCAAGCCGCGGCGGACGAAGGTGAAAAGAAAAAGCTAGCCAAAGAAAATGAGGCCCTTCGAGCCCAAATTCATAAAATGAAAATAGCAGCGGAAAACCCCGCCCGAAGTGCCAAAGATGGAAAACTTATAGATAACATGAGGTAGAAAGTGGGCGTATATAGTTTTGATCTGAACAAAGCAGAAAATGAACTAGCCATGGCTCGAAAGCAATTGGCTAAGAACGCGGATGAACGAGTGTGCTTGATTAAGCAATTGAAAGAAAAGTACGACAATGAGGTTGCGGGGTTAAAAAAGAAGGTCATTACCGCGAAGAACAAAATAATCAAACAGGCAAAAGATTTCAAGGCTGAAATAGAACATTGTTATACAGCATTGACACAATAAGAAACTTCAGGAGAAGAATCATGTGGCAGAGCAAACTTTGGAAGCCAGGGCCCAGCAGATCGGGTTTTTGTTGCAAGAAAAAGGTGTCATAAGAGAGAGAATTAGAACCATCATCGATTACATTGTTGTGAAGTGCCAAGCCTGTGAGGATATGACTCGCACCACCTTCTTCACGATAGTGATGACATTTGTTAAATGGATAATGAGTGACTTGGATAGACTTCAAAGGGATCTTGCATATAGGCCCGCGGCGAGACCGAATGATGTCCCGCAGGCACCAGGAGCATTAATATATTCATGATTTTCATTTGAGTCTGTATTTCCTTTTCCGCTAAAGTCTGTTAGTTGTTTTGAGTATATATTTTCTTTCTGCTGGAGTCTGTCAGTTATTTTCGAGTCTGTATTTTCTTTTGTTGGAGTATGATAGTTTACTTTTGGAGTCTGTATTGCGTCTTTTCATCAGAGTCTGTTAGTTGCTTTTGGAGTCTGTTAGTTTTGAGTCTTTGTAATCAAAACATTTACTTTTTATGAAAATTGAAAATCCCAAAATATTTTGTTATTTATTTTCCCATAACTACGCCCGGTCTGATTCATGTGGGGCCATGATACGTAGGCAATCTCTATAGGATTCGACCATAACCAAAAGAAAGAAAAAGAGTGATAAAAAAAGAGGAGGAAAAGAAAAAGAGAGAAAAACAAGAGGGAAAAAAGAAAAGAAAAGAGAAAGAAAATAAGAAACTGTAGAAAAAGAGCAATGACAAAACAAGAGAGAGAAGTACGAGAGAATAAAACAAAGAAAGAGCAAGGAAAGGCAAGAATGAAACAAGAAGAGAAGGAGAAAAGAGAAGTTGCAAACGGAAATAAGGAAAAGCCGGAATGACGCAAGCAGCCGATCAAATGCATAATAGAAACGGTTAGCTGCTTAGGTGCATTCACTCCTCAAATGTGCATTTGCTTATCTGTTAAAGCCTAATCGCTAACAAGTTTGTTATTGATGAAATTCCAGTCCAGGTAGGTGGTTAGTTTGATTGGCATTCTGGAAACTCACTCCTACAACACTCGGTCCAAAAACAGGTTGAACATGGCCAACCAGGAACTTGAGGCAAGTATTGTCGATCCATCAAAAGAGGTGAAATAATCGGAGGTCAATCTGAAAGATGAGTTGTATAAGCTGAAGCAGCAGATGGCTGAAATGTACCAAGCATGGGCAAAAGGTCACCCACCGCCAGTTTGCCCCACCAACCCCGCTTTTATTCCGCCATTGGCTCAGACCCAGGAACCACCCACTATGAACTCATCTCCGGCCTTTCCCCTCTATCAACAATGCTATGGCACCACTTCTCACACATCACAAGCTCCACCACTTAAACAAGTCTTGTACCCTCCTCCACCAGCCACTCCTATTTCTGTGGCACCCCCACATGTGGCATTACACCGATCCTCTAGCAAGTCTCTGTTCCAGACTCACGACAACTAGTATTACCCCCCAGAGCCCACTTTCAAGGTTCCTGAGCCCTATTCCTACACTCCTCAATTTGACCTCCTTGCGGAAACTGGAAAATCGTCTAAAAATCCCGAATAGGAGGAGATATTCAGGAAAGTTAAAAGCCTGGAACAGTCATTCAGGGATATGCGGGGGTTGGGAGGTCAAGTAAGTGTGGCTTACAAAGATCTATGTCTATTTCTAGATGTGCAATTGCCAGCAGGGTTTAAGATGCCCAAGCTTGATTTGTATGATGGGCACGGTGATCCAGTGGAACATTTGAGAGGTTTTTGTAGCAAAATGAGGGGAGCTGGCGGGAAAGATGAGCTGCTAATAGCGTATTTCAGTCAGAGTCTTAGTGGATCGGCGCTAAAATGGTATACTCGGCAGGATCACGGAAGATGGTACACATGGGATGATCTAGCCCAGGCATTTGCTTGCCACTTCCAATACAATCTCGAGATTATTCCGGATCATCTGTCTTTGACAAAACTTGAGAAAAAGCACAATGAAAGTTTCAGGGAATATGGATTTAGGTGGAGAGAGCAGGTAGCAAGGGTTGACCCTCCAATAAAAGAAAGTGAAATGGTGGATTATATTTTGCAAGCCTTAGAGCCTACTTACTATGGTCATCTGGTATCAGCTGTAGGCAAGTCCTTCAATGAAGTGGTAAAGATGGGCAGTATGGTAGAAGAAGGGCTCAACACAAACAAAATCATGAGTTATTTGGCTATTAAGGCAACCACCCAGGCCATTGAAAATGGAACTGGGGGAGTAATTGGAAAGAATAAGAAAGAGGATGTAGCAACGATTAATTTAGAATCTTGGTTCGTACCCAGGGGTCCATCACATTACTATAACTAGCCTCGACCCCACCACCAAACCTACCCTCATACCCCATATAGCCCACCACAACACTACTATCAACCACCAGACCCCCATTTTTCTGTCCACCATGCCCAAACATACAGCCAACCTCCGGCCCACGCACAATGGCGTGCGTTAGTCCCACAAAATACATACTCAGCTCCACAAAATGCCTATCCACCCCTAAACGCCTACCGGAACACTCCTGGATAAGGTTTCCGACCCAACCAAGCGTTTAAGAACGAGAGGTATCAAAAGAAGAAAACTTTCACTCTATTGGGAGAATCCTATACCAGTTTGTTCCACAGGTTGCAACAATTGGGTATGCTGAGTCCGATCAAGCCAAAACTGCCAAATCCGCCCCCGAGGAACCTTGATCATTCTGTGAGTTGCGAATATTGTTCTGGTGTTCCATGGCACAATACAGAGAACTGATGGCAATTGAAAATAGCTATTCAAGAGCTCATTGATACTAATCGGATTGAGGTCCAATCTCCGAAGGGACCCAATATCAATAAGAATCCGTTGCCACCCTATCCTAAGACAAATATGACTGAGATAGTGCATAGGGGAAGGGAACCCAAGAAGCCCTCACAGACCGTTATAATGATCAGGCCAGTTGAAAAGCCAACAAGTGAGAAATCAGTGATCCGGTTGAGTAAGGCAAACATTGAACCATCTGCAGTAGCCAAAAAGGGGACCCCAAGTGATGTGGCAATAAAACAAGAAATAGCCAAAGTGGTTGTGCTAGGAACGGCAAACAAGCCTGTTGTAATTGTGGAAGGTGCCTGTATAGACCCTGTCATTATCAAGCCGGTAACTCAATTACCGATAGTCAACAGCAGGGTGGTCCCATGGAATTATGAACGAGTGACAGTGACTTACAAGGGGAAAGAAGTTAAAGAAGAAGTTTGTGAGACCCATGGTTTGACTCGATCGGGGAGATGCTTTGCCCTCGAAGAATTAAGAAAAGCTAAAAGCTCCACAGAAAACCCAGTGCTAGTGAAGAAAGCTGTGACCGAAGAAGAAGTAGAGGAATTCTTGAGAAAGATGAAAGTGCAGGACTATTCTATTGTGGAACAGTTGAGGAAGAGACTGGCTCAGATCTCACTATTGTCATTATTAATCCATTCAGACGAGCACCGTCGGGCTTTGATGAAGATCCTGAATGAGGTCCACGTTCCTGACAAAATCTCAGTAAACCACTTGGAAAAGATAGCTAACAAGATATTTGAGGTAAACAGAGTCACTTTTTCTGATGATGTGTTGCCCATGGAGGGCACTGAGCACAATAGAGCCCTCTATCTCATGGTGAAATGCGAAGATTCCGTGGTTACCTGAGTACTGGTCGACAATAGTTCTAGTGCGAACATTTGCCCTCTCTCCACTTTGAACAAATTGAAGGTGGATGATGAAAGAATTCACAAGAACAGTATCTGCTTTGGGGGATTCGATGGTGGAGGGAAAGATTCAGTTGGAGACATAGTGCTTGAGCTTACAATAGGGCCTGTTGAATTTATCATGTAGTTCCAGGTGATCGATGTTGCTATTTCTTACAATCTGTTGTTGGGTCGGCCCTGGATTCATGCTGCTAAAGCGGTCCCGTCTACTCTGCATCAAATGGTCAAGTTTGAATGGGATAGACAGGAAATTGTTGTGCACGGCGAGGATAATTTGTGTGCCCATAGTGATGCCATTGTTCCGTTCATAGAGTTTGAAGACGACAAAGGGCCATGGGTTTATCAGGTTTTTGACACGGTATCGGTAGAGAAAATTCCAGAAAGGAAGTGCGTTCCAGCACCGAGGGTAGCCGTTGCAGTAGTCATGGTAGCCGTTGAAATGTTGAAAAATTGTTTTGTACCAGGCAAGGGTTCCGGTGCATCTTTGCAAGTTATCGTACAGCCGATGTCGTTCCCCAAAAATTTGGATACATTTGGTTTGGGGTTCAAGCCCACATTTGTAGACATAAAAAGAGCCAAAAAGCTGAAATAGAGGGCATGGGTCCTCCCAAGGCCCATCCCACGTCTCCCCAGATCATTTGTAAGGCCCGGCGCCAAGAAACGCCCAACAACAACAGTTCCTAGTCCTGTGGTTGCTCCTGATAAGGAGTTGCTTTAAAGGTTTGAGGAATTATTCGACGAGGTGAACATGGTGGCAGCTGAAGAGGGTTCTAGCAAGGTAGATGTTCAATTTGTTGGGCCCGATGCAAATATTAACAATTGGGAAGCTACTCCTCTCCCCACCAGGAAGGAGTTTTGGTAGTTTGCTTTGATTTTCTTTCAGTTTATCTGGATTATTCCAGGGTTGTAATTCAGATTTTATGTTCCGTCTGTTTGGATGTATAAACCTTGTTATCTTTTAATTTCAATTAATTGCAATTTCCCTTTTCCTCATTCCTAACAATTTTATTTTTGTTTTCTTTTCTTCCTTGTACAACTCTTTTTATGCTGACTAAGATAAGTGTCCATCTTGAACCTCAACTCAGGGAGGAGATAATTAAAGCATTGGTTGAAAACAAAGATATTTTTGCATGGTCATATGACGACATGCCAGGTTTAAGCACTGATTTGGTAGTTCACAAATTGCCCACTAACCCAACATTCCCTCCTATCAAGTAGAAGCTGAGGAAATTTAAAACTTATATGAGTGTGAAGATCAAAGAAGAGGTTACCAAGCAGTTCGATGCAAAAGTTATTCGGGTCACTCGGTATCCCACTTGGTTAGCCAATGTAGTACCTGTGCCAAAGAAGGATGGCAAGACCAGGGTATGTGTTGATTACCGTGATCTCAATAAGGCATGTCCCAAGGACAACTTTCCACTACCAAATATCCACATTCTGATTGATAATTGTGCCAAACACGAGATTGGGTCTTTTGTGGATTATTATGCGGGCTATCATCAAATCCTAATGGATAAGGAGGATATAGAGAAGACGGCATTCATCACGCCATGGGGAACATACTGCTATAGGGTCATGCCATTTGGTTTGAAAAATGCTGGGGCAACTTACATGAGGGCAATGACCACCATATTCCACGACATGATACACAGAGAGATCGAGGTCTATGTGGATGATGTAATCATAAAGTCTAGAAAGAAGTCTGATCATGTCAGGGATTTGAGAAAGTTCTTCCAAAGGCTTCGCAGGTACAACCTTAAGCTCAATCCTGCAAAATGCGCATTCGGTGTGCGATCTGGAAAATTTTTGGGATTCATAGTCAGCCACCAAGGTATTGAACTGTAACCGTCAAAGATCAAGCCTATCCAAGAATTACCACTCCCGAAGAACAAGACTGAAGTTATGAGTTTGTTAGGGAGGCTAAACTACATCAGCGGGTTTATTGCTCAACTCACGACAACCTGTGGGCCTATCTTCAAGCTATTGAAGAAGGATGTTGCGGTCAAGTGGACAGATGAGTGCCAAGAAGCATTTGATAAGATAAAGGGGTACTTGTCGAAGCCACCTGTGTTGGTACTACCTGAACCAGGGAGACCTTTGATTTTGTATTTGATGGTTTTGGACAATTCGTTCGGTTGTGTATTGGGTCAGCATGACATCACCGACAGGAAGGAGAAGTCCATATATTATCTCAGCAAGAAGTTCACGTCTTACGAGGTTAAGTATACTCACCTTGAGAGGACATGTTGCGCCCTAACTTGGGTAGTATAGAAGTTGAAGCACTATTTGTCATCTTACACTACGTACCTCATCTCTCGTTTGGATCCGTTAAACTATATCTTTCAGAAACCTATGCCTATAGGGAGGCTCGTAAAGTGGCAGATCTTGCTCATAGAATTTGACATCGTCTATGTGACTAGGACTGCAATGAAAGCCTAGGCATTGGCCGATCATTTGGCTAAGAACCCAGTGGATGAAGAATATTAGCCTTTGAAGACTTACTTCCCTGATGAAGAGGTAATGCATATTGATGGGTTGGAACCAGTTGAAAATCCAGGATGGAAACTTTTCTTTGATGGGGTTGTTAACATGAAAGGCATTGGGATAGGTGCGATACTTATTTCTAAAACAGGGCATCACTACCTTGTTACAGCTCGGCTTCATTTCTATTGTACTAACAACATGGATTGTACGAGGCATGCATTCTGTGTTTGAGGCTAGCTATAGATATGGGTGTCCAGGAAGTCTTTGTCTTGGGCGACTCGGACCTTCTGGTGTACCAGATTCAAGAAGAATGAGAAACCCAGAATTTTAAGCTCATACTATACCGACAATGTTTGCAGGATCTTTGTCAATGGTTTCAATTAATAGAGTTCAGGCATATTCCAAGGATTCATAATGAGGTTGCTGATACTTTAGCTACTCTGGCATCAATGATACATCATCCAGATAAAGCTTACGTAGACCCTTTGAAGATTCAAGTCCGCGATCAACATGTTTACTGTAATGTGGTAGAGGAAGAACTTGATGGTGAGCCTTGGTTTCATGATATCAAAGAATATATCAGGATGGGGGTGTATCCGGTACAAGCCACAGGTGATCAAAAGAGAACAATTCGACGGTTACCAAGTGGGTTTTTCTTCAGTGGAGGGATCTTGTACAAAAGAACTCCAGATCGTAGATTGTTTAGATGCATAAATGCTAGACATGCCACAACTATCATGACTGAGGTATATTCTGGAGTTTGTGGACCGCACATGAGTGGGTATGTTCTTGAGTGGGTATGACCTCACCATGGAGCGAGATTGTATTAGTTTTGTGCGCAAGTGTCACCAATGTCAGGTGCACGGAGATTTGATTCATTTTCCGCCATCTGAATTGAATACAATGTCCGTACCATGGCCCTTTATTGCGTGGGTCATGGATGTCATTGGGCAAATCGAGCCAGCAATGTCCAATGGGAATATGTTTATTCAAGTGGCCATTGATTATTTCACCAAGTGGGTTGAAGCTAAAACTTTCAAGTCTGTGACCAAGAAAGCAGTGGTCGATTTTGTGCACTCAAACATCATTTGTCGGTTCGGGATCCCAAAGGTGATCATTACAGACAATAGGGCTTATCTCAATAGCCATCTTATGAAAGAGGTATGTCAACAGTTTAAGATTATACATCACAATTCCACCCCATATCGCCCCAAGGCAAATGGAGCAGTCGAGGTAGCCAACAAGAACATAAAGAAGATACTTCAGAAAATGGTGGAAGGGTCCACGCAATGGCATGAGAAACTACCTTTTGGATTGTTGGGTTATCACACTACTGTTCGTACTTCAGTAGGGGCAACTCTTTATTTGTTGGTATATGGCACTGAGGTAGTGATACCCGCGGAAGTTGAAATCCCATCCCTTCGGATTGTCGCTGAGGTCGAAATTGATGACGATGAGTGTATCAAAACTCGCTTGGAATAGTTGAGTTTAATTGATGAGAAGAGATTGGAAGCAGTTTGTCATGGTCAGTTGTATCAACAGAGAATGGCAAGAGCATATAACAAGAAGGTGCGTCCACGAAAGTTTGAAGTGGGTAAGTTAGTATTGAAACATATCCTTCCTCATCAGGCTGAAGCAAAATGCAAGTTCGCCCCAAATTGGCAAGGGCCGTTTATCGTGACGAGAGTGTTGTCCAATGGTGCTTTGTATTTAACAGACATAGAGGGCAAGTGTGTAGAAATGGCCATCAATTCTGATGCGGTCAAGAGATATTATGTATGATTTTCTTTGGTTAAATTGTATATGTTTGTACTTGGCATATTTTGAAGATTGGAATGACGAAGGCATTTTGTTCTGCTATTTAAACACTTTATCCTTTGTTACCTCTTTGAGCCTTATTTATTTCCTTTCAAACCCCTCTTTTGGAATCAGCAGCAAAGCTCAGAGACACAAGCGCGAAAGATAAGAAAAAAAAAGAAAAAAAAAAGAAAAAAAAGAAAAACAACAAAAAAACAAAAAGAGAAAGAAAGAAGAAAGGAAAAGAGAAAAGAAAAATCACAACAAACAAAGTAATTCTTATGACCTGAACTATGTTCGACCTGATTCCTTTTAAGGATATGTAGGCAGCCTCATGGTTCGGTCCAATCAAAATAAAAATCCAAAAGTCCCCAAACAAAGAAACTGGGACAAAAGTCGTGGTTGTTGTAAGAAATCTAATTCCGAAAGTTGTAATTTTGAATCCATTTGAATTATTTTGAGCCTTTGATACCCGTTATTTCTAACCCTATCCAAAATCCCACATTACGGTCCAAAGAAAGACTTTCCAATCAGTCTTCTAGAACTGCCAAGTCAAGAAAGGAGAGGTAATTCATATCAAGGGCAACACTCTAGTTCAAGCAGAAAAATGTTGAAAATGAGAGAGTCTTATTTGTAAAAACCCTCACGGGCACCATAAGGCGACGAGAGCTGAGAGAAATAAAAAATGAGGGAGTCTTATTGGTGAAAACCTTCATGGGTACCTTGAGGAGAAAGTGAGTTGAGAGATGAGAGAGGTCTGTTGGTGAAAACCTTTCAGGGCACCGTAGGATGAACTAGGTCAAGGTGTGGGTGAAGAAATCGGGTTATGAAATTTCGGGGCAACAAAGTATGGCAGCTGAAAGTTGATTGGTTGGACAGATTTGGCCGATTAATCTGAAGTGCATGTCATGACCATTGGTACCAGCTGTTCCACTCAGATAAGGCTCTTCTATTTTCCTTTTTAGCAAGTCATCTAGTTTCGGATTTTCTTTATCCTTAACTTTCAAAGTCATTGCATTTCATTTCTTTTGGGGTTTATTTCTCTAAGATGTTTCAATGTCAGTCTTGTTCAAAGAAAATAAGAAAGGATTTAAAATCTCATTACCAACTTCAAAAATTGCAAAGCATAGTGTGTCCAGAACATACCAAAGATAGCATGATGTAAAGTGGGATATAAGAAGTCACCGGAAGTTTCATCGGTGGAATGATTTGTTAATCTCATGGGAGATGCAAAGATTCAGATAAAGGGGTCGGAGATGTACACAACAGTTTGGGTATAGAACACTCATGTCATCCAAGGTCATGGGGTTTGAAAGTCAGTCAGGAAGTCAAGCGGTTCTTAGCCAGTTCAGGGTAAGTCAGTCAAAACAAAGCATAATAGCGGGGAGGCCACTTTCAGCAAGAATGCCACAAACTAACCACCACATTTTAAACTGACAAGATTTTTCTTTGATTGAAACAGGGGCAGGACATTTTGATCATTTCGGAGAAATCCTCCGTAAGGAAGAGCAGACACCAAACAAGTTTGATAGTAAATTTTCAGGACCCTCCTGAAAAATGGGACCTAATTTAAAAATCGAAACAATCATAAGTAGCAAAATCTAGCATAAATGTACCCCAAGGAATATAAGTTGGTTTCAAAGTTTTCATGTGTAAGATAGGATTCAATTAGGAGTTTTCAGGACCCTCCTGGATAATGGGATGTAGCTTTAATACTTTCTTAGATAACAAGATGTAGCGGGAGTAATACCTTCAGAAGATATAACTTAGATCTAAAATTGTCGTTTAATTAATAGTTGTCAGGACCCTCCTGGATAATGGGGTGTAGTTTTAAGATAGGCGTAGATAACAAAATGTAGCGAAAGTAATATCTTTAGGAGAGATAGTTTAGATTTAAAACTGTCGTTTAACTAGGAGCTGTCAGGACCCTCCTGGATAACGGGACCTAGTTTTCAAATTCTTAGTAATATTTGGTAATATGATTCAGTTTAACACTCACATATGTGCCCAGCTACCAAACTGGGGCAGAAACGTTTCTTTGTTTTGTCTATTTTTGTTGAAATCAGGTACCCACTTGGAGAACAGGGAGAATACAATTCAAGTTCAGTAGTAAGGCGCCCACCTAGAGAGCACGGGAATACAATTCAAGTTCAGCAGTCAGGCGCCCACCTGGAGAGCAGGGGAATACAATTCAAGTTTAGCAGTCAGGCACCCACCTGGAAAGCACGTGAATACATTTCAAGTTCAGCAATCAGGCGCCCACCTGGAAAGCACGGGAATGCAGTTCAAGTTCAGCAATCAGGCGACCACCTGGAGAGCAGGGAATACCTTCAAGTTTAGCAGTCAGGAGCCCGCCTGGAGAGCAGGGAATACATTTCAAGTCAGCAGTCAGGCGCCCGCCTGAAGAGCAGGGAATATATTTCAAGTCAGCAATAAGGAGCCTACCTCGAGAACAAGGGAGTACAATTCAAGTTTTAGCCTGCAAGTTCTTATTGATATTTGGTAATGTGATTCGTTTTACACTTACATATGTGCCCATATGCCCAAACGGGGGCAGAAAATTTTCTTTGTTTTTGTCTATTTTGTTGAAGTTAGGAGCTCTCCTGGAGAGGAGGGAATACATTTCAAGTTAACAGTCAGGAACTTGCCTGGAGAGCAAGGAATGCATTCAAATTTAGCAATCAGGAGGCCGCCTGGAAAGCATGGGAATATAATTTGAGTGCAACAGTCAGGAGCCCGCCTGGAGAGCAGGGAATACATTCAAGTTCAGCAGTCAGGTGTCCACCTGGAGATATGAGAAGCATCCCAAAATATAGTTCAGTAGTCAGGCGTCCACCTGGAGAAAGGAAAAACATCTCAAAGTGTAGTTGGCAGTCAGGCATCCACCTAGAGAAAGGGAAAATATCTCAGATTACAATTCAAGGCGGCAACAAAGGGATTTCACCAGGAGAATACTAGTCAACAAGGGATCAAGAACCACAAGAAGCAAGTTTGCAGATATAGATAGGATCTTTTGTAAACTCATAGAGCATAGTCTAGTCTAGCTTCTTTTATTTTTGATATGGTGTAATGAGGGGGTTCAGTAAGTAGTAGCAACAACAATGAAATCGCAGCTTCATGGTAGTCCCAGCTACCAGACATTCCTAAACTACACTGACCTGATTCCTTTTCAGCCAAGGATATGTAGGCAATCTCAGAAGCAGGGTGCAGTCAACTCTTTCAAAAATGCTTCCCACGGAGTATTCAAGTGGGCAAAAATTACTCGTATACGCTCACTTTATATTTGCACGAAAACTCTTCGTGTTTCCGAGCAAAGAGGGGCAGCTGTGAGCACGTGATTTTTGCCCTATATAAATTACTCCCATAAATTCAAAACAAAATAATTTCTTTCAGTGTTTGCAATTTTGTGAATTTTTGTGGCATTTTCTGATAATTGTTTGCATTTTTGTTTGTGCATTTTAATTAGTGAAACAAAATACAAAAAAATATGTTGCATTTGCATTTAGGGTTTGACTTTGCATTTTTAATAATTAATTAGTAATTAAGTTATTTTATGAAAAAGGAAATCACAAAAATAGTTTAATTTTAATTTTTATTCTAAACTTCAATTTGGAGTAGTTTTCCTTTTAATTGGTTGGTTAATTAATTTTGATAATTATCATTTAGGCTTAATTAGTGTATTTAGGTTAGTTAGGGTCTAGGAATTAATTTAGATTTGTTTTTTTTCTGGAAAAAAGAAAACAACAAAAAAAGAATTTGTGACAAGAAATGAAAGGAGAAGGGATTTAAAATGAGAATAAAATTGGGCTACTTAAAATCAGCTTCCCCAAGCCCAATCCCGCCCAAGTTTACCCGTTCCAACCCAGCCCAGTCTCCCCAAAACCCGGTCTGGATCCCCCTACCCCACATGACGTCGTTTCATCCAAGGTAATCAGGACCGTCGAGGTAAGGAGATCCAACAGCCCTGAAGTGGCTTCTACTTAATATAAATCTGTCCTAACCCGTTGCCCCCCCATCCTCTCATCATCTCTCACAAACCCACCTCCATTAGAGACGGAACCCTAGTCTGCCGCCCCTAAATTCCCACTGCCGTTGGTGGCGGCGGATACTCCATTCACCACCAAAATAACACCCCTGAACCCCCGTCTCACCCTCATTCCAGAAATCCACTTCGTTTCCCTCGAATTGTAGTGAAGCTCCTCAAATCTGAATTTGAAGGGACAATCCTAAAAGTCCAAAAGTCCAAATCGTTGAGTCTGTGGAGGATTTTAGGTTGTAGTGACCCTTATTCGTGTGTTTTCATATGAAAACACACGATTAAAGGTTATTCCGGTCCAGAATTTGGAAGCCCTTCAAAAATAGGGCGAATCGACTCTTAGATCAGTTTTTAGGTATTATTTGTGTTTATTTTGTCTATTTGTTTATATTTTTCTTCTATGCATCTGCTTCTTCCCCCTTCTTTTGAACTCTCTTGCTTTCCCGGTTTTAGAGTGTCATTTACATGCATGTTAGTTGGTAAGAAATTTTCTTTTATTTTATTAGTATAAACAGTCTATTATTATTAGTTTCACTTTCATTAGTTGTCTATTAATTAGTTGAACTTCCAAAATTACTCGAATCATTTCTGTTTTCTACCTGTTTCATTTTGAATCATAAAAAACGGTCTGATTGTGTTTTGGTTTGAGGTTCAATATTGGGCTGGTTGTCTAATGGGTCAACCCAGGGTCAATTTGACCCATAACTCACCTGAGATTCAAGGGTAAATGTCAGAGTCATTGAAGGGTAATTTGGGGACTGTGGTTAGGGAATCTTTTGGTAACTGATTGAGAAGCTTCTAGGAAGCTAGATGGGGGATTTAAGTTGATTTTTAGATTTTTAACTAAGGCTATCTAGGAAAAAACAAAAATTGAAAAAGGGCCTAATTGCAAACCTGAACTTTTCTAGGCTGCCCTACTTCCTTGCCTATAAAGGCATGTTCTCTTGCCTTTCAAGGCAGAACTTCAACGATAGAATTCCAGAAACACAAAAGGCAAAAAAAAATTCTACTATTTCATTACGTTTTTTTTCTTCTTTCCCTTGATTTCTGAAGCCTTCAACTTCTGAATACCTTGAGGATTGAAATGGATTGAACTTTGTGTTATTTTATGTGTTTTAGAAGGGGTTTTGGTTGAGAGTTTGCTAAAGTTACTGTTTCATTGAGTTTTTCTGGAATCTGGTGTTTTTGAAACTTGTTTTGAAGTTTGGGTTTTGGATTTTGATTTTTGAGAATCAGTTTTTGGTTTAATGTTGTCTTCCTTGGTTTATTTCTGTTGTTGGATCCTGTTGTCGGTACTACTGAACCTTACCCCCCCCCTTTTATTCTCATTTCCAAGTATTACACAGCCTTATGGACATCACCTAATGTGTAATGCAAAGCTTGGATTGAAAATAAGATGAAGTGTGGTGCTGATTCATTGAAATTCATCTCTGTTCCTTCAGTTTTTGTAATCAGCATACCCTATTTGGATTTTTGATTGATGTATTTATCACCATAGGGGTTGTAATTGAATTCTAGATTACACTTGCTTAGTATATATGGTCTTTTTATGATTTTGTTGCCGGATTCTATAATCATCTTGACTTTACCCTGTGTGTTCCTCTTGTTTTGTCTTCGAAGTTGGAGGCTGTATTAGTGAGGTAAGTTAGGAGATACTCCCTGATTTGCATGAGTCCATCTTAGAATCTGTTATAGTGAATAACCTATGGCTGGGTTCTGCATTTAGCATGTTGGGATAAACATGTTTCATTAAGTTTCTCATTGTTTTATCTATCAATTATTTGATTAGAATACATGTAGAATGGGGGGATTTAAAGTGAAAAATGTAAAGAATATATTGATACATGCATGTTGAATCTGAAAACCATGTTAGTAAATAGATTAGTGGATAAATTGCTTGTATATAAGAACGTGTAATCACAGCTTGAAAAATCGGTTGGATGATGTTGAATATCAGATATTTCGAATGATTAATGGTCTATTTGGGCTTAACATTGAATACTGTGATTGTATTTGGGATTTTGAATTCATTGTGGTCATTTGGGGCTTAATTTCTATTATGGGATTGAGTTGGGCTTGCAGGGACTCGACCTAGGATCGGACATTAAGGTCCCTTCGTTTGTCAAACTTGGGCTCAACATGGGCCCAAGGCTTTGAAGTTCAGCCGCTGGAAATAGAAGTGCTTGCCATATGTTATTTTCTTGCTGGGCCATCACTCGATCAGATCTGATTTCTAAAACAATGATTCAAGATGTTCCTATGTCCTTTAATTAATTAATTGATCCTCTTGGAATAGTTGGGGCGAGCAATATTACAATATATAATGATTTAGGGCCCTCATGAGTTAATTTAGCAACTTGGTTAGAATACTTCGAGGCGCGGCATGCCAAACAAAAATGACAACCGCTTGGCCCTCGTTTTAATTAAGTTTGATTTAATCCTTAGAATTCGAGGCGTGCCACTTAGTGAAATTTTCGTGGCCCTCGCAAAGCTAAAAATGTGGAGTTGCTTTAGGCACGTTGTTTTAATAATTTACCTTCCTAAACTCGGGTGCGCATTTATGTGACCAAAATCCAAATCAAAACAATGCTAGATAAAATATGTCGAGAGCCGCGAGTGCATTTATGTAATGTGGTTCAAGACGTATTTCAAATGACGTTACAATTTTTCCTTAAAAATAATTAAAAGCTGGTATAAAAAATGCACAATAGGCTAAAACATGTATTCAAATAAGATAATGGGCCGATTATAACAGTTGAGCGACCGTGCTAGAACTACGGAATCCGGGAATTCCTAAGACCTTCTCCCGGGTTAACAGAATTCCTTTCCTGAATTTCTGTGTTCACGGACTGTAGTACAGAGTCAATCTTTTCCTCGAGTCGGGATTTGAATCGGTGACTTGGGACACCATAAAATTATCCCAAGTGGCGACTCTGAATTTAATAAATAAATAATCCCATTTCGATTGTCACTTTATGTTGGAAAATACTCTCTTATACTCCCTTCTGAGTGTAGGTAAAAAGGAGGTGTGACAGCCCAATAAACAAAACAACCATTAACGCCTTTATCTCATTAGGCAACACCTAGGTTATGGTCACATCCCTAGGCCTCTAAACTATTTGAAAACCCTAATAAACACGCATCTCTAGTCTATTATCCTTAGCTTGCAATTCAATATAGTAACAGTAGAAGTAGAAAACAAAACTCTATTGTGGAAGTGCAATATTAGGTAACCCATTTGCTTGCTTCAAATATATACTTCTAACACCCCTTATACTCCCAGTGGATTTGACCCCGACTCATAGTTTGATAATTATTATTGCATAGAACCGTAACATATCTCTTATTAAGATGTGTTATGGGCTTGATCAAAAGCCTTAACATAACTTAACTCCATTGAGTCCTTAATACCTTCCAAGAAATTTTTCAAACAACTCAACTCAATCTACCATAGCATAAGGAGATTCAAAATCAGTGTTCTGTAAAGGCTAAGTCCGCAACTTAATCTAGTAGCTCATTTATGTAAATATGGGTGGCATATATCCTCTGACAAGAGACTCCTCCAATACCATATACCAACAACAATGACCAGAGCAATCCAACAATACATAATTATCAATAACAAGACACCATATAACATTAACAAGTCACAGCTACTTCACGACGAGCGCCAAGCTCCGATTGAAACCTGTATACCCCATATCACCCCTTATAGAATTCTTACTTTAAATTAACAATATCATTATCATGATAATGGAGTCATTAATCAATGATTCTAGCCTTATACCATATATTTATAACAAAGAAACCAATCCACAACTCCAATTATCCTCATTTAGAAACTTTATTCACTAGTTCATGTCTAGTCCATCCATTTAACTTAATCAGTATCAAGATAACCTTAAGCACATACAAGAACACAATATACATACCTCCTACAGTAGCTTCAAGTTGAAATCCAGGTTACATTTAGCTTATAACAACCCTTAATGGCAATACAATACCATAGAAGTGACTTAAGCTAATCTTCACTTCCAATCTCAAGTTTCATATATTCCTTTTACCAATTCACTTGATAAACATATACACATGCATAACAACAGAAACCATATCATAATCAAGTTATTTTCCCTATTTTTCAGCTATAACAACACACAGACACACACACTATATATATATATATATATATATATACATTCATACATACATACATATATATACATATACATACATATATATACATATATATATATATATATATATATATATACACATACATATATATGTATATATACATACATACAGCCTTAAAATAACCCAACTAATGATAACAACATCTCTTCCTCTTTCAAGTGCTATCTTCTAATCTTTTACTCCAACCCTACAACCAACATGTAATTAACCTTAAACACCATTAAAAGGATGTTATACATACCTTAGGAAGTAGATAAATTTCTAACCCCAAGCTTAACTTAGCTCATCATCATCTTTATTCACATCACAACACCATATAGGGGTTATTCTTCACCTTTGGCTAACTTTGATGTTGGATTATGGTGTATTTTTTGGAATTTATTTGGAGCCTTTGGGGAACTGTTTGGGAGAGTTTGGAGAGTGTGAGGATGGAAGGAGGTCGAAAAATGAGCAAATCTCATCCAAAAAACGAGATAAGAATAAGTGAAGGTCCGCCACCGACCAGGTGGGCCCATAGGGGTTTCTTGTGCAGTCTCGCGAAAATGTGAATATCTCTATACACCAATGTCGTATTGACTAACACTGTAATGAGATAGAAACTAGACTCATAGATGTTCAATTTGGTAGGTGTATCATCTTGTTATTCCAAGTATATTGGGATAAAAGCTCAGCTATATTTGACCTAATGTTCATCACATTCATGACAGTAACTTGTGATGACCTTTTCCAACTTTTGTTCCACAACTATCTTGACTTCAAAATGTAATAAACCACTATAATACGACTAGAAATAACACATAAAATAACCTACTTATAACTTTAAGCACCCTAGTATCACCCCAAAAGTACATCTGATAACATTCTCAACTTGTCGACATTCGACGAAACTTATTTTCTTCAATTTGTTTAGCTTTTAAGCCTTTCAACCCTCTTGGTAATTATTATCTATGATCTTAAAGATCTGTATCCTCTAAGGTAACATGATTAACTTAATTTATGTACTTTCAAAAATGATCTCATCTCTGATCTTACGTCAATTGTCTTACGACGTACTCTTACATACGAAAATATGGAGTGTCACACATCCTCCCCCTCTTAAACAGGCGTTCATCCTCGAATGGGTATAGAATCATACCTGGAGTTTCAAATAGGCGTGGATATCTACTCCGCATCTCCCACTCGGCCTCCCAAGTAGCCTCTTTGACTGGCTAGCCTCTCCACTACACCTTCACTAAAGTTATGTTCTTTGACCTTAACTTTCGAACCTGCTGATCCAAAATGGCCACCGGCTCCACATCATAAGTCAAATCACTATCCAATTGAATCGTGCCAAAGTCCAAAACATGAGACGGATCACCAAAGTAATTTCAAAGCATAGAAACATGAAACACCAGGCAAACACTCGATAGACTATGTGGCAATGCAAGCTTGTAAGCCACATCTCAATTATCTCAAGCACCTCAAAAGGCCCAATATATTGAGGGCTCATCTTGCCCTTCTTCCCGAATATCATAACACCCTTCATGGGTAAAACTCTAAGCAGTACCTTCTCTCCCACCATGTAAGCAACATCATGAATCTTCCGATCGGCATAGCTCTTCTGTCTAGACTACGCCATGTGAAGCCGATCCTATATCAACTTTACCTTGGCCAAACAATCTTGAACCAAGTCAGTACCCAACAACCTAGCCTCAAGTGGCTCAAACCAACCCACCGGAGACCGACACCGTCTCTCATACAAGGCCTCGTACGGAACCATCAGAATGCTCGATTGATAGCTGTTGTTATAGGTAAACTTTGCAGGTGGTAGAAACTGATCCCAAGAACCCCTGCAATCCATGACACAAGCATGTAACATATTCTCCAACCCTTGTGCCTAACTCTCGTTGCACTGCTCTACAAAACAATGATGTTAACTTTGTACCCCGATCTGAAATGATGGACACTGGCACACAATGTAGACAAACAATCTCGCGGATGTATATCTCAGCCAACCACTCCAAAGAATAGGTAGTCCCAAATAGAATGAAATGCGCGAACTTGGTCAACCGACCCATAATTACCCAAATAGGATCAAACTTCCTCAAGGTCCATGGGAGCCCAACTACAAAGTCCATGGTGATACACTCCCATTTCCACTCCGAAATCTGTAGCCTATAAAGTAATCCGCCCTGTATTTGTTGCTCGTACTTCACTTGTTGACAATTTAGGCATCGATCTACAAACCCCACTATATCTATCTTCATCTCCATCCACCAATAGTGCTACCCCAAGTCCTGATACATCTTTGCGGCACCCGGATGAATGGAATACCCCGAACTGTGGGCCTCATCAAGAATCAACTCACGTAGCTCATCTACATTGGTCATACAAATCCGACCTTGCATCCACAACACCCCATCATCCCCAATAGTAACCTCCTTAGCATTATTGTGCTTAATTGTGTCCTTGAGGACAAGTAAAATTTTAGTCATCATACTGATGCTCTCTGATGAGATCATACAAGGAAGACCGAGAAAACACACAAGCTAGAACCTGACCAGGCTCCAAAACATCTAACCTCACGAACTGATTATTAGCCAAGGCCTTAACATCTGATGCAAGCAGTCTCTCACCAACAGGAATAAATGCAAGGCTACCCATACTCACTGCCTTTCTTTTTAAGGCGTTGGCTACTACTTTGGCCTTCTTGGGATGATACAAAATGGTAATATCATAGTCCTTTAGTAGCTCCAACCATCTCCCTGCCTCAAATTTATATCATTTTGCTTGAAAAGTGCTAGAGACTCTGATGATCCGTAAATACCTCACCAGAGACACCGTAGAGATAATGCCTCCAAATCTTCAATCTATGAACGATGGATGCTAACTCCAAATCATGAACAAAGTAGTTCTTCTCATGGAGATTTAAGTGGCTTGAAGCATAAGCAATCACTCTACCCTCCTGCATCAAGACACAGCTAATGCCAATCTGAGAAGCAACACAATAGACTGTATACAAACCCGATGCTGAAGGCAAAACTAGAATTGGAGTTGTGGTCAAGGAAGTCTTGAGCTTTTGAAATCTCTCCTAAAACTCATCTGACCACCTGAATGGAGCACCCTTTTGGGTCAACCTGGTCAAAGGTACTACAATGGATGATAAACCCTCAACGAGAATTGCAGTAGCTGAATCTCAGTATCTGAAGACGGTCTGTGCCAACTATGAACTGCCTTTATCTTCTTTAGATCCATCTTAATCCCCTCACGGGACACCACATGCCCCAAGAATGCCACCAAACTGAGCCAAAACTCGCACTTGGAGAACTTGGCATAAAGCTTCTCATCCCTCAACCTCTATAGTATAATTCTCAAATATTGTACATGCTCCTCCTGGCTACATGAGTACACCAGGATATCATCAATAAATAAATACTATCACAAATGAATCAAGATATGCCTGGAATACACTGTTCATGAGATGCATGAATGCTAATGGGGCATTGGTCAACCCAAAAGACATCACAAGGAATTCATAAGGACCATAGCATGTCCTAAATGTCGTCTTCAGAATATTCGAGTCCCAAATATTCAATTGGTGATACCAGACCTCAAATCGATCTTAGAGAACACTCTAGCTCCATGAAGCTGGACAAATAAATCATCAATGCGCGACAAATGGTACTTGTTCTTGATACTAACTTTGTTCAATTGCCTAACATCGATGCAGAACCACATAGTACCATCCTTCTTCTTCACAAATAGAATAGGTACACCCTAAGGCAACACACTAGGCCTAATAAACCCCTTATAAAGAAGCTCCTGAAGCTGCTCTTTCAATTCCTTTAACCCTGTTGGTGCCATATGATACGGGGGAATACAAATGGGCTGAGTGCCCGGCACCAAGTCAATACACATATCAGTATCCCTATTGGGTGGCATGCCCGATAGGTCTGCAGGAAACACATCCGGAAAGTCTCACACTACCTGAAAAAATAAATAGTAGGAGTATTAGATCCAACGCCCCTCACAAATGCCAAATATGACAGACACCCCTTCCCAACCATCCATTGGACCTTCAGATAAGAAATCACCCTACTGGGAACATAATCTAGAAAACCTTCCACCCGATCCTTGACAACCCCAGCATCGCCAACATCACGGTCTTACCGTGACAATATAAAATAGCATGACATAGGGACAACCAATCCCTACCTAAAATCATGTCAAAATCAACCATACTAAGCAATAAAAGATTAACTCTAGTCTCCAATCCCCCAATGGTCACTACACACGACCGATATATGAACAAGTGATAAATGGGGATTTTGACTGCTTATTAGAACCCTTTAGCTCTTGTCTTAGGACAAAACTATCGAATTGTGTTCCCGAAACTAATGAAATTGTGCAAATTGTAGAACTGCTGGAAGCTTTGTCTCTCAATATATAATACGACTCGAAAAGGAGTGATCCAAAGCACAAGGAAATAAAGGGCACAAAAGCACAAATGTGTAGTCCGCAGAATTCCATCTGCGATGGCAAGCCAAGAAGGAAATTCCAATAAGACTTTTAGAAATTTGTGGTCCGTACATGAATTGTGCGGCCGTAGAATTGGAAAGATGGAAAGTTCAGAGAGTATGTTAAAAGACCAAGTCCTGAATCCCTTGTGAAGTACGGACCGCACAAGAATTGTGCGGCCACAAAAGATTGCCTCGTGGCCGCATTCCAGAAATGTGTGGACCGTAGAAGATTGCCTCGCGGTCACAATTCAGAAATATGCGACCGTAGAACGCCTTGTCCTGTCAACTGAAGAAATCTATGGACCGCACATGGAATTGTGCGGCCGTAGAACCTCCCGAGGGGAATTTTAGTTTGTAATTTTTGGCTCTATATAAATAGACGAGTTTCATAAATTATGTTAAGTTTGAACCTCTGAAGTTGCTGTAGCCGTTTTTCTTTACTACTTTAGGAAGTTTTAAATTATTTTGGTGTTTTAACATTATTTTCATTATTTTAATCTTCCATTATGAGTTTAATTAGCTTTTCTTCTCTATTTTCTGTCATTTCTATTATGAGTAGCTAAACTTCTACTAGGGTTGTGACAAAACCCTAGTGTATAAACCTAATAGGTGATTAATTTAGTGCTTTTTATGATTAGGTGTTGATTATTTAGCTTAGTTCATGCTTCAATTGTTGAATAAATAGTTGCAAACATCGATTCATGCATATGTGACTTAATCTCTACTGGAAAAAGAGGGACCTTGTATAGGATAACTTCGCTAACAAGGAATTGGGTCAATTGAGAGATTGATTAACCCAGTTAAAGGGTTCAATCTTGAGATAGTAATAACCCGACTTGAGCTCTTATCAACTGTTTTAGTTGATACCCATTTAATCTTGAGAAACCCAAATTGGGCAAAAACACTCTCTGAACGAGAGGTATTGATTGGGTAATGTATAGTTGTGAGCTATAATATACCCCAATCAACAAAACAAGCATTAACATCTTTATCCTATTAGGAAAACACCTAGGTAATGGTCACAACCATAGGTCTTTAATCCAATTGGAAAAACCTAAAAAACATTTATTTATAATCTATTTTCTTTAGCTTGCATACATTAGAGTAACATTAGAAATAGAAAACAAAACCTTGTTATGGAAGTACAGTCTAAATAACCCATTTGATTGCTCCAAATCTATACCCCTAACTCCCATCATAACTCCCGGTGGATTCGACCCCGTCTCCTTATTGGGTATTTATTATTGTATACGACCGTTTCATATCTATATTGAAGTGTGTTGTGGACGTGATCAATTTTTGGTGTTGTTGTCGGGAGTTAAAATAGTGTCAGCTCTATATTTGGGTTTATTTTTTGACTATATTTTTTTCCTTTCATTGTTACTAACTTGTGTGAATCAATTTTAGGTACAATCATGGCGGTAAACAATCAACTCGGAAATATACCTTTGGGGGATGTGGACGTTGAGGATAAGCAAGTTAATGAGGTTCCGCCTGAACCTCAAGCCTATAGAAGAGGCCGAACACCTCATGACAATGTTCCCGTTCCACCCCTACCTCCACTACGAGCTGCTCCATGCCGGGTGTTACCCAATGAAGGGTATGCTAGTGTAATAGTCCCTCCTCGTATTTGGAAGGGAAGTGTCACAACTCTAAAACTAACCCGGTCATGATGGCGCCCATCGTGAAACTAGGCCAGCTGATACAACTCTCAGATTAACCATTAATCAATATGAATCACTTTTAAGCCTTTAATTAACCAAATGTTTCATAATGTAAGTCTAAATGAACAGTGCGAAAATAATATACAAGCTTGACAGCGGGGTGTCACAAGTCACGAGCATCTACTAAGGTCAGAATACAACAAAAAGTATGAAAGTGTACTAAATCAGTCTAATGAAAACAAAGAGGGAGAAAAGTTGTGATGCAAACATCGGGCAGCTACCTTGCTTAACTCTGATGACTTTGCTTATGAGCAATCAACATCCGCTACTGGGATTAGAATACCTAGAATCTTCACCCAAGGTGCACGGAGTAATGTGAGTACTCCAACTCAACAAGTAATAAAGGTAAATAAAAGCTGAGCAGTAAGAAAACACGTTGTCGCACCCCCTTTTTCCCTCTTTGCATTGGAAAATCGGGTTTATGACATTTTTTGGGGTAGGACAACTCATTCCTTTTGGGAACTGGGTTTGCATTTTTGAAGAGTCTCCACCTAATGATTTAAGGTGCATTAGGACACCTATAGGGTTCATATCTAAGGTTTCTTGATAACTAGAGATATGGTAAGGGCTAGAAATTATCCTAAGGGGAAGGTGGTAGGCACCCCTCAGGATCCATTACTGTGGTTCACGGCCAGACAGTTTTGTAAATTTTTTACAATTAGCAAATAGACAAGTATAGGCTCAAATAGTAGGAGATTTGAATCTAAACATATAAAAGTTTGAAAATAATTAAAAAGGCGAATTTCTAAAAGGAGTTACAATTTACACATACTTGAGAATATAAAAGGAGGGGAGGTCCTAGATTTGTTTATAATATGGATCACATCAATGTAATACCCAGTATGACACTCCTTAGAAGAGGGGATACACATGGTATTAGCGCACCGGTCATCATATTCATATCTACCCTTCCCACCCCGTTAAGGTATTAAAGCGCGGATTGGTCTCGAACTCTATTGCATGCTATTACCCGTCCCACTTCTTATAAGAGGGAGGATTTTAGGCTGACTCTTGGGCTTTAAAGGTAAAAAGGTTAAGATGACATACAAAACATACATGACTGCATATTAGGGGAAACATATAAACAATTAAGAGGCTCATATATACCTCCGCAGACAATGCACATAAATAGCATGACTTAAACACAGTTAGGGTCAGAATTTAAAGTACTAAGGCAGGGTGTTTAAATTGTTGAAGCATACCATATTTATTACATAACTCAGATAAGACGTCTGAATCAGGACTGCCTCCTAGTTGTAGCAATTGCTAATTAAACAAAGGCGGATTCAGTTTTATCAAGCCATTTCCTAAGACTTGCCTAAGCGTAATGGTAAGATCCAATGAGCATGATGTCTATTACTGATTAGGAATGCAACAAAACAGTAAACAATTTAACGAGCAATTTGGATCATATAGGCATGCTTTCTAAATCGTATTAATAAAAGGAGCATGTTGTTTAAACTGATTCAAAACAGACAAGTAAGAGTCAAACTGCTTTTTAACTAAACTGGTTTCAGATCCTATAGACATGGTGTCTAAGTGTGGAAGTAAAAACATACAGAATTTGTTAAACAGGTCTTATAGGCATGTTACCTACCCTTCTAATAGCTAAAGCATGCATAATAACCCCATCCCTTTTCACTAGCCAACCCCCAATATTTGTTACAAATTATTACAGACCAAAAATGATAGAATTAGATCAGAAAAGTGCAAAATAAGAAGTTATAACCATAGAAAGCCAGATTCTTGACATCTTCTCTGAGTTTTGGAATAAACTACCTCCAATGCCAATGTTGTTCAAAGCCTTTCTTAGACCTGGGTGTGTCAAAGTTCCCTAAGGGCCTCAACGGACCTCGGGCAGTACCTATACCCAGGTTTGCATAACCAGACAGAAATGAGTGCAGTGTGGAAGGGCCAGCCCTCATGTATCCAAGTTCAGAGGGAGCTCAAGGGTCCCAAGGCAAGGCTCACACAAGAGGGGCAGAACCTAGGTTCTAGGAATATAGTAGAAGTGCAGAACATAGTTGAAAGAGATTTATTTAAACTGGACTGGAAAATAGTAAGTAGTAAGGGTGTTTTGAAAGAAGTAGTAGTAAAACTGAAACCACACAGAATCAATATTTACACAAAGGGGTCAAGGGGGTTTTGGGAATACATTGCATGAAGCATATAACCCCAAAAAGGGTCAGGTTTGGTCATGCACAACAATAGATATTGCTGACATGCCCACAAACCAGTAAGAAAACACAAAAACATAGAGGGGATATAGGGTTTGGGATTCAAAATTAGCAAACACATAACAAGTGACTGACAGAGTACATACATAGGGAAACATTAATCTAAAAGGGGAGGGAACATATTACAACATGCCTGTAATGTAACTCGACTGCATAGACATGAGCAGAAGTAGGAAAGAGTGAAAGAAAATGAAACAGATAAAGAAACATGTTGTTGTTGATGCTTGAAAATTAACTAGGACATACCAGTAAAGAAGAAAAGTGTAGAAAGGAAAAGTAAGCAAATTTCCACAGCCTAGTCTTGGCTTTCAGCCAGCTAGACAAAGCAGTAGCACAAGTAGTAGTAGAGAAAAGAGAGAAAGTTTTGAGTGTAAGTGTGTGTTCTTGAACTCAATTGTTCGTGTGTGTGAAAGAAGAGGGGGTGGGTATTTATAGTTTTGAAAATGATTTAAGAAGAGGGAAAGTCTTAAACATAAACATGGAAATAATCATAATCAGAAGCAACTAACACAAGTGATTCCCTTTAATTAAGGGATCAGTGTTTAACGGGTAGTAGCAGGCTTAATTAAAGAAAGAAATCAGCTTGGGGATAGATTGATTATTGCCATATAAGGGGGCAGTAAAAGTATGAAGTAAATAATCAAGTCTAAGTACAAAATAGGCTTATTTTGGGAAAGGATTTAGCAAGGTAAAACATCCAGTAAAGGGAAAGGAATCAATTAATTTTAAATGGGCAAGTGAAATTAGGGCTCATAAAAGAAAAGCTTTCGCAATCAGTCACCAGATCAAGATCAATCAAGGAAGAAACATGATTCTGCACTTCAGTATATAAATAGAGTGAACAGAAATATCAGACATGCGAGGCCAAATACATTGGCAAAAGATATAAACATACAGTAGTGGTAGAAATAAGCTAGGATTCAGTAGTGAGAAAAATATTCAAAGCTCAGTAGTCAAGTAGGTCAAGTAGTCACATATAATCAATAGTAAAGAAGAACATAGTATTAGGTAAGAGAAATCAGAAACAAGTAAAGGTCTCACAGTAATAATAAGTGAGAAAAACCCCTTTTACGAAATTAGGGTTCGACAGTAGTCGAGCTTAAGAGAAGAGATTCGAAACAAAGAACTTAATCAAACAAGCACACATTTAAACACACAGTTTCAGAATTCGGATGAGACAAAAAGGGAACTAAGGTTTTAACATGCTGAAATAAGCAAGTCGTTTTAAACATAGCCACATCACAAACAACAATAAAATCAGAGACAAGATCTTTAAAAAACTTAAAGGAAAACCCTAATCATCGAAAAATAAAGAGTTGTTTTGAAAGAAAATCGAGAGACCTTCATGAAAACACTTAAGAAGTTCATAGTAAGCACAGATCTATGGTAGATCTGAAAGAAAATCAAAAGATCTTAAAGATTGGGGTTTCGAAAAACCCAAAAAAGGTGAGAAATACCTTAAAAGTTACCGATCTAACTAGGAAAGTGAAGGATCTGCTTTGAAAGGCCATGAATGGCCGGAGAAAGGACATAGATGGCTGGAGAAAGGCAATGAACAGAAGTCGAGCAAGGACTGGACCACATCCCTTCGAGGTCTGGCCATGAAACCATAGAAACAAACACTCAGGAGCCATAAGAGGCTGATACACATCTCCAATAGCCATGAAAGGCCATGGATTAGGCAGGGGTTAAGGTGGATTAGGGTGGGATTAGATGGCGGCGGCTAGGGTTCGTGAGAGGTTGTAGAGAGAATTGAGAGGGAAGGGATTCAAGGGCGGAATTTGGTGAAGAATAAATTAGGGTAAGGGGTCGTTTAAGGTTAAAATGGAAAGGGAGGATGGTGGTTTAGATCAACGGCCAGGATTAAAATGGTTAGGCGGGAAATCCGGATTGGGTCATTTAAATTGGGTTAGGGGTCGGGTTTAAAATGGAATTGGGCCGAAAAATTGAGTTTTAATTTGGGGTCAGATTTAGGCTACAATTGAAACGCAATTGAGATATTATTTAAATAGACAATTTCCCACTTTTAAAATTATAACAATAGTCAATTAATTTTTGGAAATAAATTAAAAGCACTAAAATGACTTATAACATATAATTGACAATTATAAAATATAGGACTTGATTTTATGAATATAAACGCAATTAAATCTTAAAAGAGGCTAATATTGCAATTATATGTAATTTTGCTTTAAAAATACTAAATAAATTTGTAAAATTATGCAAAAATTATCTTAGATATATTCTATCATAAATATGAAAGTCCAATAAATGAATTACCAAAAATAATAATTTTGTAAATAATTATTGGGTTTTTATGGATAAAAGAAGGGAAATAAATTGATTTAAAACCTTTAAAAATTATGGAATAATAATAAAACATTTGGACATACTTATATATTCATATATGCTATTTTGAAGTTATTTTTCGTATTGAAAAGTATAAACGGAAAAATTAGGTATCAACAGATGCCCCTCTTTTCCCGGAAAGAATGAAAGAGTTGTTGGGTAAAGATATGATGGCCAATTTTGACCATGCGAAACGGTTTGAAGAGGTTTAAGCCGCACCCTAGCTTTTGAGCTGCCTACATATCCCTAGTTTTACAGGAATCAGACCATATGTAGTTCAGGATCTGTCGGAGGAGTATGCTGATGGAGACTTTTCAAGAACGGACGCAATATCCATAATGGGGTGAGTGGACGACTTTTGAGAATGATTAAGGTTTGATATGGTTGTGGGAACTGGAGCGGGACTGCTTCTACCAGGATGGTTGTTGCTCGACGGTTTACCTGCAATTAGAAATAATACAAGCGTATATTGCGCATAAATTTAAACATGATGCAAATTCTTGTCGGACCATGAATGTTGTCTTTGGACGGGTCGGATGACGTCCTTAGACCATGACGTCCTAGGCCATGAAGCGTATGATAAAGGATTCGCAGGCCATGAAATGATGCTCTCGGGCTATGAGGATGGTGCCTCCGAACCATGATGCCTTTGAATAATGATATGCAAAAAGATTGGAAGGGATCCTCGGGCCATGATGTGTTGTTCTCGATCTATGAAGATGATGCCTCCAAACGATGACACCTTTGGATAATTTGGCGATCTTTCAGCCCATGAGATGCAGTATGAGGCAATCTTTTAGCCCTTGAGATGCAGTATGAGGTGATCTTTCAACCCATGAGATGTAGTATGAGGCGATCTTTTAGACCCTGAGATACAGTAGCATGATGCGGACAAGACAGAGCTTAGTCTTGCGATTTGATGGGCAAAGCTTAGCCCATAAGAAAATGTGAAATGAATAGTGCTTGAGATAGTGCTTAGTTTCAAAGAAAATTGGAGGCAGAACTTAGCCTCGGAAGGCAGAATGGTAGCATAATGCAAGAATGTAGATGCAAATAGAGACAGTGTTTAGTCTCAGAAGGTAGAATGGTATCCTTATGCAAGTTCGAAGGCAGAATAGTATCCTTACGCAAATAAGATAGAGACAGCGTTTAGTCTCGGAAGGCAGAATGGTAGCCTTATGCAAGTTGAAAGGCAGAATAGTAGCCTTATGCAATGCAAATGAAGATGGAGGTAGAGCTTAACCACGGAAGGTAGAATGGTAGCCTTATGTAGATATGTAGATGGAGATAGCGTTTAGTCTCGGAAGGCAGAATGGTAGCCTTATGCAAAGATGTAAATGCAAATGGAGATAGCATTTAGACTCGGAAGATAGAATAGTAGCCTTATACGAGAAATAAAATGGCAAATGGTAGTAGAGCTTTCTTAGCTGATAGCAAATTGCGGTGTTGCGATTACTGTGATCATTGTGACATAGAGGGTATCACCAGTGTATGCAGATAGAAAATGTTTGCAAGTGTAACGGCTTGAAGAGTCGTGTTCCTGAATAATGTTTGTCCCATGAGTGTATAGTATGTTTGATGATTTCGGAATCCAAGTGCTTGCATCCACTGAAAAATGGTGAGTTTTGTAGAGGGGAGGGTTAGTTCGTATCTCCGTTGGCTTTGCTTGACCTGTTTGGCTTTGATTTGGTGATACTGTATGTATTATTGGGGTAGCATTGCTAACAAAGCAGTTTCAATAATAAGCATGCACGATTTTGTAAGAGTATAATTAAAATAATATTTAGATGAACCGATGAATGTGGTGTAATTCAAGACATTGCAACCTCTCTTCCTACGGAATTTTGAGGGTCCTCCTCAAAATTCTGCTCCGGTTTAATAGGTTGATGGTTCTGACTGTTGCTTGTGACGATCGGCTGAAATTACTTCAGAAGTTTGAGGGTCCTCCTCAAAAATCTGCACCAGTTTCCAACTGTGGGGGGGGGATGTAAATTTTATTGAGTGGTGACCGAACCCATAGGGATGCCTACATATCCCCTCTTAAACGGGAATCAGGTCAGGCGTAGTTCAATTTACATCATATAAGAAAAGCATAAAGATTACACATAGTAATGCTTGACTGCATCTGAATTGATTGGCTTTGGCCAGACTTCTCCGTCCATCTTTGCAAGTATGAGGGCTCCTCCTATCATAACCCGGTGAACCATGTATGGACCCTTCCAGTTGGGAGAGAACTTCCCTTTGGCTTCATCTTGAGGCGGAAAATTTTTCTTTAACACCAGCTGCCCCAGTATGAACTGTCTCGTCTTGACTCTTTTGTTGAAGGCTCTGGACATTCTGTTCTGATAGAGTTGACCATGGCAGACTGCATTCATTCTCTTTCCGTATATAAAGGCTAGTTGCTCATAGCGACTTTTACCCACTCCGCGTCGTCGAGCTCAGCTTCTTGTATGATTCTTAAGGAAGGAATTTCTACCTCAGCTGGAATGACTGCCTATGTAACATAAACTAGCATATAGGGGGTTGCCCCGGTTGATGTGCGGACTGTGGTGCGATATCCCAATAGAGAAAATGATAACTTTTCGTGTCGCTGCTTATGCTTCTCTATCATTTTCCTTAATATCTTCTTGATATTCTTATTGGCAGCTTCTACAGCTCCATTCATTTGAGGAATGTAGGCTGTGGAATTCTTGTGTTTGATCTTCAAGGTTTCACACATAGCTTTCATCAAGTCACTGTTGAGGTTGGAGCCATTATCGGTACTTATCGACTCTAGAATCCCAAATCGACAAACAATGCGGTCGTGGACAAAGTCTGCCACGACTTTCTTAGTTACTGCTATGTAAGATGCTTCTTCAACCCATTTGGTGAAATAGTCGATTACTACTAGGATAAACCTGTGCCCGTTGGAAGCGGCAATCTCGATTGGTCCATTAACATCCATTCCCCAGGCGGTGAACGACCATGGTGAGCTTGTTACATTAAGCTCATTTGGAGGTACCTTTATCATGTCTGCATGTATCTGACAGGTGGCACTTCCGGATGGACTGGATGCAGTCTGTTTCTATTCATCCAAAAGTAACCGGCCCGGAGTATCTTTTTTGCTAAGACAAAACCGTTCATATGTGGACCTCAGGTCCCCACATGAAATTCCTCTAATAGCCTGGATGCTTCCTTTGCATCGATACACCTTAGTAATCCCAAATCAGAAGTCCTCCTATACAGGATTCCTCCGTTGTGAAAGAAGTTGTTGGACAGTCTCCGAAGTGTGCATTTCTGAGTAGCATTTGCAAGCTTTGCGTACTCTCCCTTTGCCAAATGTTCCTTGATGTCATGAAACCAAGGCTTTCAGTTTGCTTCTTCTTCAACATGGGCATAATAAGTTGGCTGATCATGGATCTTTACTGGAATAGAATCAATGAAATTTTTTGTTCGGATGTTGTATCATAGATGACAGGGTAGCCAATACATCGGCGAATTCATTTTCAACTCTAGGAACATGTTAAAAGTCCGTCTTCATGAACCTCTTTTTTAATTCCTGTACATGATGCAGATACGGGAGTATCTTGGAATTCTTGGTTGCCCATTCTTCTCGTACCTGGTGTATATGTAAGTATGAATCTCCAATTACTAGCAACTCCTGAACTTTCATGTCAATGGCCATCTTGATCCCTAAGATACAGGCTTCATACTCGGCAATATTGTTGGTGCACGAGAACTTGAGTTTGGCAGACATCGGATAATGCTGAACGGTTTCTGATACTAGGACTGCTCCTATGACTATTCCATTGAAGTTTGATGCCTTATCGAAAAACATTCTCCAACCGTCATATTATTCTGCAATGTCTTCTCGTATGAATGATACCTCTTCATCAGGAAAATACATTTTCAGAGGTTCGTATTCTCCATCCATAGGATTCTCAGCAAGGTGGTCTGCTAGGGCCTGTCCCTTGACAGCTTTCTGAGTTACGTAAACAATGTAGAACTCACTTAACAGGACTTGCCACTTGTCTAGCTTGCTGGTGGGCATGGGCTTCTGAAAGATGTACTTGAAAGGATCCATACTTGATATGAGATATGTAGTATAGGCACAGAAGTAATGACTCAGCTTCTGAGCTACCTAGGTCAAAGCACAACAGGTGCGCTCCAACAAAGAATACCGAGCCTCGTATGGGGTGGACTTCTTACTGAGGTAATAAATGTCCTGCTCTTTCCTCCCCGTTTCATCATACTGCCCCATAATGCAACAGAAAACTCCATCCAATACTGCAAGGTAGAGTAATAAGGGTCTCCCTGGCTCGGGCGGGACCAAAACTGGTGGTGTTAACAGGTACTCCTTGATTCTGTCAAAGGCTTTTTGGCAGTCATCGGTCCATTTGGTAGTGGCGTCCTTCTTCAACATCTTAAAGATTGGCTCACAAATAACTGTAGACTATGCTATGAACCGGCTGATGTAATTGAGCCTTCCTAAGAAGCTCATCACATCTTTCTTGTTCTTTGGCGGTGGAAATTCTTGAAAAGCATTGACTTTTGATGGATCCAGTTCTATTCCTCAGCGACTCACAATAAACCCAAGCAATTTCTCAGTAGGAACCCTGAATGCACACTTTGTGGGATTCAGTTTCAGGTTGTACCTTCACAATCTATTGAAGAACTTCCTTAAATCTTTCATGTGATCAGTGGCCTTTTTGGACTTGATGATAACATCATCTACATATACCTCTATCTCCTTATGTATCATATCATGAAAAATGGTAGTCATGGCCCTCATGTTGGTGGCCCCTGCATTTTTTAGGCCGAACAGAATCATCTTCTAATAGTACATTCCCCACGGAGTACTGAAAGCCGTTTTCTCAGCGTCTCCTTCATCCATCCAGATCTGGTGATAACAAGAGAAGCAATCTACAAATGACTGCAACTCATGCTTGGCGCAATTGTTAATCAGGATATGTATGTTCAGCAAAGGGAAGTCATCTTTCGGACTGGCACGGTTGAGATCCTGGTATTCGACACAGACTCTGACCATCCCATCCTTCTTTGGCACTGGCACGATGTTGGCCAACCATGTCGGGTATTCTACTACCCTGAGAACCTTAGCTTTGACCTACTTGGTGACTTCTTCCTTGATTTTCAAACTCATATCAGGCTTGACCTTTCTGAGTTTCTGATTTACACATATCGGATCTGTTGGCAGTTTGTGAGCCACAATAGACGTACTCAGACCAGTCATGTCATCATACGACCATGCGAATATGTCCTAAAAAATCTTTAGAAATTCTGTGTATTCTTTCTTTTCCTATGGCGATAGGTGAACGCTGATTCGTCTTTCCTTGATGTTTTATACATCTCCCAACTTAACAATTTCTGTCTCATCGAGGTTGGACTTAGGTATGTTCTCAAAGTTGTCAACTTCTTTAACAATCTCGTCAGGTATGTCGTCTTTCTCTGAATCAATGTCCGTTTGTTGGGTTGTCTCATTGCATGTCACAGTCATTGGTTCATCAAGATAAGTAATAGTAATATTGTGTAAGTAAAGAAATGAGAGAAAAAATAATAATGAGTGTTGATTCATAAGAAAAGTCAAAATCCTTTGATAAATTACATAATTGTTTTGAACATTGGAGATCTTATTGCGGGAATTAAAAAATGCGAAAAGAAAATCATTTAGTAAATAAAAACAGTGTATGATGCTTGTTTTAGCCTTGCTACCCCGAGGCTCGTCGGGCTCTGGTTGTCCTGATGGTCCGGTTATTGAGGCGTGCCCCTCTGCTCACAGCCTGTATGGAAGGGCCTTCATCCCCCTCCTCCTCGAGAACAACACAACAGTCCATATCATTGTCTTCTAGGAACAAGTTCTTTACCGCTACCAATGCTTCTTCTTCGTCTGACCCATAAACAATGTCATCCTGTTGGAAAGTCTACTCCAGACACGGTATTGGCTGCTTTAGTGGATAGTAAGGAACGCGCCATTTTGGCGACCTATTGTTGAATTCTTCCTAAGTGTAATCATATCCTAGACCGAAAGTAGTGTCATGCTTCTTGACTTTTATGGGCTTAGCGATTCCTTGTAGGTTCTTGTCGAGCCCCTTGCCAGGTTCGTACCCACTCCAATTCAGTATACTCTTGATTTTGTTATCCTACGATTTATCTTTATCAATAGCATTTACTCGTTCAATGTGGTGGTAAGTCTCTCCACCTAGCTTCCTTCTTCCTTAGATTGCCGAAATGGTCTGGCGACTGTATATAGGGTTGCTACCGTCGCTGTAAATGATCACTTCCAGGTGATTCCACTCGAATTTTACTACCTGATACAGCGTTGATGCTACAACCCCATCAGCATGAATCCATGGCCACCCCAATAGCAGATTGTAAGATACTAGCATGTCTATCACCTGAAAATCGACATCGAACCATGTTGGTCCCAACTGCAGGCATAGACTAATCTCACCAATGGTGGACCTCTGAGAACCATCAAAAGCTTTCACATTGATTGCTCCTTCCTTTATCTCATGCAGTCCTTTACCCAGCTTCTTGAGCATTACCAGCAGACAAATATTGAGACTTGAACCTCCATCGACTAGAATTCTGTTGATGAAATAGTCTTCGCATTTCACGGTGATGTGCAGTGCTTTGTTGTGTCCCAGCTCTTCAGGTGGCAGCTCATCCTCATGAAAAGTGATCTTATGGCTCTCCAACACTTGTCATACCATGTTAGCCATTTCCCCGCCAGTGATGTTGCTTGGTACGTATGCTTCACTTATCACCTTTAGCACATGCCTTGGGTGGTAAACTTACAACTTCAAATGGTATGGGTGCACTTCCTGGAGATAAAATTTCGACCTCAATTGGTACTGGTGTCTTTGCGGATGATGTTGCTTCAAATTCAAGTGGTACAAACATATTTACCTTAGCGTCCTCAGATGGTTGAATCGGACTATGATTGGAATAAGATTACTATTGGCTTCTTTGGGTCATCACCTTCTCCAATCAACCTGATTGATCCCTCGGGATCCCAGTCATCTTCTATTTCAATTATGTGGATACCTCCACCCTTATGGTCTGGTAGAGGGTTGTTACGGACATTTGGAGCGGGTTCCTTTTCCACAATAATCTTGTTATCAATTAAAGACTGGATCTTGTCTTTTAAGGAATGACATTTATCGATGGTGTGCCCTTTCATGTTGGAGTGGTATGCATATGATTTGTTTGGGTTAACCCACTAAGAATGGTTCTCAGGGGTTGCAGTAGGGATGAGGGTGACATAACCAGCAGCTTTGAGTCTCTCGTACAATGGTCAATGGGTTCAGCAATGGTCGTATATTGTTTTGGAGGTCTGCGATCAAAATTAGGTCGGGGTCTAGGGAAGTTTTGATGTGCAGGGGGTGATTGATAGTGGAATGGTTGAGCATTATATGTTTGGTAGATATGAGTGGGTTGGGAGGAATATATGGATGAAGTAAGTTGATATGTGGGAGGTGGAGGTGATTGATAGGTTGGTGGTGGAGCTTGGTTAGAGGGTAAGAGTGCTTGGTAATTCGGAGTTGGCTGATATGTGAGTGGAGGTGTTGGGTAAGTTTGGTACTTGAGGGGAGATTTGGTCCTTTGTGCAACCATCACGGTCCATATATCCCTTTTCTTGGACACACCACCGGACTGTAAAGCCTTATTTGTAGTTTGCAAGGCCTTGAAGTTTGTAACCATACCACATTTGATACCCTCTTCAATTCTTTCACCCAATTTGATGATGTCGGAAAATTTATGATTCTCAATCATTATTAGCCGTTCATAATATTGCGGGTCTTGGTCCCGGACAAAGGATTTTTTCATTTGTTCCTCTTCTAAGGCAGGTCTGACCTTAGCAGCATTGGACCTTCAGCGAGTAGCATACATGTGAAACGTTTCTGTAGGCTTCTTATTTAGATTCTAAATATAGAACACGTCTGGCGTATTTTCTATATTAAACTTGAACCTGTCCATATAGTCGGACACCATGCCTAACCAGCTTGACCACTTCTTGGGATCTTGGCTGGTGTTCCAAGACAACGCATCTCCTTTCAAACTCCTTATGAACAGCTTCATGCGGATTCTCTCGTCTTTCCCTGCTCCAACCAGCTTGTCGTAGTATGTCTTCAGATGGACCCTTGGATCACCCGTACCATCAGACATTTCGAACTTAGGAGGTTTGTACCCCTCGGGTAGTTCGACATCGGGTTTTATGCAAAGATCCTCATAGTTCAGCCCCTCAATTCCCTTGCTTCCTTCAACGCCTTGAATCCGGTTGGTCAGTTTCTTAAATTTCTTAGTCAGGTTTCTGATAAGTAGGTCCTTTTCGTCAAACTCAGGTGTTATTTAGATAGGTTGAGTGGGGTGTGGCATTGTCTCCACGTAGATAGGGATGTTATGGTAGCCTGGTGTGTGGGTGTGGAAATGGTCATTTGTGCAGTTTTGAGGTTCTGGGATGAGTAGTGGAGTGTTGTTTGGGATATGGCAGCTATTGCATTGAGTTGGTGGAATAGTGTGATGGTGAGGAGAGGGATGGTTCTGTTGCTTTGGGATATTTTGTGGCGGTGTAAGGTTTTGAGTGTTGGGGAAATTGATTTCTGGGGTGCTGAGGGAAAATGACAGGTTTGCGAAATTTCGAACCTGATCAAGCTTTACTTAGAATTTCAGCAGCTTTTGTTCAAGTTGGGATACAATCTCCTGAGGAACCTGAGTACCATGGCCATTAGTAGCTTCTACCGTTCAGTTGGATTCTTCTTCCTGATGTTGTTCAAATCTTCCATCTTGCTTTTGTTCTTGTTTCTGACAGGAATGAGAGGATGAGTGGGTGGAGGCCCCTGGATCTCAAGGAATAAGATGATGATGCCAGAGTGCACGAACTAACATTTGGAGAGGGGAATAATAAACCAAAAAGTAAAAACAAAAAAGGTAACAAAGTTTGTGAGGATCATAAGAAGTATTGCAGTATTTAAACACATAGTGCGGAATGTAAAACGTGTCCTAATTTGGGAACATCTTTGTGCCCAAGGTAGGCCTAGAGACAAATTAATTTGGATAACTTAGAATGCTAAATGCCTCATTTTATTGATAAAAATAAGACGAATCCCAAATCGACACTAAGCAGACAGGAAATAAAGTCACTAATGGCCATTGGCCTTATTACATTTATAAAGCGAAAAGATAAATACCTATCTACTTGGTCCCAGAAGGACCTTCCTCAGGGTGAATGCTCTTGTTGATCAAATCCTCCAGCTCACGTAAGTTCACCAGTAAAAATGCCTTTGCCATGTGTTTTCCTTCGTTCCCTTCAGCGTTCTGGCAGTCGATGACTCTCTTTCTCACTTTTCCTTCCAATTCCAGTAGGCTATATTCTAGATATTCCAGCTTTTCACTGGATTTGGCGGCCCTCTCTTTCCATTCATTGATTTGTCATTTGACAGAAGATTCCTCCACCAGCCTAGCAAGAGTGACGGTGTGCTAACCATACCGAAGCTGGGAACCTCGTTCTTCATATTTTTGCAAGACAAATAAGGTTAGGCCCTTACCCCCACCAAACTCTACTATTTAATATCAACAATTAGCATGAAGCATTTAGTTCTCCAAATAAATGCACAGAACGTGATGATGTCCGTTTGGGTTTAGGGAAACCCATTAGACTTTGGACAAGGCTATCTTAAAGGATCATTATGTGGACAACATAACTGACCCGGCTAGGTTTGACCATGACGCACACAATTTAAATAGAGTAAGGTTTCTATGGGTTCTAGACTGGTACCCTTGAGCGGACAACTCAAGGGGGAAGGCACGAAACTATCGACTGCGCTGCTAATTGATTAGGTTTACCGCAAATATGTCTTTCCGAAGGGGTAATGATATAGGAAGAGCGCAACCACTCATTATAAGCGTTGCTATGTTATTTGTTTGGCACGAGTGGAGTATGATTTTGAGCATGATTATGAAGTAGTTAAAACATGTTGGAACATATTTGCACGTTAAGAAAGCGATAAATACAGCAGTTTCATAATTTAAAGCAGCAATAAAGGAAAGCAACAAGAAAACATGTCAGTTTTTGCAGTTGAAAAGGAAATTAAATGCTTAAAAAAATTTTAAACAAGTAATTGCACATAAAGGGGGTACAAATTCACAAGAACAATTTGAAGTGGTACAAACCTAAGATCCCCAACAGAGTCATCATGCAGTAGCGCCCCCCTTATCCCTCTTTGCATCGAAAAATCGGGTTGATGACATTTTTTGGGGTAGGTAACTCATTCCTTTTAGGAACTGGGTTTGCATTTTTGAAGAGTCACCACCTAATGATTTAAAGTGCATCAGGACACCTATAAGGTTCATTTCTAAGTTTGCTTGATAATGAGAGATAGGGTAAGGGCTAGAAATTATCCTAAGGTGAAGGTGTTAGGCACCCCTCAGGATCCACTAGTGTGGTTCCCGGCCAGACAGTTTTGTGAATTTTGTACAATTAGCAAATGGACAAGTATAGGCTCAAATAGTAAAGGATTTGAATCTAAACACATAAGAGTTTGAAAACAATTAAAAAGGCAAATTTTTAAAAGGTGTTACAATTTAAACATACTTGAGAATATAAAAGGAGGGGGGTCCTAGGTTTGTTTATAATATGGATCACATCAATGCGATACCCGGTATGACACTCCTCAAAAGAGGGGATACACGTGGTATTAGCGCACCGGTCATCATATCCATATCTACCCTTCCCACACCATTAAGGTATTAAAGCGCGGATTGGTCTTGACCTCAATTGCATGCTATTACCCGTTCCATTCCTATCAGTCCCGGAGGATTTTAGGACTACTACTCCTATAAGAGGGATGATTTAGGCTGACTTTTGAGTTTTAAAGGTAAAAAGGCTAAGGTGACATACAAAACACGTAGGGCTGCATATTAGGGGAAACATATAAATAATTAAGAGGCTCACATATACCTCCGCAGACAATGCACATAAATAGCATGACTTAAACACAGTTAGGGTCAGAATTTAAAGTGTTAAGGAAGGGTGTTTAAATTGTTGAAGTAGACTATATTTATTACATAACTCAGATAAGAAGTCCAAATCAGGCCTGCCTGCTGGTTGTAGCAATTGCTAATTAAACAAAGGCGGATTAAGTTTTATCAAGCCATTTCCTAAGACTTGCCTAAGCGTAATGGTGAGATCCAATGAGCATGATGTCTATTACTGATTAGGAATGCAGCAAAACAGTAAACAATTTAATGAGCAATTTGGATCATATAGGCATGCTTTCTAAACCGTATTAATAAAAGGAGCATGTTGTTTAAACTGATTCAAAACAGACAAGTTCGAGTCAAACTGCTTTTTAACTAAACTGGTTTTAGATCCTATAGACATGGGGTCTAAGTGTGGAAATAAAAACATGCAGAATTTGGTAAACAGATCCGATAGGCATGTTATCTACCCTTATAATAGCTAAAGCATGCATAATTACCCCATCTCTTTTCACTATCCAACCCCTCATATTCGTTACAAATTATTATAGACCAAAAGCGACTGAATTACATCAGAAAAGTGCAAAATAAGAAGTTACAACCATAGGAAGCTTGATTCTTGACTTTGTCTCTGAGTTATGGAATAAACTACCTCCAATTCCAATATTGTTCAAAGCCTTTCTCAGACCTGGGTGTGCCAAAGTTCCCTAAGGGCCTCAAAGGACCCCGAGCAGTACTTACACCCAGGTTTGCATAACCAGACAGAAATGAGTGCAGTGTGGAAGGGCCAGCCCTTATGGTCTAAGTTTAGAGGGAGCTCAAGGGTCCCAAGGCAAGGCTCACACAAGAGGGGCAGAGCCTAGGTTCTAGGAATATAGTGGAAGTGCAGAACATAGTTAAAAGAGATTTATTTAAACTGGACTGGGAAATAGTGAGTAGTAAGGGTGTTTTGAAAGAAGTAGTAGTAAAACTCAAACCACACAGAATCAGTAGTTACACAAAGGGGTCAAGGGGCTTTTGGGAATACATTGCATGAAGCATATGACCCCAGAAAGGGTCAGGTTTGGTCATGCATAACAATAGATGATGATGACATGCCCACAAACCAGCCAGAGAACACAAACACATAGAGGGGATATGGGGTTTGGGATTCAAAAATCAACAAACACATAACAAGTGACTGACAGAATACATACATAGGGAAATATTAATTTAAAAGGGTAGGGAGCATATGACAGCATGCTTGTAATGTAACTCGACTGCATAGACATGAGCAGAAGTAGGTAATAGTGAAAAACATTGAAACAGCTAAAGAAACATGTTGTTGTTGTTGCTTGAAAATTAACTAGGACATACCAGTAAAGAAGCAAAGTGCAAAAAGGAAAAGTAAGCAAATTTCCACAGCCTAGCCTTGGCTTTCAGCCGGCTAGACAAAGCAGTAACACAAGTAGTAGTAAAGAAAAGAGAGAAAGTTCTGAGTGTAAGCGTGTGTTCTTGAACTCAATTGTTCGTGTGTTTGAAAGAAGATGGGGGTAGGTATTTATAGTTTTGAAAACGAGTGAAGAAGAGGTAAAGTCTTAAATACAAACATGGAAATAATCATAATCAGAATCAATTAACACAAGTGATTCCCTTTCATTAAGGGAGCACTATTTAACGGATAGTAGCAGGCTTAATTAAGGAAAGAAATCAGTTTGGGGACAGATTAATTATTGCCATATAAAAGGGCAGTAAAATTATGCAGTAAATAATCAAGTCTAAGTAAAAAATAGGCTTATTTTGGGAAAGGATTCATCAAGGTAAAACATCCAGTCAAGGGAAATGAATCAATTAATTTTAAACAGGCGAGTGAAATTAGGGTTCATAAAAGAAAAGCTTTCTCAATCAGTCACCAGATCATGATCAATCAAGGAAGAAACATGATTCTGCACTTCAGTATATAAATAGAGTGAACAGAAGCATCAGACATGCGAGGCCAAACACATTGGCAAAAGAGATAAACATACAGTAGAGGCAGAAATAAGCTAGGATTCAGTAGCGAGAAAAATATTCGAAACTCAGTAGTCAAGTAGGTCAAGTAGTCACATAGAATCAACAGTGAAGAAGAACATAGTATCAGGTAAGAGGGATCAGAAACAAGTAAAGGTATCAAAGTAATAATAAGTGAGAAAAACCCCTTTACGAAATTAGGGCTTCGACAGTAGTCGAGTTTAAGAGATGAAAAGAACTCAAATCAGATAAGTCAAACAAGGAGAAGAGAGTCAAAACAAAGAACTTAATCAAACAAGCACACATTTAAACACATAGTTTCAAAATTCGGATGAGACAAAAAGGGAGCTAGGGTTTTAAGATGCTGAAATAAGCAAGTCATTTTAAACATAGCAACATCACAAACAACATTAAAATTAGAAACAAGATCTTTAAAAAAACTTAAAGGAAAACCCTAATCGTCAAAAAATGAAGAGTTATTTTGAAAGAAAATCGAGAGACCTTCACGAAAACACTTAAGAAGTTCATAGTAAGCACAAATCTATGGTAGATCTAAAATAAAATCAAAAGATATTAAAGATTGGGTTTCGGAAAACCCAGGAAAGGTGAGAAAGACCTTGAAAGTTACCGATCTAACCAACAAAGTCAAGGATCTGCATTGAAAGGTCATGAATGGCCAGAGAAAGGTCATGGATGGCCGGATAAAGGCCATGAATAAAAGTCGAGCAAGGACTGGACTAGATGCCTTCGAGGTCTAGCCATTAAACCATAGAAACAAACACCCAGGAGCCATAGAAGGCTGATACACATCTCCAATGGCCATGAGAGGCCATGGATTAGGCAGGGGTTGAGGTGGATTAGGGTGGGATTAGATGGCGGTGGCTAGTGTTCGTGAGAGGTTCCAAAGAGAATTTTGAGGGAAGGAATTTACGGGCGGCATTTGGTGAAGAATGAATTAGGGTAAGGGGTTGTTTAATGTTGAAAATGGAAAGGGAGGACGGTGGCCGTTGATCTAAATGATCAACGGCCATGATTAAAATGGTTAGGTGGGGAATCCAGGTTGGGTCGTTTAAATTAGGTTCGGCGTCGGGCTTAAAATGGAATTGGGCCAAGAAATTGAGTTTTAATTTGGGATCAGATTTAGGCTACAATTGAAACGCAATTGGGCTATAATAGCCAAATTCTCTCTTTTAAAATTATAAAAATAGTAAATTAATTTTTGGACACAAATTAAAAGCACTAAAATGACTTATAACATATAATTGAAAATTTAAAAATATAGGACTTGATTTTATGAATATAAACACAATTAAATCTTAAAAGAGTCTATATTGCAATTATATGCAATTTAGCTTTAAAAATACTAAATAAATTTGTAAAAATATGCAAAAATTACCTTAGCTATATTTTAGCATAAATATGAAAGTCCAATAAATCTATTACCAAAAATAATAATTTTGTAAGTAATTATTGGGGTTTTATGGATAAAAGAAGGGAAATAGATTGATTTAAAACCTTTAAAAATTATGAAAAAATAATTAAACATTTGGATATACTTATATATGCATATATATGCTATTTTGAAGTTATTTTGCATATTGAAAAATATATAGGGAACAATTGGGTATCAACACACGTAAACCATGTCAAAATGCTACAATAAAGGCAAGATAGTTCCAACATAGTACAAAAATCATGTAATTCGTAAATCATGCTCAGTTCCAGTAAAAACCTTTTAAAATTTTTTTTCAATAATTTCTAAAGCTTGATAAAACAGTGAGTAAACATGATAGAAACGTAAGCAGACCGTCGGGCAAAACATGTATCATAAATCGCCTTTCGGCATAATATCAACAGAACCAACCCCTTGGGCTACCTCACAATCACTCGTAATCATCCCCTCGGGCATAACATAAATCAAGAACCGCCCCTCGAGCAATAACATGGAACAACATCATCCCCTCGGGCTCTATCACATATCACACTGGGTACCCTCGCTCACTGAGGGTGTACAAACTCCGGGAGGGGCCTCTTATGGCCCAAGATCAATAATAAGCCATCTTGTGCCATAATCAATATATCACTCACTCAGGGTACCCGCGCTCACTCGGGGTGTACAGACTCCGGGAGGGGCCCCTTACGGCCTAAGCGCAATATCAAGCCATCTCGTGGCATAATCAAACAGGCTCTCGGCCTCAAATCAAGCCACCTCGTGGCATAAAAAATCAAGCCCTCGACCTCAAAATCATAAATCAGTACCACACTACTAGTGCGCTGCCCGATCCCATAATATCCTCACAACACAAGCCCTCGGCCTCACTCAGTCAGAAATCTCTCATGCCACTCGGGCAACAGTAAAATATGATGCTAAGCCCAAAAATATCATTTAAAGAGTTAAAATAGAGTAAACATGGCTGAATTATGAAAACATTATAATATAGCATGACTGAGCACAAATATAAAATCGAAACAGTGAGAAAATATCAGTAAAAATCCCCTAAGGGTCCAAACAGTTGGCACGAGGCCCAAATATGGCATTCAGCCCAAAACATGATGATAGAAAATATATTTTAATCAAATACAGAGTAAAATAGTTATTCGGGATGGACTAAGTCTCAATCCCCAACAGTACACGACCCCACGCTCGTCATCTAGTGTGTGTGTCACCTCAATATAGGACAACGATGTGAAATCCGGGGTTTCATACCCTCAGGACAACATTTACAATCATTACTTACCTCAATCCGGTCCAACTCTAGCTCGTGATGCCTTTGCCTCTCGACTCGGCCTCTGAATGTTCCAAATCTCCAAGAGATTACCCTTTGGTTTCCTCAAGAATCCCTCTCAAAAGCTTCTATACTGTTCAAAAATGGTGGAAAAATGAAGAAGGGTCGCGGATTGGCTATTTAAATACTCCCCAGGTATTCTTTATCGTGAATGCGGCCTCACACTCGCATTCGCGTAGCACAATTAGCTACTGACCCAAGATCCTCCTACATGGATGCGAAGGCCATCTCGCGAATGTGATGCACCACTGAACGGACTTTCGCGATTGCGACCCCCACTTCGTAAATGCAGAGCACAAATCCTCCCTTGCCTCCAGTTCCCCTTCGCGAACGCGTAGAACAAAAAGTCTTCATCACACAAAATACCTTTCGCGAACGCGATGCACCTTTGCGAACGTGATGAACAAAAATCTCTGCAACAAAAACCAGCAAAACTGCCAAGTCTAAAGCCCAAAATTTGATCCGTTAACCACCTGAAACACATCTGAGGCCCTCGGAACCTCAACCAAACATGCCAACATATCTCATAACATCATCCAAACTTGTTCCAGTCTTTGGAATGCTCAAAACAACATTAAAACACCAAATTCACATCGGATACAAGCCTAAGAATTCCAAATAAAATTCCAAATTCCGCTTTCGATCAAAAAGTCTATCAAACCTTGTCTGAATGACCTAAAATTTTGCGCACACATCACAAATGTGATAACGTACATACTCCAACTGTCGGAATTCCATTCCGCCCCTATATCAAAATCTCAGCTATCAATCGGAAAATGCCAAATTCCCTATTTTGCCAATTCAAGCCTAAACCTTCCACGGACCTCCAAATATATTCTGATCACGCTCCTAAGTCCCAAATCACCTAATGGAGCTAACCAAATCATAAAAAAGAGATCATATACTAACAACTCAAAACTTGGTCAAACCTTTCAAATTTTAAGCTTTAACTGAGAACTGATCTTCCAAATTCATTCTGATTACCCTGAAAACCAAAACCAACTATTTACATACGTCATAATACATCACACGGGGCTAGTCATGCCCGACAACTGGCGAGAAAAGTGAAAAAGCTTAAAACAACCGGTCGGGTCGTTACATCCTCCCCCACTTAAACATATGTTCGTCCTCGAACGTGCCTAGAGTTGTTCCGAAAACCATCAAATCGCTGTATAACCTTACCCTGCACATACCCGGGGTGATCCCACATCACCCTATCTCATATAAGTTCGATAACACAATGTAACTAAAATTTCACAATCAAACCTAGCCCATAAACCTTAGAACCACATTTCCACTTCTGAAATCATATAGAAAATCAGAAATCTCACATCTATACGTTGAATAAGCAAAAACAAGCTGTAACAAACCATACCTGCAATCTCAGATGCAATTACATGATATACCACATAACTCGAACACTCGTAGCGATAACTTCTAATCACAGCAGTTGCTCAAAGCATCCAAATTTCGATAATAAGCCTCTTATCAAATAAAGCCTCATCCCAACACTTTCGTATACTGCCAATGATAAAAGAAACACGTAGAAGTCATAACCATTCCCCAGATCAACCATTCGTGAAGCCACTTCCCCTTTGGCAAGAACCATGGTAGATTTTTGAGCCGATCATCTATATTATCCTTCCATCATGCTGAAACCGAATCTGTTTGTATTCATTATAGATCCCAACGATCTCATCTAATCCAATACAACTACTCTTGTGACATGACACATCCATACCATCTAAAGCCACAACTCGTGCAATCCGCATACCAACAAGCAACAACCAGAACATACTCAAATCAGGAAAAATGATCCAAATGAAAGAGCTATACCGCAAGCTCACCAGTACCACCACAACACACTACTAAGAACCCTTCACACATCGTAGAAACAAAACACACAAATCTAACCTGAAGGGTCATACCTCCACATAACTCTGCTACAATGTGCGACACTATCCAAACACTGGTCCACATGAAACACCTCAAGTCGCTATGCTCAAAATTGACAACCGCGCATAATTTGATGTCTAGAACCAAAGCAAATCATCATAACCACGGCAAAGTAATTGACATAACAATACACAAACCCAAAAGGACACAACTGATACGCCATCTGCCTAGCAATACTCAATTCTCTTTCCACTCGAATTACACTAAGAGACCCCAATAACACTGCACCACATGTGCCTATAACCAACAAGTCCCAATGCCTCGCAACACGGAAAGGTAACTCATAAATCTCCCCAGCTCACTAATAAGCTCAATAACAATTGAATCAACACATCCCTCAACAATACAACTCGGAGTCAACTAAGCTGACTCGATGCCGAACACACTTCTATATAGGTCTACTAATGAACCCTTTATCAAGGAGTCCCTAGACCCGTTGCTTCAACTCCTTTAACTCCGTCAGTGCCATACGCTACGATGCCCGACACCAAATCAATACCAAAATCATTGACCTTGTCCGGCGACATGCCCGGTAGCAGAAAACACATCCAGAAAACCCCTCATCACTTGAACTGAATCAATGGTAAGAGTCTCTGTACTGACATCCACCACGAAGGCCAAATAAGAAAGACAACTCTTCCCAACCATCAGCTGGGTCTCCAACAATGAAATCAACCTACTGAGAACACAACCCGTCGAACCTTGCCACTCCATCTATGGCATCCCCGGCATAGCCAACTTCGCCACGTTGGCACAACAATCTAGAATAACACGACATGGAGACAACCAGTCCATACCTAAAATCATACCAAAATCTGGCATACAAAGCAACAAGGATCCACACGGGTCTCCAAACCCCCAAAAGTTCCCACACTAGACCGATGTACGCGGTCCATGAGCATGGCCTAACCTCTCTATGATAACTCCCAGTCTTCAAATCCATACAGCATGCGAATCACCATATCTGATCCCAACTCCGCTTTCTGAACGTACAACACACCTCTAATACCCAATCATTCCACGAGAGGTACTCCTAAAATTCTTATGTGCCACCAAGCAAAATCGAATATCAGTAGTTGATCCAACAAGAGAGTGCCACAATACTAATGAAGTATCATCAACTCAATCATATTGCCCTTTTTCTGAAGTGTATACCCTCATCAAGCTATATCACTTTGTAATATCATTTCCCCAATCATCTGAAACTGCCCATGCTGTCTAAGAATTTTATGACCTTCCTTTCAGAACTGGACCATGACCTTACACATGCAAGTCTCAATCCTACACAACATACCGCATAAACCATATCATCCTAGGATAACCATGAGAACTTCATATTCCTTCCGAGCCACAAGCAACTATATACTCAACTAGCCAAGAACTTTCCATTGATCCTATCTAGAAGAAAATCACTACACATCCCACGCTCCTCACGCTCGTAGAAAATGTACATCTCTAATCATGGTAGAAACCATCAAAAACTCTTTGAATTCCATTTGTCCAGAACTAAACCGTCAGGACTGAATCCTTCTAACTCAACCAAGCTACGTGGGTCACTAAAACCCAAGAGAATTGCCGCGAAACACTTGTAGAGACTCATTACCCTGTAAGCATCCAATGAACTAATCATATTCTTGCCATGGCGATCTGGCCTACTACCAAGCTATCCCATCTATCTAAGTTCCTTCTGATTTACCTTCAACTTGATACTTATTCTTGTTATAACACCAGAATTCCTCAACCCTGACTCACCACAGGATACCCAAGTATAAAACGAAACCGTCTAAGGCTCATAAGCTGTTGGATACTCTCTTAAATATTCCCAAATGGACCACATTCCAAATACCTACCCTGAAGTGACTTCCTACGAATCCGAAGCCATTACCTTTCTGATACTGATATATAGAATCCCATAATTGATATAGAAATGACACAAGTCTTGGCACCCTCCAATGCAAACCTCAGTTTTTGGCCAAATATATACAACTTGAAAGTCTCTAATTATTACATGTAAAATCTTGAACCCCTTAGAACCATTCTCGAGAGTCATCCCCTTTACTCAAACCGTAATTAGACAGATCAAACGGACCGAATGACCTGTGCTCCAATAGCAATCCAACATCGCAGAATGTAACCTCACCTACAACCAAGCAACTCCCTTCTCTATGCATCGCACGTCCTTTACCAATAAACACTCAAGACATTCCGTGATTCTCATACACCTATAAAGCATAACATAACCTTTATTGAAATTTCTTTACTCAAGCCAACCTCAGTCTCAACCTCCATAAGTCATAACAAACTCACCTATACGCCTAAGAATGGGACAAATATGGCACATAACCGTGCAATCAACTATTCATTTGCAAAATCCCCCACTTGGATCAAAGCCATAGATCAAAACACACAATGTCTCATAACACATATACTCTATTAGTGCTATAACACTATAGTGAGATTAAACTCAATCCTCTATTTGCTCGTGAAACACAGACCATCTAGTACTTTAAATCTTCTACAAATCTCACATTAACCCTTATAACAGTCAAGCTCACTCTCTTAGGCAACGTAAATTCAAATTGCAACACATATATTTCCCTGGTAACAAAGATCTTCCAATAAACGACATACAAGATCACGCAAACTTCAGAACAATCTGCAGGAGATAGCCCACCTACCTCGCCTCAACTAACATCTCCTTGTACCCTTCCGCTATCATAAACATTACATAGTTACTTAATCTTCCTGAGTCTGAACTCATATCAATCTTCCTGAGTCTGAACTCATATCACAACGTGAAATCCACTTCACTTCCCAACTAGGCAACATGAAAAGGTTCTTCACACTCCCATAACTTGGGGCTATACCTCAAATCGAGATGGAAATCAAGCACTAAATAGTTCTTTTATCCTCAAACAGACCCTTCTCGTCACATTTTAATCATATGCACACAACTCACAGTCACATCACACTCGTCACGTAGCTACCCAATCATCACTTCCACTAGTAGGGACACCATCGGACAAACAAATCCAAAAGCAGATGCTCATACAATCAATGCCTCAGTGCTCAAGCTGTAGGCAAAACTCGACCTCAAGTCCTCCAGACTAGCCCAACATCAACACACAGAGATCACATATCGCCCCTCGACCAGGGAATCACATGCCATCGATGCACATCTGATACTGGGCGTTCATGCGCGCTTACGAATGCATGGAAGGAATTCAAAGATTACATTTCAAGCTGAATCAAGGACGCACAATAAGAATTAAGGAATGTGAGGTTTTTCTTAAAGGTTCTGCAGCCTTCAAAGGATAAGTACAAATGTCTCTGTACCGATCCGCAAGACTCTACTAAACCTGCTCATATCTCGTGAGACCTATGTAACCTTGGCTCTAATACCAACTTGTCACGACCCTAAAACTGACCCGGTCGTGATGGCGCATATCGTGAAACTAGGCCCGCCGACAAAACTCCCAAATTAACAATTAATTAATAAGAATCATTTTTGAGCCTTTAATTAAACAAATGTTTCATAATGTAAGTCTAAATGAATAGTGCAAAAATAATATACAAGCCCAATATTGGGGTGTCACAAGTCACAAGCATCTACTAAGGTCTGAATTCAACGAAAAGTCTAAAAGTGTACTAAATCAGTCAAATGAAAATCAAGAAGGAGAAAAGTTGTGTTGCGAACACCGGGCAACTACCTAGCTAAACTCCGATGACTCTGCCTCTGAGCAATCAACACCCGCTACCAGGTTTAGAATTGTAACGATCCGACCAGTCGTTTTGAGATTTTTCACTTCGATCGCCAGTTCTCAGGTATGACTTGGCCCATGTGGTGGAATATGACTTATGTAAATCGTTGGTTTGGGTTTTCAGGAAAATCAGAACGAATTTGGAATAACAATTCTCAGTTTGTAGCTTGAAATTTGAAAGGTTTTACCAAGATCTGACTTATTGTATATGATCTCGGATCGGAAATTTTATTATTTGGTTAGCTTCGTTGGGTGATTTGGGACTTAGGAGCATGATCGGAATGCATTTTGGAAGTCCGTGGAAGGTTTAGGCTTGAATTGGCAAAATTGAGATTTCGGCATTTTCCGATTGATAGGCGAGATTTTGAAATAGAGGTCAGAATGGAATTCCGAGAGTGACAGTAGCTTCGTTGTGTCATTTGGGATATTTGTGCAAAATTTTAGGTCATTTGAACGAGATATGATAGACAATTTGATCGAAAGCATAATTTAAGAGTTCTTGGAGTTCTTAGGCTTGAATCCTATGTTAAATTGGTGATTTGATGTTATTGTGAGCGTTTCGAAGTTTTGAACAAGCTTGAACGATGTCATGGGATGTGTTGGTACAAATGGTTTGAAGTTCCGGGAGTTCCGGGTAGGTTTCGGGATGTTTTAGGCCGAAAATCATAGCTGTAGCAGGTCTAGAAGGGTTGCAGGCTTCAAAACCCACCAGTGCGGTCCACACAAAAAGTAGTGCGGCCATGGTATGTGTTATGCAGACCGCACAAAATGAAGTGCGTCCCCGGTATATGCTGTGCGGACCGCACAAAATGAAGTGCGGCCGCGGTAGGTGTTGTGCGGGCCGCACAAAATGTTGTGCGGCCGCGGTAGGGAACGTTTCACTGGTCCTACTTCGGAAGCTTATATCGTTTGATCTACAAGGAATTTTGAGATGATTCAAAAACGAAAGTTGTATCCCTTCATGTATAGTTTCCAGAAAAGTGAAGATATCGTAATGTAGACATTGGTAGAGAAAGTTATGGCAAATATACTAAAGCTTGTCATTGCAGAGGAAAGGCTTTGCGGCCGCGGTCATTTTTGTGCGACCGCACTGGCTTTGTGTGGACCGCAGTCGAGTTTGTGTAGTCTACGCAGGTGGAAATCTGTGGGGTACTCTATAAATATAAGGTTTTGGGTTTTATTTGATATTTTGACCTACAGAGCTCGAATTTTGGCGATTTTTGAAGGTTTTTCAAGAAATTCTTTGGGGTAAGTGATTCTAACTCAGATTTGGCTAGAGTACATGAATCTATCATTTAATTCGTGATTTGGGATGGAATTTGGGCAGAAAATTGTGAAGTATTTCAAATATGTAAAATGATGATTTGAAGGACCAAATGGTATCTGAATTGGATAATTTTTGTATGGTTAGACTTGTGAGAGTATAAGGATTCTAGATTTGTGAATTTTGTCAAATTCAGAGATGTGGGCCCGGGGGTCAGGTTTGACCAATTTCTGAAAATTTGTGGTAATTCGATTGTTTTCACTTGGGATTTGTTCCCATAGCATATTGTGTCGTATTCGTTCTGATTTTGGATAGATTCGACGCGCGCGGAGGCCAATTCAAGGGGCAAAGGCGTCGCGAGTTAGAGATTTAGCCAGTTCGAGGTGAGTAATGACTGTAAATGATGCTCTGAGGGTTTGAAACCCTGGGTTTCACATCGTAGTGCTATATTAAGGTAAGACACACGCTTGATGAAGAGCGTGGGGTCGTGTACTATTAGGGATTGTGACTTGGTCCATCCTAATTAATGATTTTACCCTGCATTTGACTGAAACTTATATGTTATCATCATGATTTGGGCTGATTGCCATATTTGGGCTTCGTGCCAACTATTTGAACCCTTCGGGGTTTTTTATTACTATTTCTTCACTGTTTTGACTTACTAATTGAACTCAGTCATGTTATTTTTCACTATTTTACTGCTCAGTCATTTTTACTCCGTTTTGAGACTTAAATGATGTTTTGGGCTGAGAAATACTGTTTTACAAATGCCCAAGGGGCTTGTGAGTATTTTTGACCGAGTAAGGCCGAAGGCCTAGTTGTGAGGAAACACTGATATTGATTTGAAGTCGAGGGCCTAAGATATGTACGCCACGAGGTGGCTTGTTGATATTGCTTATAAGGCAGAGGGCCTGAGATATATATGCCATGAGGTGGCTTGATTGATATGAGGCTGAAGGACTAGATTTGATGCCACGAGATGGCTTGATATTGCGCTTGGGCCGTAAGGGGCCCCTCCCGGAGTCTGTACACCCCCAGTGAGCACGAGTACCTATTGTGATGTGAGATATAGCCCGAGGGGCTGATATTGTTCTATGTGATAACCCGAGGGGCTGGTGTTGTTCTATATGATTGCCCGATGGGCTAGTACCGTTCTATGTGATTGCCCGAGGGGCTGGTATTGTTCTAAGATATTGCTCGAGGAGCAGAGTTGTTGATATTGAGCCCGAGGGTCAAACCTTTATTTATTTATCTTTCATATTTACTTGTCATTTTACCTGTTAAACTATGGTATTTGTGCCCGAGGGGCGAATTTCTGGGCTTCTCTGCACTAACTATTTTGCGTTAATTTGTGTAACCGTCGAAAACCCATTTTCAAAGAAGTTTAAACTGAGCTAAGATATTTTAAGAGATTTTTACAGCTTCACTACTTTCTTACTGGTTTTGGACTGCTTCTATACAGCATATTGATATGTTTTACATGATTTCTTGCCTTCAGTCTTTATTTATTATTATTACTCACTGAGTCGGAGTACTCACATTACTCCCTACACCTTGTGTTCAGATTCATGTATGTTTTGGCTGATCGGAGGTAGAGTCATCAGAGTTTAGCAAGGTAGCTGCCGGTGTTCGCAGCACTGCTTTTCTCTCTCTTCATTTCATTAGTCCGTGTCACACCTCCTTTTAACTACTCCCCGATAGGGTGTAGAAGGGAGTTATTCCAATTAAAGTGACAATCGAAATGGGATTATCTATTTATTAAATTCAGAGCCTCCACTTGGGATAATTGTGTGGTGTCCCAAGTCACTGGTTCAAATCCCGAATCGAGGAAAAGATTGACTCTGTATGATAGTCCGCGAACCAGAAATCTGGGTAAGGAATTCTGTTAACCCGGGAGAAGGTGTTAGGCATTCCCGAGGTCCGTGGTTCTAGCACGGTCGCTCAACTGTTATTATTGGCATAATTATCGAATTTTAATACATGTTTTAGCCTATGGTATATTTTAGCTTATTAACCGCTTTTAATTAATTTTTGGAAGATTCAACGTTATCTAAAAAAACGTCTTGAACCACGCCATATGAAATGCACCCGGTCTACGACACATTTTATTTAACGTTGTTGAAATTTGGATTTGGGTCACATGAAATGCACACCCGAGTTTAGGAAGGTAATATTATTAGAATAACGCGGCAAAAGCAACTACGTGTTTTTAACTTTGCGAGTGCCATGGGAAATTTGCTAAATGGCGCGCCTCGAGTTCTAAGGATTTAAAAGAAATAAATAATTGAGGGCCACACATTTGAGATTTTATTTACCGCAGTGCACCTCGACTTACTTTAAAGGAAAACTAAAAATTTGAAGGGGCCATAAGCTATTTGTGTTATCTAGTACAGCTCCTCTCCACTAATTGATTAAAGGAAAAATGTCACCACTACTTAAGCTAAAAGTTTGAACAAATTTTAAAATAATAAATCCAAGTTCAGGCCAGCCTTATGAAAGAACATTTGCATTGAAGAGAGAAAACGGATTTGACTATTTGAAAACATCGAATGGCTCGTGCCATAATTAAGAGAACCAAAGGCATGAATGGGGTAGGCCCAACGATGAAAAACATGCGTCCCTTCTTTGGCAAACATCCTGGCCCAAATTAAGGACAAAGAAGGAGCGAGACTCGAGTTCGAGTCTCTTGGCATGCATTTAAGGTCAGCAACAATTAAAGAGGGGATCAATACCGAACCCAACTAACTACAAAGGCAAATCAGTATTGAACCTTCAAGCTTCGGCCTGAATGAGCCCAAGTCATAGTGAAAAGCGGCAGTCCAAATAAACAAATCTACCAACGAACGTGTATTGCCCAAGATTCCATTTTTATTTTGTTCAAATTTGTGAATTAACCCAGACTGTTACTGATTTTAGACCAACAATTGAAAAAGTAGGCCTCATTAACATCTGAAAAAGTAGGACTGTTACTGATTTCAGAACATTTCCTGCTTTCACTTATGTAATCAAAACATGATAGTAGGCCTCATTAACATCTGAAAGTTAGCACAATGCTACCATACAACCTATGCATTATTCCTTAATGGTGTCCATATTTCAAGATCGATAAGAATTCAGCTACCACACCTAAGAGTCAGCATACATGTTTTAACAAAATTCTGAAAGTGCCTACCAACTTTGCATCTATAGCAGTAAAAAAAAACTTGAGACTTCAGTAATCAAAGAAGTCACTCAAACTGAATAAGCTACTACTAAATCAAACTAACAATATCCATACATTGAACACATTAGACGCATAGGAACTTAAACAACATTAGTATTTAGAATGACAAGCTAAGATTTACATAGAGAAGAAGATTTGAATATCAAGCTTAACAAATAAACAGCACACACGACTGAATATCAAACTTCCAACTTCCATTTTTTATTTCATGTTCAACTTGAAGATCACATTATGTAGGTTTCAGAGCATGTACCTAGAATTTGCACAAAGAAGAATAGAGATAAACAATTGGCAAATAAATAGCAGCAGATGACAGTCCCAGATTCCACTAGTTGGGCAGTGCAATCAACTCACAAAACCAATGAAATAGTAGAAAATCCCAGGAAGGAAAAGAGCTCTAAACCAGTAAAAATGAACTATATTGCAATGATTTCAGCACAAGACCCAAACAACAAAACAATTTTCAAACCATTTCTAGCCCACAATCAAACCCAGATTCAGCAATTAGGACCATACAATCAACTCGAAAACCTGATAGAATAATGACCCTCAACAAACTTGAACCACAAAAACCTGTAACTATTGTTTTCAGAAATAAGAAAAAATCACTGATGAAGTTCAATAGAACAGTCTTTTTCACTAAAATTATTTAGCCATTTCTCCTTTCTGTATTTTTTTATCTCTCTAGTTCTGCCTTGAAAGGCAAGAATATGTGCCTTTATAGGCAAGGAAATAGGGAAGCATTCAGGAAAATTAGATTTGTACCTTAGTCCCTCTCCCATTCTCAGTTTAGCTTAGGAGCCCTTATCCAATTTCCTTTTTGTTTAACTACCCCTAGTTCAAATTTTAGCTTATTAGGCACTCCCCCTCCCCAGCTTCCTAGAAGCTTCCCAATTCTGTTACTCATAGATTCCCTTCCCCAATTTCCAAAACTACCCCTCGAGTGCTGGTTATTTACCCTCCCAGCCAAATAGACCCCGGGTCCAATTAACCCAAATTAATGGGTCTGTATAGACCCAATTAAGTTCCCTCTTGGGCTATTCAATCCTTGTGAACCCAATTAATATGAAGACAAACCCAGAAAACCAAACGTTCAAATTCAGAAGCCTAATGACTCAGAACAAAATTAAGCCCAAAGCAAGAATAAAAATTCAAACTATCCAGACTTGAAGATAGGACCCAACTGATAATCAAACACAGCCTAAATCTAATAGTGAATAAATGAAAAAATTGGAAATCAAAATTGGAAAACTAAAAGAAAGAGTAGAAGAAGGTAAGAAGAGAACAAAAAAATAGAAGTTAAATAACAAAAGGTAAAGAAGAGCAAAATACCTAAAAACAAACTTGGACCAGTAAAGAATGGTGACGAATCTTCAAGTCTTCAAATTTTTCGGCTCTGTTTGAGATTAATCGTGTGTTCTTTATCATAAACACACGAATAAAGTCAAAATGGACCTAAAATCTTCAATAAAATCTTGATTCGTAAATCTTGGGATTTTAGGGTTCATTTTTTGCTCTAATATTAGAGAAGATCGGGCAATTTTAAATATAAGTTATATCTTCTGAAGGCATTACTTCCTCTACGTCTTGTTATCTAATAAAACATTAAAGCTACATCCCATTATCTAGGAGGGTCCTGAAAATCAACAATCAGGTCTTATCTTAAAAATGACAATTTTTACGGTTGAATTATAATACCCTTCAACAGAACTTACGCTAAATCTTGTTATCTAATGGAAATCGTAAATCTAAGTCCCATTATTCAAGAGGGTCCTAAAAACTCCTAATTGAATCTTATCTCGAACTTGCAAACTTTGAAACCAATTTATATTCCCTTGTGGTACATTTAAGCTAGATTACACTACTCATGATTGTTTTGACTTTTAAACTAGGTCCCATTTTCCAGGAGGGTCCTGAAAACTTCAAATGATATCTCATTATCCAGGCGGGTCCTGAAAACTCCTAATGAAATCCCATTATCCAGGTGGGTACTGAGAGTTTACGGTCAAACCTGTGTGGTGCTTGCCTTTCCTTATGGAGTATTTCCCCGAAACAATCGAAACTTTCTGCCCCTATTTTAATCAAAGAAAAATCTTGTCAGTTTAAAATGTGGTGGTTAGTTTTTGGAATTCTTGCTAAAAGTCTCCCCACTGCCGTGCTTTGTTTTGACTGGCTTCCCCGAACTGGCTCTGAACCTCTTGACTTTCTGGCTATCTTTCAACCCACATGACCTCGGATGACTCGGTTGTTCTATACCCGAACCGCTGTTTTACACCTCTAACCCATTTTACTGAGCCTCTACACTTCCCATGAAATTACTAAATCATTTCATCGGTGGATCTTTTGCTGGCATTTTATCCCACTCTACATCATGCTATCTTTGGTATGTTCTGGCCAAACTGTGCTTTGCAATTTAGGAAGTTGGTAGTGAGCTTTGAAATACTTTCTTATTTTGCTTGACCAAGAATGACATTGAAACATCTTAGAGAAATGAAATTCAATGACCCTGAGAGTTAATGATAAAGAAAATCCAAAACTGGATGGCTTGCTAAAGAGGAAAAGGAAAGAGACTTATCTGAGTGCAACAGCTAGTACCAATGATCAAGACATGCATTTTGGATTAATTGGCCCAATCTGTCCAACCAATCAACTTTTAGTTGCCATACTTTGCTACCCCGGAGTTTCCATAACCTGTCTTCTTTGCCAAAACCTTGACCTTGTTCGGCCTGCGGCGTCCTGAAGGGTTTTCACCAACAAGCCTCTCTCATTTGTTCATATCTCAACTTACTTTTGCCTTATGGTGCCCGTGAGGGTTTTCACCAATAAGACTCTCTCATTTTTTATTTCTCTCAGCTCCCGTCGCCTTATGGTGCCCATGAGGGTTTTCACCAATAATACTCTCTCATTTTTGATTTCTGCTCGGGCCAGAGTGTTGCCCCTGAGATGAATCACCTCTACTTGCTCGGCTTGGCATCTCTCGAAGACTGATCAGAAGGTCTTTCTTTGGATCATAACGTGGGGTTTTGGATAGGGTTAGAAAGAAAGGGTGTCAAAAGGCTCAAAACAATTCGAATGGGTTCAAAATTACAACTTTTGGAATCATATTTCTTGCAACAACCACAACTTCTGCCCCAGTTTCTTTGCTTGGGGACTTTTGGATTTTTGTTTGATGGGACCGAACAGTGAGGTTGCCTCCGTATCCTTTAAAGGAATCAGGTTAAACGTAGTTCATGTCATAGGAATTACTTTGTTGTTGTGATTTTTCTTTCCGTTTCTTCCTCTTTCTCCTCTTTCTTTTCTTTCTTCTTTTTCTCTTTTTGTTGTTTTGTTGTTTTTTTTTCTTTCTTTTTCTTTTTATTCTTTTTTTTCTTTTTTTCTTCTTTTTCTCTCTTTTTCTTCTTTTCCTCTCCTCTTTTTCCTTTACTTATCTTTCACACTTGCGTTTCTGATCTTTGCTATTGATTCCGAAAGAGGGGTATGAAAGAAAATAAATAAGGCTCAAAGGGATAACAAAGGATAAAGTGTTTAGATAGTAGAACAAAATGCCTCCGTCATTCCAATCTTCAAAATATGCCAATTACAAACAAACACAATTTAACCAAAGAGATCATACATAATATCTTTTGACCGCATCAGAATTGATGGCCATTTCTACACATTTTCCTTCTACATCTGTTAAATACAAAGCACCATTGGACAACACTCTCGTCATGATGAACGGCCCCTGCCAGTTTGGGGCGAACTTGCCTCTTGATTCAGCCTGATGAGGAAAGATACGTTTCAATACTAATTGACCCACTTCAAACCTCCATGGACGCACCTTCTTATTATATGCTCTGGCTATTCTCTGTTGATACAAATGGCCATGACACACTGCTGCTAATCTTTTCTCATCCATTAAACTCAACTATTCCAAGCGAGGTTTGACCCACTCATCGTCATCAATTTCGGCCTCAGTGACAATCCGAAGGGACGAGATTTCAATTTTCGCAGGTATCACCGCCTCAGTGCCATATACTAATAAATAAGGAGTTGCTCCTACTGAAGTGTGAACAGTAGTACAATAACCCAGCAATGCAAAAGGCAGCTTCTCATGCCATTGCCTAGAACCTTCCACCATTTTTCGAAGTATCTTCTTTATATTCTTGTTGGTTGCCTCAACTGCTCTGTTTGCCTTGGGGCGGTAAGGGGTAGAATTGCGATGCGTAATCTTGAATTGCTGACATACCTCTTTCATCAGATGACTATTGAGATTAGCCCCATTGTCTTTAATGATCACCTTTGGTATCACAAACCGACAAATGATATTTGAGTGCACAAAATCAACCACCACTTTCTTGGTTACGGACTTGAACGTTTTAGCCTCTACCCACTTTGTGAAATAGTTGATGGCCACTAGAATGAACCTGTGCCCATTTGATGCTGATGGCTCAATTGGCCCAATGACATCGATGCCCTATGCGACAAAAGGCCATGATGCAGACATTGTGTGCAATTCATATGGTGGAGAATGAATCAAATCTCCATGCACTTGGCACTGATGACACTTGCGCACGAAACTGATACAATCTCGCTCCATAGTGAGCCAATAATAACCTGCTCGGATGATCTTCTTTGCCAATATGTACCCGCTCATATGCGGTCCACAGACTCCAGAATGTACTTTGGTCATGATAGTTGTGGCCTGTCTAGCATATATGCATCTCAACAATCCAAGATCCGGAGTCCTTTTGTATAAAACCCCTCCGCAGAAGAAAAATTCGCTCGCTAACTGCCGAATTGTTCTCTTTTAATCATCTGTGGCTTGTACCGAATACACCCCCATCCTGATATATTCCTTAATATCATGAAACCAGGGCTCACCATCAAGTTCTTCTACTACCACATTACAGTAAACACGCTGATCATGGACCTGAATATGCAATGGGTCAACATAAGCGTTATCCGGATTATGTAGCATTGACGCCAAGGTAGCCAAAGCATCAGCAACTTCGTTATGGATCCTTGGAATATGCTTGAACTCTACTAATCAAAACCGTTGACAAAGATCATGCAAACATTTCTGGTATGGTATGAGTTTCAAATCTCGTGTTTCCCATTCCCCTTGAATCTGGTGCACTAGAAGGTCTGAGTCCCCCAAGACCAAAACTTCCTAGACACCCATGTCTGCAGCTAACCTCAAACCCAAAATGCATACCTCGTATTCAGTCATGTTGTTAGTACAGTAGAAACGAAGTTGAGTCATAACAGGGTAGTGATGTCCTGTTCCAGAAATCAATACAGCTCCTATCCCGACACCTTTCATGTTAGAAGCTCCATCAAAGAAAAGTTTCCAACCTGTCCCTCCAAATTGTTCCAACTCATTAATATGCATTACCTCTTCATCAGGGAAGTAAGTCTTCAAAGGCTCATATTACTCATCCACTAGGTTCTCAGCCAAATGGTCGGCCAATGTCTAGGCTTTCATCGCAGTCCGGGTCACATAGACGATGTCAAATTCTTTGAGCAAAATCTGCCACTTCGCGAGCCTCCCTGTGGGCATAGGCTTCTAAAAGATATACTTTAATGGATCCAAACGAGAGATGAGGTAAGTAGTGTAAGATGAAAAATAGTGCTTCAACTTCTGTGCTACCCAAGTTAGGGTGCAACATGTCCTTTCAAGGTGAGTGTACTTAACCTCGTAAGATGTGAACTTCTTGCTGAGATAATAGATGGCCTGCTCTTTCCTGCCGGTGATGTCATGCTGACCCAGCACACAACCAAACGAATTGTCCAAAACCATCAAATACAGAATCAAAGGTCTCCCTGGTTCTGGTGGCACCAACACAGGTGGATTTGACAAATATCCTTTTATCTTATCAAATGCTTCTTGACACTCATCTGTCCACTTGACCACAACATCTTTCTTCAACAGTTTGAAGATAGGCTCACAAGTTGTCGTGAGCTGAGCAATAAACCTGCTGATGTAATTCAACCTCCCTAATAAACTCTTCACCTCAGTCTTCTTCCTTGGAGGTGGCAATTCTTGGATAGCTTTAATCTTTGACGGGTCTAATTCAATACCTCGGCGGCTGACTATGAATCCCAAGAATTTTTCGGATGGCACACCGAATGCGCATTTTGTAGGATTGAGCTTAAGATTGTACCTGCGAAGCCTTTGGAAGAATTTTCTCAAATATCTGACGTGATCAGACTGCTTTCTAGACTTTATGATTACATCATCCACATAAACCTCGATCTCCTTGTGTATCATGCCGTGAAATATGGTTGTCATTGCCCTCAGGTAAGTTGCCCCAGCATTTTTTAACCCGAAAGGCATGACCCTGTAGAAGTATGTTCCCCATGGTGTGATGAATGCCGTCTTCTCTACATCTTCCTCATCCTTTAAGATCTGATGATAACCCGCATAATAGTCCACAAAAGACCCCACCTCATGTGTGGCACAATTGTCAATCAGAATGTCGATATTTGCCAGTGGGAAATTGTCCTTGGGACTCGCTCTGTTGAGATCATGGTAATCAACACACACCCTGGTATTGCCATCCTTCTTTAGCATATGTACTACATTGGCTAACGAAGTGGGATACCGAGTGACCCGAATGACTTTTGCATCAAACTGCTTAGTGGCCTCTTCTTTGATCTTCACACTCATATCAGTCTTAAATTTCCTCAGCTTCTGCTTGACAGGAGGGAATGCCAGGCCAGTGGGCAATTTTTGAACCACCAAGTCAGTGCTTAAACTCGGCATGTCGTCATATGACCATGCAAAGACGTCTTTGTACTCAAGTAATGCTTTAATTATCTCTTCACTGAGTTGAGGTTCAAGATGGACACTTATTTTAGTTTTTCTCATATTATCTGGGTCCCCTAAATTGATTGCTTATGTATCACTCATGTAAGGCTTGGGTTTTTCTTCAAAATTGCTTAGTTCTTTAGTAATCTCTTCAAAGGCCTCATCCTCGTCGTATTCTGATTCATCATCACACTCTATTTCTTGAATTACTATTTCAGAATTAGATTGTCTTTTAAGACTGGGTCGAAGATTCCTCATGTATGTCATGTTATTGAAACCAACATAAAAAGAGTTGTACAAGGAAGAAAAGAAAACAAAAATAAAACTGTCAGGAATGAGGAAAAAGGGAAATTGCATTTCATTGAAATTGAAAGATAATAAGGTTTATACATCCAAACGGACGGAACATAGAACCTGAATTACAACCCTGGAATAATCCAGATAAACTGAAAGAAAATCAAAGCAAACTACCAAAACTCTTTCCTGGTGGGGAGAGGAGTAGCTTCCCAATTGTTAATCTTTGCACTGAGCCCAACAAATTGCACATCCACCTTGCTAGAACCCTCTCAAGCTTCCACCATGTTCACCTCGTCGAATAATTTCTCAAACCTTTCAAGCATCTCCCTATCAGGACCAACCATAAAATTGGGAACTGTTGTTGTTGGGCGTTTCTTGGTGTCGGGCCTGACAAATGATCTGGAGAGACGTAGGATGGGCTTTGGGAGGACCCATGCCCTCTGTTTCAACTTTTTGGCTCTTTTTATGTCCGCAACTGTGGGCTTGAACCCCAAACCAAATTCATCCAATTTTTTGGGGAGAGACACCGGCTGTACGATACCTTGTAGAGATGCACCCAAACCCTTGCCTGGTACAAAACTATTTTTCAACATTTCAACGGCTACCATGACTGATGTAGCAGCTACCCTCGAAGTTGGAATGCACTTCCCTTCTGGAATTTTCTCTACCGATACCGTGTCAAAAACCTGATAAACCCATGGACCCTTGTCGTCTTCAAACTATATAAACGGAATAATGGCATCTCTGTGGGCACACAAATTATCCTCGCCGTGCACAACAATTTCCTGTCAATCCCATTCAAACTTGACCATTTGATGCAGAGTAGACGGGACCGCTTTTGCAGCATGAATCCAGGTTCGACCCAACAGCAGATTGTAAGGAACAGCCATATCGAGCACCTGGAATTCCATGGTAAATTCAATTGGCCCTATTGTAAGCTCAAGCACTATGTCCACGACTGAATCTTTCCCTCCACCGTCGAATCCCCGAACGCAGATACTATTTTTGTGAATTCTTTCATCATCCACCTTCAACTTGTTTAGAGTGGAGAGAGGGAAAATGTTCGCACTGGAACCATTGTCGACCATTACCCGGGTAACCACGGAATCTTCGCATTTCACTGTGAGATAGAGGGCTCTATTGTGCTCAGTACCCTCCACGGGCAACTCATCATCAGAAAAGTGACTCTGTTTACCTCAAATATCTTGTTAGCTATATTTTCCAAGTGGTTTACTGAGATTTTTTCAGGAATGTGGGCCTCATTCAAGATCTCCATCAAAGCCGTACAGTGCTCGTCTGAATGGATCAATAATGACAATAGTGAAATCTGAGTCGGCATCTTCCTCAACCACTCCACAATGGAGTAGTCCTGCACTTTCATCTTTCTCAAGAATTCCTCTGCTTCTTTCTCGGTCACAGCTTTCTTCACTAGCACCGGGTTGTCTTTGGAGCTCTTAGCTTTTCTCAACTCATTGGGGGCAAAGCATCTCCCCAATCGAGTCAAACCATGGGTCTCACAAACTTCTTCTTTAACCTCTTTCCCCTTGTAAGTCACTGTCACTCGTTCATAATTCCAAGGGATCGCCTTGCTATTGACTATCGGTAATTGAGTTACCGACTTGATAATGACAGGGTCTATGCGGGCACCCTCCATAATTACAACAGGCTTGCTCGCCACTCCTGGCACAACCACTTTGGCTACTTCTTGTTTTATTGCCACATCACTTGGGGTCAACTTTTTGGCTACTGTAGACGGTTCATTGTTTGCCCCGCTCATCCGGATCACTAATTTCTCACTTGTTGGCTTTTCAACCAGCCTGACTTCACTGACCCGGATCATCATGACGGTCTGTGAAGGCTTCTTGGGCTCCCCTCCCCTATGCACTATCTCGATCATATTTGTGTCAGGATGGGTAGGCAACGGATTTTGGTTGACATTGGGTGCCTCCGGAGCTTGGACCTCAATATGAGCTCTTGAATAGCTATTTTCAATTGCCAGCACTTCTCTGTATCGTGCCCCGGAACACCAGAACAATATTCGCAACTCATAGAGTGATCAAGGTTCCACGGGGAGAATTTGGCAGTTTTGGCTCGATCGGACTGAGCATACCCAATTGTCGCAATATGTGGAACAAACTGGTATATGATTCTCCCAATGGAGTGAATGTTTTTTCTTTTGCAACCTCTCGTTCTTAAACACTTGGCTGGGCCGAAAACTTGATCCATGAGGGTTCTGGTAGGCTCTTAAGGGTGGATAGGCATTTTGTGGAGCTGGGTATGTATTTTGTGGGACTGGCGCACGTCATTGTGCGTGGGCCGGAGGTTGGCTGTATGTTTGGGCATGGTGGATAGAAAAATGGGGGTTTGGTGGTGGGTAATAGTGTTGTAGTGGGCTATATGGGGTATGAGGGTAGGTTTGGTGGTGGGGGTCGAGGCTGGTTATAGTAATGTGATGGACCCCTAGGTCCGAACCAAACTCCTGAAACAATCGTTGCTACATCCTCTTTCTTCTTCTTTCCAATTACTCCCCCAGTTCTGCTTTGAATGGCCTGGGTGGTTGCCTTAATAGCTGAATAGCTCATGATTTTGTTTGTCTTGAGCCCTTCTTCTACCATACTGCCCATCTTTACCACTTCATTGAAGGACTTGCCTACAGCTGATACCAGATGACCGTAATAAGTAGGTTCTAAGGCCTGCAGAAAATAATCCACCATTTCACTTTCTTTCATTGGAGGGTCAACCCTTGCTACCTGCTCTCTCCACCTAAAACGATATTCCCTGAAACTTTCATTGTGCTTTTTCTCAAGTTTTGTCAAAGACAGACGATCCGGAATAATCTCGAGATTATACTGGAAGTGACAAGCAAATGTCTGGGCTAGATCATCCCATGCGTACCATCTTCCGTGATCCTGCCGAGTATACCATTCTAGCGTTAATCCACTCAGACTCAGCCTTAAATATGCCATTAGCAGCTCGTCTTTCCCACCAGCTCCCCTAATTTTGCTACAAAAACCTCTCAAATGCGCTACTGGATCACCGTGCCCATCATACAAATCAAACTTGGGAATCTTAAACCCTATCGGTAGTTGCACATCCGAAAATAGACATAGATCTTTGTAAGCCACACTTACTTGACCTCCCAACCCCCGCATGTCTCTGAATGACTGTTCCAGGCTTCCTAAACATTTCTTCCTGTTCGGGATTTTTAGATAGTTTTTCAGTTTCTGCAGGGAGGTCAAAATGAGGAGTGCAGGAATAGGGCTCAGGAACCTTGAAAGTGGGCTCCGGGGGGTAATACTGGTTGTCGTGAGTCTGGAACAGAGGCTCACTAGAGGATCGGTTTAATGCCGCCGGTGGGGGTGCCATAAAAACAGGAGTGGTTGGTGGAGGAGGGTACGAGACTTGTTTGGGTGGTAGAGCTTGTGATGTATAGGAAGTGGTGCCACAACATTGTTGGTAGAGGGGAAAGGCCGGAGATGAGTTCACAGTGGGTGGTTCCTGGGTATGAGCTAATGGCGGTATAAAAGTAGGGTTGGTGGGTAAACTGGCGGTAGGTGCCCTTTTGCCCATGCTTGGTACATTTCAGCCACCTGCTGCTTCAGCTTATACAACTCATCTTTCAGATTAACCTCCAATTCTTTCACCTCTTTTGACGGATCGACAATACTTGCCTCAAGTTCCTGGTTGGTCATGTTCAGCTTGTTTTTGGACTGGGTGTTGTATGAAAGAGTTGCCAGAATGCCAATCAAACTAACCACCTGCCTGAACTATAATTTTATCAATAACAAACTGGTTAGCGATTGGGGCTTTAACAGATAAGCAACCATACATTTGAGGAGTGAATACACCTAAGCAGTTAACTGTTTCTATTATGCATTTGATCGGTTGCTTGCGTCATTCAGGCGTTTCCTTATTCCCGTTTGCAACTACTCTTTTTCTCTCTCCTTTTTTTTCATTTTTTCCTTTCCTTGCTTGGTCTCTCTTTTATTTTTATTCTCTCGTGACTCTTTCTTGTCTTTCCATTGTTTCCTTCTCACTGTTTCTCTTTTCTTTTCCCTCTCTCTCTTATTCCTCCATTCTTTTTTTTTCTTTTATCACTCTTTTTCTTTCTTTTGGTTATGGTCGAATCCTATGGAGATTGCCTACGTATCATGACCCCGCATGAATTAGACCGAGCGTAGTTCTGAGAGATAAGTGCATAATATAAATAACAAAACATTTTGGGATTTTCAATTTTTTCCATAAAACAGTTTTGATTACAACCACTCATTCTACCAAAATATAAAATTAACAAACTTGAATAAAATAATGAAAATACAGACTCACAAACAGAATAACAGACTCTAATAAAAATAATGAATACATTAATGCCTCAAATGCTCCTGGGGCCCGCGGGACATCATTCGGTTTCGCCACGGGCCTATGTGAAAGATATTTTTGAAGCCTCTCCAAGTCACTCATTATCTGCCGGACAAATGTCATCACTGCTGCAAAAAAGGTGGTACGAGTCATATCCTCACATGCTTGGAATTTCATAACAATGTAGTTTGCAATAGTTCTGATCGGCTCTCGGATTCTGCCCTTTTCCTGAAGCAAACGCCTGACCTATTGATTTCGGGCTTCTAACACCTGCGTATTATGGAGATGTTGCTTTTGCAACTGTTGCATTTCTTCCTCTATCCGAGGAATCAAATCATAACAGTGTTCCCTATCAGCTTTAAAGTCCTTGGCCTGCTTGGATGCCTCATTCTCGAGAATAACTATTTTTCTTTTCAGGCTAGTGATTGACCCTTCATACTTTCTTTTCATTTGTTGTACAAACTGTGTCCGACCTTTGCAATTGAGCCCGGACTTTCGCTAGACTGGCCTCAGACTTTTCTAGGTCATCTTGATACTCAAGGGCTTTCTTTTTTAGACTGCTTATAAGCCTTTCATCCGCTTGGCTCCTTTCCAGGTTTCTAGCAGTTATTTTCATCTTCCGAATTTGCGCTTTGAGGGCTTCATTTTCCTGGGTTAGCTTCTTCTTCTCGCCTTCATCTGCAATGGCTTGCAACCCATTCTCAAACTGAAGATCCATGACTTGCTTTTCCAGCCTGCCTATGGTGGCTTGGTACTCATTTTCTTTGGTCAACCAGTCCCATTGCACCTGTGCTCCGTCGGTAAATTGTTGGACATAGGGTTTCTTTGCGATCCTTTCGGGCTCCTGATGAACTCAGGATCTTTTATCTTACCCCTCAATGTAACCAGGCTCCACCTCACCTCTAGATAGATCTCGTACTTGAGTTTTAGGCTTTAAGAATCTGCACTGATGCCAAACCTGACGCACTCTTTCTTTTGGAAAAGCAGCTTTTGGTTCCAACTCAATAACCTGCTGACTCAAATCCTCATGGTGTGGGATGGTATGATATAGGCCTAACTGATGTAGAACTCGGTGCGGGGCATAAGGCTGGATACTCCGCAGACCCATTAATAGAAGAAAGCATTCCTCAGCCGACAAATAGATTACCTCACTGACCGAGAGCCACCTGAATGTCCATTCAATCTTATTTGCAGTCAAAGATCTCAAATGAGCATGCCATGCTTCCGTACCATCCGGGAACTCATAACCCTCTACCCGCTTTTCTTGTTTTTCAATGCACTCGAGACCAGTCATACCACAATTCAAGTAACTAGGACGGTGGCAAAGGTGTTCCTCCATCCATAATTGTGACAGAATATTGCACCCTTCAAAGAACTTTACCCCTTCTCGATAGAGGGTCAGAGCTCGGTAAATTTCTGCCAAAATCGTCGGCACTATTGTCCCATTTGCCTTTTTCATCATAAAGTCGGCTATCCCCACAAGTCCCAATTCTATGTTCCCATCTTTTCTGGGGAAAATAAAAGTACCCAGGAACGCCGTTATAAAAGCTAATCCTCTCTGAGCTTCTCACTTGTCTTGGATTCCCATGTGAGTAAGACCGGTATCTGGCGTCTTGAAGACACGAGGATTCCCGTAACATCGGTACAAATAGTATAAGGTATAGAATCCTTTGGCCAGATATCCGTCTCGGATGTCCCAACTGATGCTTAACAAGTCCAAAAATTTGTGAGAGGTTACTGTCCTCGGTGCTACCGGGTATTGATTTAGAAGATTCCCCTTAAACCCGGCGTAGCCTGCTATCTCTTTCAGTGTAGTAGTTAACTTAAATTAGCAAAGTGGAATACATTATGTGTTGGGTCCCAAAATGGTATCAATGTCTCAATTATGTCCTTTCTCGGCTTAACCTTCAAGAGCCCGACAAGACCACCCAATGCTTTTGTCACAACTTTTCTGCTATTGTCCCCCAAATCATGCCACCATATATGTAGCTCCAAAGGGATCTCTTCACGGACTGAGAAAGGTTCATTTTGAATTGTGCTCATCCTGCACATTTATTAAGGTGGTTTTAATTACAAGAAAACTATGACTCATTTTGACTCAGGAAAAATGACCATTTTTTTCAAAATTTCACAAAAATATCCCGCTTTTGCCAATACGGCCTTTCAGCACTTCGAAAACGAAGATTTTAAAGCTGTGTCGGCTAGCCAGCCAAAACCTTTAAAAATGACTAAAGGTGTCTATTCATGCAAAAACGGCCTTCCAGCACCCTTTTGGGGACATTCGGCTATCTTAGACAAGAATGACATCACCTTACTTATTTGTAATAAAATTAAAATTGGACCCGATGGGGTTGCCTACGTATCTCACACCCTGTGAAAATCAAACTGGCGTAGTTCGGGCAAATAAAATAAAACCAACTATTTTTCAAAACAAAACTATTTTTTCATTTTTTTTCATTTTTCTAAAAAATATTTGGTAAAGTCTCAGTACCATTTGGAAATTGGTTTTCCAAAACAGGTGATTTAACTCACTTAACCCTCACATTACTATTCTCTTTTTCCCAACTTTCTCCTATCATTCAAAAGCCGATCAACATGCAAATCCAAATCAAATAAATGCACAAGTAGCAAGTAAGATACATCAGGATGGTCTTTTCATTTTTGGTACACCTGTCCTAGACAGACCCAACCCCTATATTGAGTCTCCAAAGTCAAATGCATGTGATGCAAGCAAACATTCCTACTACGGATCCGACATGAGGTCTTGTTATACTAGATTTAAAACCTGGATTTATTGTTCTAGACCTGGCTTACCCGAGAGGACAACTTGAGTCGGGGGGGGGGGGGGGCGGCAGCGTACCAGCAATATAGAAGCTTCGCCGGCTTTGCAACTTGTCCGAACCTCGTACTAAAATTTAGGACATGATTCTAATAGAAGAGAAGTCACACGAAGTGCACACTCCTCCATGATTTAGAAGACTCAGAGAGAAGAAGGGTTTCGTAGCAGTTTATATGCAGTTCACAGAATATCAAAGCACTAAAAGCAACACTTAGCACACAAAATAACATATTTAATAAAGCCAACTATAACAATTCATCTAAGCTCGAATTCTGATCCCTGAACCAGAGATTATGGGTTTGATACCCAGCAGAGTCGCCAAAGCTATCACACCTCCTTTTTACTACTCCCCGAGAGGATGTATAAGGGAGTTTTTTTCAATTAAAGTGACAATCAAAACGGGATTATCTATTTATTAAATTTAGAGTCGCCACTTGGGATAATTGTGTGGTGTCCCAAGTCACCGGTTCAAATCCTGAATTGAGGAAAAATTTAACTCTGTATCACAGTCCGTGAATTAGAAATCCAGATAAGGAATTCTATTAACCCGGGAGAAGGTGTTAGGCATTCTCGAGGTCCGTGGTTCTAGCACGGTCGCTCAACTGTTATTTGTTGGCATAATTATCTTATTTTAATACATTTTTTAGCCTATGATATATTTTAGCATATTAACCACTTTTAATTAATTTTAGGAAGATTCAACGTTATCTAAAACACGTCTTGAACCACGCCACATGAAATGCACCTGCGGTCTACGACACATTTTATTTAACGTTGTTGAGATTTGGATTTGGGTCACATGAAATGCACACCCGAGTTTAAGAAGGTAACATTATTAAAATAATGCGCCTAAAGCAACTACGCGTTTTTAACTTTTCGAGTGCCATGGGAAATTTGCTAAATGGCGTGCCTCGAGTTCTAAGGATTTAAAAGAAATAAATAATTGAGGGCCACGCATTTGAGATTTTATTTAACGCGACGCACCTCGACTTACTTTAAAGGAAAACTAAAAATTTGAAGGGGCCATAAGCTATTTGTGTTATTTAGTACAGCTCCTCTCCACTAATTGATTAAAGGAAAAATGTCACCACTGCTTAAGCTAAAAGTTTGAACCAATTTTAAAACTATAATTCCATGTTTAGGCAAGCCTTATGAAAGAACATTTGCATTGAAGAGAGAAAACAGATTTGACTATTTGAAAACATCGAATGGCTCGTGCCATAATTAAGAGAACCAAAGGCATGAATGGGGTAGGTCCAACGATGAAAAACCTGTGTCCCTGCTTTGGCAAACATCCTGGCCCAAATTAAGGAGAAACCAGGAGCGAGACTCGAGTTCGAGTCTCTTGGCATGCATTCAAGTTCAGCAACAATTAAAGAGGGGGTCAATACAGAACCCAACTAACTACAAAGGCGAATCAGTATTGAACCTTCAAGTTTGGGCCTGAATGAGCCCAAGTCTTAGATAAAAGTGGCAGTCCAAATAAACAAATCCATCAACGAACGTGTATTGCCCACAATTCCATTTTTGTTTTGTTCAAATTTGTGAATTAACCCGGACTGTTACTGATTTCAGACCAATAATTGAAGAAGTAGCATACCAACTAAGTAAAATCAGACCCAAAAATTCAAAACTGAGGTGGGACAATCATCAGAACATTTCTTGCTTTCACTTATGTGATAAAAACATGACAGTAGGCCTCATTAACAACTGAAAGTCAGCAGAATGATACCATACAACCTATGCATTATTCCTTAATGGTGTCCATATTTCAAAATCAATAAGAATTCAGCTACCACACCTAAGAGTCAGCATACATGTTTTAGCAAAATCCTGAAAGTGCCTACCAACTTTGCATATATAGCAGTAAAAAAACCTTGTGACTTCAGTAATCGAAGAAGTCACTCAAACTGAATAAGCTACTACTAAATCTAACTAATAGTATCCATACATTGTACACATTAGACGTATAGGAACTTTAAAAACATTAGTATTTAGAATGACAAGCTAAGATTTACATAGATAAGAAGATTTGAATATCAAACTTAACACATAAACAACACACACAACTAAATATCAAACTTCCAACTTTCATTTATCATTTCACATTCAACTTGAATATCACATTATGTAGGTTTTAGAGCGTGTACTTGGAATTTGCACAAAGAAAAATAGATGAACAGTCAGCAAATAAACAGCAGCAGATGACAGTCCCAGATTCCACTAGTTGAGTAGTGAAATCAACTCACAAACCCAATGAAACAGTAGAAAATCCCAGGAAGGAAAACAGCTTTAAACCAGTGAAAATGAACTATATTGCAATGATTTCAGCCCAAGACCCAAACAACAAAACAATTTTCAAACCATTTCTAGCCCACAATCATACCCAGATTCAGCAATTAGGACCATACAATCAACTCGAAAACCCGATAGAATAGTGACCCTCAACAAACTTGAACCACAACAACTTCTCAAAACCCAATGTCAATCAATTTCAAATCATAAAACCTGTAACTATTGTTTTTAGAAATTAGAAAAAATCACTGATGAAGTTCAATAGAACAGTCTTTTTTACTAAAATTATTTAGCCGTTTCTCCTTTTTGTATTTTTTATCTCTCCAGTTCTTCTTTGAAAGGCAAGAATATGGTCCTTTATAGGCAAGGAAATAAGGCAGCATTCCGGAAAAGTAGGTTTGCGCCTTAGTCCATCTCCCATTCTCATTTTAGCTGTTACAAACCATATCCACATGTGTTAGTTCATTCCATATATTAGTTAATATAAATCCAAGAAGGAATTATCTTTGATATGATAAGAAGTCAATCCTATTGGTCTTAAGTGATACAAGAGTGTATAAGGGTGATTAACCAGTATTAGAAGTTAAACGAATCAAGGATGTTGTAACTCGTATTTTCAGGTAATCTAGCGGTGCTTAATACACTCAAGAGGTCATTTATTAAGGTATTTTAATCATATAATATCCGTATCATAAGTCTTGAAGTCAAACGAGTTATGAAACAAAAGTCGACAAAAGTTGTCGCAACTTAGGTTCATAATTTTACTTAAACATTAGGTCAAATGTTTCTAATCTTTTCTAATAATTTACAAGGAATTATGGGGTGATCTACCAACAAAATTAAATATCTATGAGTCTTGTTTCCAACGCATTAAACCGTTCATCGATACGATCTCGGAGTAGAGAGATATTTGCGTTTTCGCGAGACTACGCCAAGCACCTCTCTATGGGGCCCACTAAGGCGGTTTAAGATATTTGAACCTATATAGGATGCCTCCAGCCCGTTTTAAGTCATTTCTTCTCACTATTTTCAGACCTTAGAACCCTAGGAACATCCTCTCAAGGTTCTCTCAAGATTCAAGACCCAAAAAAGGGCAAACAACACAAATCAAGTGTCGGGAATTCCGTGGCGCTAGTAAGTCTCTTGTTCTTCTTGTTGTTGCTCATTTTTGTGTCGTTCCAGCTCGTGTGGGAGGTTGTTTTAAAGGGTTTATGTTCTGTAAATACTCCCTCATGTTCTTAATATCAATCCTAGGTGATTTCAAGCCTTCTAAAGTGATTCTAGTGCCGAAAAACACTAATTGATCGCTAGTTTTGCTTTTTTGTTGTTGTGGCAGCATTGGAGGGATATTTCATGGAAATTTAAGGTCAAATTGGAGTTGTTCTTTCTGTATAAAGGTAAGGAACCTCTTACTCTATATGTATTTAAGATTATCCAAGTTGCGGCTAAGCCATTGAAGCTAGAACTTGTGAAATATATATCGAAAGGCTTGGTAGTAATGTTATTGTTTTGTGGACTGTTTTGCGTTGTTGTTGGGCTGCGTATTTTACTACTATCTTGTGGAGTTTTGGAGGAGGAAGGGTGTGGAGAAACACCATATATATGTAGGGTTATGGGCTGATAGTTATTCGTAACATTTCCAGGTTGTTTGACACGACTACGGTGGTCGTCGTATGTATGGAGTGATTAGGCTGTGTGTGGACTATTTTGGGAGGCTCAATATGTTTATTATTGATGTTGTTTGGGCTGTTTGGTGACTGTTTTGAATGGTGTGAGGTCATATATATAGGGGAGGTGTTGTCCGTTTCATCGTAAAATAGGTTGTGGTCGATACATAATAGTTATGACGCTTAAATGATAACGATAGTATCGTTTCTCTTATTGTAGACTAAGGAGTTTTGACAATTGCATAGCTTGAGATTGGGGCAGTATATACAAGGTATGTGAGGCTATCCCTTTCCTTCTTTTGCACGACTCCAATTGTACATAATGTAATGAACGAGCTTCCAAAGATACTCTACTCTTAGAAGCTAGCAGTACTTACATTGTTTTCCCTCTTATGGAACGATTGATGTTAATGTTGCTTCTCTTATTCTTATGTTATCAATGTTGTTGGTACTTCCTGATTCTTATAAGGTTCATAGTGAAGAGTTAGTCCTAATAACGTGTACAGAGGATACCGACCTTACGTCACTCCGAAAGGTTTAGAATGTGATTCCATGAGTCGAGCATGCATTATATATATGTATCTATTTTACTCTACCGAGCCACGCTATAGTTGGCCGGGTACGGCACCTATTGTGCAACCACTGATCAGTTGGGTTTTACCGAGCTCCACGTGGCCGGGTACGATTCTACCGAGCCTATTATGGCCGGGTACGATATGATGATGATGATGCCCATAGAGGCGAATGCTTTAAAGGTTTATGTATTTATACATATGTATCATGCATTTCATGTAAGTAGCCCTCAGAGGTACTAAGATGTTACAGGTTGTATATTCTCTATCCTTGCTTACATTACTGATCGTATTTATGGTTCCTTGCCTTACATACTCAGTACTTTATTCGTACTGACGTCCTTTTATTTGTGGACGCTGCATGTCGTGCTGCAGGTCCTGATAGACAGGCAGGTGCAGCTCCCCCACCACAGTAGACTGTCCAGTTCAGCGGTGATTGGCGAGATCCCTTCTCCGGACTTGCCTTGGTCTTGGTATGCAATTTTTGTTATAGACATTATGGGTATGTCGGGGCCCTATTCCGGCTATGTTGCAACACTTATGTTCTTTTAGAGGCTCATAGACAGGTGTCGGCTCATGTATAGTTTGGTATGCCTTGTCGGCTAGTTTTTGTTGTATAGTCTTTCATAGTAGCGTGGTAGCTCATACCTTATATGTAGTTTCTTGATTGTCTGGTCATCCCCTGCTATGTATGTTCATGCCGTCATATTTTATTGCTGGTTGTCCATGATCTAGGTCTACCATTTATATTGATCTCGTCAGCCCTAAAAGATAATAATGAAGGTTAGATGAAATGTGCGTTGGTGCTCGGCAAGTGTGGTCGGGTGCTAGTCATGGCCCTTCAGTTTGGGTCGTGACAAACTTGGTATCAGAGCAAGTCTGTCCTAGGGGTTGTCTATGAGCCGTGTCTAGTAGAGTCTTGATTATGGATGTGTAGCGCGCCACATTTATAATCAGGAGGCTACATGACATCTAGGGTTGTTACCTTCTTCCTGAATCTAGATCGTGCGTAGAGTTGAGTCGTAAGTGTTCGTCTCTAATATTCACCTTGTTTTTTTTCAGTGATGCCTTCGACTAGGAAGCAAACGATTAGTAGACGGCTTGATACAGCAGCGGGAGAGGGTACCATTCAGGTGCCCCAAGTTAGAGCAGGACAAAGTGAGGCTCAAAGTGAGATGCCCTCTCATACCTCATCTACTCCATCTCCTCCAGAGGATATTAGAAGGCACCCAGCGCCTCCAGTTCCTCCGTCTGGCACTCCAGACCAGGATATGCGGAGTGCTTTGCAGTTATTGACTAGCTTGGTAGCTGCTCAGGCTCAGAGGCAGAATACAGGTGCTGCTGAGAAACCAGTTAGTACAAGAGTTCGTGATTTTATTAATTTAGACCCTCCAGTGTTTACCGGATCAGACCCCAAGGAGGACCCACAGACTTTTATTGACCAGGTTCATCGTACACTTCGGGTTATGCATGTTAGTGATACAGAGGCAGTAGAGTTGGCTTCTTATCGGCTACGGGATTTAGCGGTTCTCTGGTATGATAGTTGGGAGAGATCCAGGGGTCCGAACCCTCCTCCAGCTGTGTGGAAGGAATTTTCTGAGGCCTTTCTTCGTCACTACTTGCCAGTTGAGATACGACGAGCTAGAGCTGATAAGTTCTTGAACCTTAGACAAGGTAATATGAGTGTGCGAGAGTACAGTATGCAGTTTGATTCTTTGGCAAGGTATGCTCCCCATATGGTGGCCGAGATGAGTGATAGGGTGCATATGTTCGTGAATGGGTTGGGACCACATCTGATAAATGAGTGTACGACAGCCTCCTTGGTGGAGGGCATGGATATTTCCCGTATTCAAGCTTATGCCCAGACCCTAGAGGATCGTAAGCGCCAGCAGAGGGCAGTTAGGGAGCAGGATAGGGGCCAGCATAAGAGGGCGAGATTTGCAGGGTATTCTGATGACTTCAGAGGCCGCATCAGGCCACAGTTTTCGAGGAGTTCGGCGCCACCTGTAGCTAGTGCTCCTCCACAGTTTCAGAGGCCTCGATATGATCGATCCTATTCTGGTCCAGGTCAGAGTTCGCGGGCATCTGGCTCGCAACATCACAGGGATACTAGTCAGATGAGACCCCCAACACCACATTGTGATCAGTGCGGCAAGGCCCACTTTGGACTGTGTCGTCGAGGTTCTGATGCATGCTATTCGTGCGGACAGCCTGGCCATATGATGCGGGATTGTCCTAATAGAGGAGGTGATGGTATGGCTCAGCCGACTGGATCTGTGTCTGGTTCTTCCTCATCAGTTCGACCTCCAGCACGGGGTTTTCAGCAGTCGACAGGTCGTGGTAGGGGTAGAGGTGCAGTGCCGAGTTCGAGTGGTGCTCAAAATCGAACCTATGCTCTAGTAGGTCGACAGGATCTCGAGTCGTCTCCAGATGTTGTTACAGGTATTATATCTGTGTTTTCTTATGATGTATATGCGCTGATTGATCCGGGATCTACATTATCATATGTTACACCCTTTGTGGCTAATAAGTTTGGCATTGAACCTGAATTGATAAGTAAACCCCTTGCGGTATCTACTCCGATAGGAGATTCTGTGATTGCTAGAAGGGTATATAGAGGTTGCACTGTGATGATTTGTAGTCGTCAAACCTCGGCAAATTTATTTGAGTTAGAAATGGTTGATTTTGATGTGATAATGGGAATGGACTGGTTGGCCTCATGCTATGCAAATGTTGATTGTCGTACGAAGATGGTTAGGTTCCAATTTCCAGGTGAACCCGTCATTGAATGGAAAGGGAACATTGCTACACCGAAAGGTAGGTTTATTTCCTATCTTAAGGCAAGGAAAATGATCTCAAAAGGTTACATTTATCATCTCGTTCGCGTTAGGGATGCGGAGGCGAAACCGCCTACTTTACAATCAATCCCTGTGGTCAACGAATTCCCAGATGTTTTCCCAGATGAACTCCCAGGCCTTCCTCCTGAAAGGGAGATTGAGTTTAGCATTGATGTGTTGCCTGACACTCAACCGATCTCTATTCCTCCATACAGAATGGCCCCGGCAGAGTTGCGAGAGTTGAAGGTGCAGTTGAAGGACTTGCTGGATAAGGGCTTTATTAGGCCTAGCACTTCACCTTGGGGTGCACCAGTCCTATTCGTGCGGAAGAAAGACGGGTCGTTACGGATGTGTATCGACTATCGACAGTTGAATAAGTCTACTATAAAGAACAAGTATCCACTTCCAAGAATTGATGACCTGTTTGACCAACTCCAGGGTGCCAAGTATTTCTCTAAGATTGATTTACGTTCAGGGTATCATCAGGTGAGGGTTAGGGAGAAGGATATTCCAAAGACGGCCTTCCGGACAAGATATGGGCACTTTGAGTTCTTGGTGATGTCGTTCGGGCTAACAAATGCCCCAGCAGCTTTTATGGATCTCATGAATACTATATTCAGGCCCTATCTTGATGTGTTCGTGATTGTATTCATTGATGACATTCTAGTGTATTCTCGTTCGGAGGCGGAACATGCGGGCCACTTGCGGATAGTATTACAGACGCTTCAGGATCGTAAGTTATATGCTAAGCTCTCCAAATGTGAATTCTGGCTGAACTCAGTAGCATTCCTTGGCCATGTGATATCTGATGAGGGTATTAGTGTCGACACTCAGAAGATCGATGCAGTAAAGAATTGGCCGAGACCTACAACACCATCAGAAGTCCGCAGCTTCCTAGGGCTAGCAGGATATTATAGGCGGTTTGTAGAAGGATTTTCCTCTATATCATCACCATTGACTAAGTTAACACAAAAAGCTACCAAATTCCAGTGGTCTGACACTTGTGAACGTAGTTTTCAGGAGCTGAAGAATCGATTGACATCTGCACCAGTGCTCACTCTTCCTGAAGGAACAGAAGGTTATGTGGTATATTGTGATGCCTCAGGTATAGGTTTGGGGTGCGTATTGATGCAGCGTGGGAATGTGATTGCTTATGCATCAAGACAATTGAAGAAGCATGAAAAGAATTATCCAACCCATGATTTGGAATTGGCTGCAGTAATATATGCTTTGAAGATATGGCGGCACTACTTATACGGCGTCCATGTTGACATCTACACAGATCACAAGAGTTTACAATACATCTTCAAGCAGAAAGAGTTGAATTTGAGGCAGCGTAGGTGGCTTGAATTATTGAAAGACTACGACGTCGAGATATTGTATCATCCCGGTAAAGCCAATGTTGTGGCAGACGCTCTCAGCCGTAAATCAATGGGAAGCTTAGTACATATTGAGGCAGGTAGATGGGGGTTGATTAAAGAGCTTCATCAGCTAGCCAATATGAGAATCAGATTGTTAGACTCTGATGACGGAGGTGTTACTGTACAGAATACATCAGAATCATCTTTGGTAGCCGAGGTAAAAGCACGACAATATGAAGATCCTATCTTAGTACGATTAAGAGAAAGCATTCAACAGTGTAAAAGTATGGCTTTTGGGATCGGAAAAGACGGGGCACTGAGATACCAGAGCCGATTGTGTGTGCCTAATGTGGCAGGGTTGCGAGAGAAGATTATGAATGAGATTCATCAATCCCGATATTCCATCCATCCCGGCTCGACAAAGATGTATCATGATGTCAAGGAGCAGTATTGGTGGGATAATATGAAGAAGTCTATTGCAGAATTTGTAGCCCAGTGTCCCAATTGTCAACAAGTAAAGATAGAACATCAGAAACCCGGTGGATTGCTTCAAAATATAGAGATTCCGACCTGGAAGTGGGAGGTGATTAATATGGACTTCATTATTGGATTACCTCGCTCTTATCATAAGTTTGACTCCATCTGGGTGATAATTGATCGACTTACAAAATGTGCCCATTTTCTGCCAGTGAAGACAACTTACACGGCTGAAGATTATGCAAAGTTGTATATCAAGGAGATTGTTAGGCTTCATGGTGTGCCCATATCTATTATATCAGACCGAGGAGCTCAATTTACGGCTAACTTTTGGAGGTCTTTCCAGAAGGGTTTAGGCACACAGGTAAATCTCAGCACTGCATTTCATCCGCAGACTGACGGACAGGCTGAACGTACCATTCAGACACTGGAAGATATGCTACGAGCATGTGTTCTAGATTTTAAGGGGAATTGGGATGATCATCTTCCACTCATAGAATTCGCCTATAACAATAGCTACCATTCCAGTATTAAAATGGCCCCATACGAGGCACTATACGGGAGGAGATGTAGATCACCAGTTGGATGGTTCGAAGTCGGTGAAACAGAATTATATGGGCCAGATTTGATTCACCAAGCTATTGAGAAGGTGAAAGTGATACAGGAGCGATTGAGGACGGCACAAAGCAGGCAAAAATCTTATTCTGATGTCCGACGTCGTGATCTAGAGTTTGAGGTTGGTGATTGGGTTTTCCTGAGGATCTCACCAATGAAGGGTATTATGCGTTTTGGGAAGAAAGGTAAGCTGAGTCCAAGGTATATCGGGCCGTATAAAATTCTTCGACGGATTGGACAGGTTGCTTATGAGTTAGAATTGCCATCCGAATTGGAATTTGTCCACCCGGTATTCCATGTATCTATGTTGAGAAAATGTATTGGAGACCCTTCTCGAGTCGTCCCTATCAAAGATGTACAAGTTACAGAGGACCTATCATATGAAGAAGTGCCAGTGGCGATATTAGATCGGCAAGTCCGCAAGCTGAGAACAAAAGATGTAGCTTCCGTCAAAGTATTGTGGAGGAACAAAAATATGGAAGAAATGACATGGGAAGCAGAAGAGGAGATGAAGTCTAAATACCCTTACTTATTCCAGAATGAAGATAACAAGGATGCTGGTGGAAGACAGGATACATTGGAAGGTGAAACGGCTCTATGAGGTAAGCAATAATTTGAGAATACTCCTCCTTAATACAAAATGGTGATATGTAGATAATGTAAATACGCATAATGCTTTGTGTAGCCTTGTGAAGCCATATGTTGGGCTTAATTACTTGCAAGTTTTTCTAGTGACCATTTTATAGGGGAAAATTGATCGGAAATTTCCATTGGAATCCACGATGATTTAAACTCCCCATAAACCCTTACATTCGAGGACGAATGTTCCTAAGGGGGGGAGGGTGTTACAACCCATATCCACATGTGTTAGTTCATGCCATATATTAGTTAACATAAATCCAAGAAGGAATTATCTTTGAGATGATAAGAAGTCAATCCTATTGGTCTTAAGTGATACAAGAGTGTATAAGGGTGATTAACCAGTATTAGAAGTTAAACGAATCAAGGATGTTGTAACTCGTATTTTCAGGTAATCTAGCGGTTCTTAATACACTCAAGAGGTCATTTATTAAGGTATTTTAATCATATAATATCCGTATCATAAGTCTTGAAGTCAAACGAGTTATGAAACAAAAGTCGACAAAAGTTGTCGCAACTTAGGTTCATAATTTTACTTAAACATTAGGTCAAATGTTTCTAATATTTTCTAATAATTTACAAGGAATTATGGGGTTATCTACCAACCAAATTAAATATCTATGAGTCTAGTTTCCAACGCATTAAACCGTTCATCGATACGATCTCGGAGTAGAGAGATATTTGCGTTTTCGCGAGACTGCGCCAAGCACCTCTCTATGGGGCCCACTAAGGCGGTTTAAGATATTTGGACCTATATAGGATGCCTCCAACCCGTTTTAAGTCATTTCTTCTCACTATTTTCAGACCTTAGAACCCTAGGAACATCCTCTCAAGGTTCTCTCAAGATTCAAGACCCAAAAAAGGGCAAACAACACAAATCAAGTGTCGGGAATTCCGTGGCGCTAGTAAGTCTCTTGTTCTTCTTGTTGTTGCTCATTTTTGTGTCGTTCCAGCTCGTGTGGGAGGTTGTTTTAAAGGGTTTATGTTCTGTAAATACTCCCTCATGTTCTTAATATCAATCCTAGGTGATTTCAAGCCTTCTAAAGTGATTCTAGTGCCGAAAAACACTAATTGATCGCTAGTTTTGCTTTTTTGTTGTTGTGGCAGCATTGGAGGGATATTTCATGGAAATTTAAGGTCAAATTGGAGTTGTTCTTTCTGTATAAAGGTAAGGAACCTCTTACTCTATATGTATTTAAGATTATCCAAGTTGCGGCTAAGCCATTGAAGCTAGAACTTGTGAGATATATATCGAAAGGCTTGGTAGTAATGTTATTGTTTTGTGGACTGTTTTGCGTTGTTGTTGGGCTGCGTATTTTACTACTATCTTGTGGAGTTTTGGAGGAGGAAGGGTGTGGAGAAACACCATATATATGTAGGGTTATGGGCTGATAGTTATTCGTAACATTTCCAGGTTGTTTGACACGACTACGATGGTCGTCGTATGTATGGAGTGATTAGGCTGTGTGTGGACTATTTTAGGAGGCTCAATATGTTTATTATTGATGTTGTTTGGGCTGTTTGGTGAATGTTTTGAATGGTATGAGGTCATATATATAGGGGAGGTGTTGTCCGTTTCATCGTAAAATAGGTTGTGGTCGATACATAATAGTTATGACGCTTAAATGATAACGATAGTATCGTTTCTCTTATTGTAGACTAAGGAGTTTTGACAATTGCATAGCTTGAGATTGGGGCAGTATATACAAGGTATGTGAGGCTATCCCTTTCCTTCTTTTGCACGACTCCGATTGTACATAATGTAATGAACGAGCTTCCAAAGATACTCTACTCTTAGAAGCTAGCAGTACTTACATTGTTTTCCCTCTTATGGAACGATTGATGTTAATGTTGCTTCTCTTAGTCTTATGTTATCAATGTTGTTGGTACTTCCTGATTCTTATAAGGTTCATAGTGAAGAGTTAGTCCTAATAATGTGTACAGAGGATACCGACCTTACGTCACTCCGAAAGGTTTAGAATGTGATTCCATGAGTCGAGCATGCATTATATATATGTATCTATTTTACTCTACCGAGCCACGCTATAGTTGGCCGGGTACGGCACCTATTGTGCAACCACTGATCAGTTGGGTTTTACCGAGCTCCACGTGGCCGGGTACGATTCTACCGAGCCTATTATGGCCAGGTACGATATGATGATGATGCCCATAGAGGGGAATGCTTTAAAGGTTTATATATTTATACATATGTATCATGCATTTCATGTAAGTAGCCTTCAGAGGTACTAAGATGTTACAGGTTGTATATTCTCTATCCTTGCTTACATTACTGATCGTATTTATGGTTCCTTTCCTTACATACTCAGTACTTTATTCATACTGACGTCCTTTTATTTGTGGACGCTGCATGTCGTGCTGCAGGTCCTAATAGACAGGCAGGTGCAGCTCCCCCACCACAGTAGACTGTCCAGTTCAACGGTGATTGGCGAGATCCCTTCTCCGGACTTGCCTTGGTCTTGGTATGCAAGGGGGTGAGAGGGGGTTACGACATTTTTATATGGGGAAAGTGATCAGTTCTGGTTCGTTGGATCTTGTTGATCCAACAGTTGAGATGGGGAGGGGTCAAATGATGTCGTTTGGTTAGGTGTAGAAATCGGACCGGGTTAAGAGCGTGTTTGGGCCTGGACCAGAGGGGATTTATTTGGGTTTTAAGGGGAAATAAAATTGGTCTTAAGAATTGAAATAAAAATTATCCCAAAATCGGATTCACATTCTTTTCATTTCTTTTTTTCTAATTTCTTTTAAATTAAAATTAAAAATAACACCTAAATTAATTCATAATCAAATTATTCTATCAAATTACATTAACCAACTCTAAATAACAATTACCACAAATAATTAAAAATTAAATTTAAGGAAAAACTACCAAAATACAAAATTAAAATTAAAAAGTGCAAAATAATCTATTTTTTTGTGATTTTTCCCATTTTTATAGAGAAACTAAATTACTAATGCAAAGTTAAATTCTAAATTCAAAGGCAACATATTTTGTATTTTTCATAATTTAAAGAAAATTAACATGCACAGACAAATGCAAACAATTAACAATAAATACTACAAGAATCTACGAAATTGCAAATAATGGGAAAAATAATTTGTTTTGAATTTGTGGGAGTAATTCATATAGGGCAAAAATCACATGCTCACAGTCCGTATTTGTACACTTCGTACTGTTAGTTGTAATCATACCCTAGTAGATGCTCGTGACTTGTGACACCCCAGTTAGGGCCTTATAGGGCTGGATTTACGCATTGTTATGTATGTTTCCATTATTCAGTATTATGTAAACCATGTTTAGACTATATTTGTGTTGATTAACTGTTTTAAAAGGCGAATAGGGTTGAAATGGCTAACCTTGTCTTCATGAGAGGCGCCATCATGACCGGGTTCGGGGTTAGGGTCATGACAAGTTTGTATCAGAGCCTAGGTTACATAGGTCTCATGAGTCATGAGTAGGTTTAGTAGAGTCTCACGGATCGGTACGGAGACATCTGTATTTATCCTCAAGAAGATGCAGAACCTTTAGGAAAACTTCACATTCTTGAATTCTTATCATGCATCCTTGATTCAGCTTGAAATGTAACTCTTTGAATTCCTTTCACGCATTTGTATGCGCGCATGAACGCTCAGCATCAGATGTGCATCGATGGTTTGGTATTCCCCGATCGAGGGGCGAGATGTGATTTGTGTGAGTTGATGTTGGGCCGATGTGGAGGACTTGAGGCCGGATCTTTGCCTATGGCTTGAGCACCGAGGTGCTGATTGTGTGAGCAAGTATTTTTGAACGTATATGTTCAGTATTGTCCCTATTAATGGAAGTGATGGCTGGATTGAAGCGACGAGAAGGTCAGCAAGAGGATAGAAGAACTATTAGGTGCTTGAATTCCATCTTGATTCGAGCTATAGCCCCGAGTTATGGGCTTGTGAAGGATTTTTTCATGTTTCCCAGTTGTAAGTGAAGTAAATTTCATATTGTGGTATGAGTTTAGACTCAGGAAGACTAAGTGACTGCGTACAGTTTATAACGGTGGAAGGTATACAGAAATGTTAGTTAGAGGCAAAGCAGGTGGGTTGTCTCCTGCGAAATGTTCTGAGGTTGTACGATCCTCATGTGTCTGTTAGAATATCTCATTTGCGAGTGAAGGATATGTATTGCAATTTAAATTGGGTCGCTTAGAGAGTGGGAGTAACTGTTGCGAGAGTGGAATGCGAGATTTGCAAAAGAGTTAACATTCTAGATGATATGTGTTTTCACAAGCTTATAAAAGATTTGAGTTTAATCTCACTATGGTATCATGGTATCAATAGAGTATAATCGTTATGAGTTACTAAGTGTGTGTTGATCTATGGCTTCGAGCCAAGTGGGGGAGTCTTCTATTGATTAGGCGATTGCATGATTAGGTGCTATGTTGGTTCCAGTTTGAGGCGTACTGGTGAATCAGTTATGGCTTGCGAAAATTGAGACCGAGGATGGCTCGAGTAAAGGAAAAGTTTGACATAGGTTATATTATGCTTCATAGGGTATGAGAATCACGGAATGTCTTGAGTTGTTGTTGGTAAATGATGCTTGGTGCATAGAGTAGGAAGTTGCTTGGTTGTACTAGAATGAGGTTACATTATGTAGTGTTAGAGTGCTAGTGAGGCACGGGTTGACAGTTCGTTTGATCAGTCTAATTGCAGTTTGAGTAGAGTTGATGACTCTCGCGGATGGTTCTTCTGGGTTCAAGACTTTCAGGTAATAATTGGAGATTTTCAAGTGTATAATTGGGCTAGAAACTGAGGTTTGCATTAGAGGGTGCCAAGACTTGTGTCACTTCTATATCAATTATGGGATCCTATGTATCAATATCAGGAAGGTAAAAGTAACAGATTTAGATTCGCAGGAAGTTTCCTCAGAATAAAGTATTTTGAATGTGGTGCCTTTGGGAATAGATAAGAGAGTATTCAGCGGCTTATGGGTCTCAGACGGTGTGGCTTTATACTTGGTCCCCATGTAGTAAGTGTGGGTTGAGGAATTGTGGTGCTACAACAAGAGGGGATATCAAGTTGAAGGTAAATCAGAAGGAAACTCGAATAGATGGGATAGCTGGGTAGTAGGCTAGATCGATATGCTAAGGATATGATTAGTTCCTTGGTTGTGTACGGGGTAATGAGTTCCTATAGGTATTTTGCGGCAATGCTCTTAGGTTTTGATGGCTTGCATAGCTTGGTGGAGATAGAGGTATTCAGTCCTGGCAGGTCTGGTTTGTACAAGGGGAACTCGGAGAGTTCTTGATAGTTTCTACCTTGGTTGGAGATGTATATTTTCTATGGGCATGAGGAGCATGGGATGCATAGTCATTTCCTTCTAGAATAGGATCAATGGAAAGTTCTTGACTAGTAGAGTACGTAGATGTTTGTGGCTCGGAAGGGAGATGAAGTTCTCATGTTATCCTAGGATGGTATAGTATATGCGGTATGTTGTGGAGGATTGAGATTTGCGTGTGTAAGGTTACGGTTCAGTTTGAATTGAAAGTCATAAAATTCTTTGGCAGCATGGGCAGTTTCAGATGATTAGAGAAATGAGCTTCAGATGATTAGGGGGATGATCTCTAGATGATTAAGGAAATGGTATTGCTAAATGAGAGTGATTTGACGAGGGTATATGATTCAAAAAAGGAAATGATATTAACTTGATAGTACTTCGGTAGAATTGCGGCGTTTTCTTGTTAGATTGACTGTTGATATTCGAGTTTGCTTGGTGACATAGGGGAATTTTAGAGTATCTTTCATGGAATGATTGGGTAATCGAGGTGTGGTATGCATTTGGACGACAAAATTGGGATCAGGTATGTTGATTCATGTGCCATATGGATTCGGAGACAGGGAAATTCTCACATTCAGGCTATGTTATGGTTGTAAGTCGTGTATATCGGCACTGTTTAGTGACTATCGGGGTTTGGAGACCCGAGCGGATCTTTTGTGTTTGGCATGTTAGATTTTGGATGGGATACTAGGTTCAGACTGGTTGTCTCCATGTTGTGTCATTCTGGACTATTGCGCTAAGGCGGCACTGTTGGCTATGCTGGAAATGCCACAGATTGAGTGGTGAGGTCCGTAAGATTATGCCCTAGTGGAGTGGATTTATATTTCGAAGGCCCAACGGACGGCTGTTGGACTTTTCGGATGTGTTCCTTGCGGCAAGGCATGTCGCCAGGCAAGGTTGTTGGTTTCGATATTGATTCGATGCCGAGCACCGTATCGTATGGCACCGACAGAGTTAAAGGAGTTGAAGAGCAACTTCAGGATTTTCGTGATAAGGAGTTCGTTGGAAGGCTAATGTAGATGCGTGTTTTAATTAGAGTTGGCTTGGTTGGCTCTAGATTGTATTGTTGAGGGATGTATTGATTCGATTGTTATTGAGTTTATTAGTAATCTGGGGAGATCTATGAGTTAACCTTTTTGGGTAGTGAGGTGTTATGATTTGTTGGTTATAGGCACACATGGTGCGGTTCTATTAGGTCTCGTAGTGGAAGTCGAGCGGGAAGAGTAATTGGGTGTTGCTCCGTGAATGGCATATCGGTTATGTCCTTTCGGGTTTGTGTGGTATATGTTATTTACTTCACCGTGAGTATGATGGATTGCTTTAGTTCCAGATATCAAATTGTGCGTGGTTGTCGATTTCGAGCATAGTGACTTAAGGTGGTTCATGTAGAGCAGTATTGGATAGGATCGCACATCGCAGCGAAGTTAGGTGGAGGTATGACCTTGCGGGTTAGATTCGTGTGTTCTGTTCCTATGATGTGAGACGGGTTCTCAGCCTTGTGTTGTTGTGGTACCGGTGAGCTTGAGGTACAGCTCTTTCATTTGAGTCATTTTCATGATTTGACTATATTCGGACTGTTGCGTATTGGTACGTGTACCGTGCAAGTTGTGGCTTAGGCGTGTATGGACGTGTCATGTCACCAGAGTAATGTGTTGGATTAGAGGAGATCATTGGGATCATTAATAAATATGAACGGATGCGATTTCAGCATGTTGGAAGGATAGTATCGAGCTTCGGTTCAGAAATTTGCTGTGGTATTTGCCAAGGAAGAAGTGGCTTCATGAATGGTTGATCTGAGAAATGGTTGTGTCTTACTGTGTGTTTCACTTATCATTGGCAGTACATGAAAGTGTTTGAATGAAATTTTAGTGGATAAGAGGTTTTCTACCGATATTCGATTATTGTGGCCAACTGTTGTGAATAGAAGTTATCGATACAAGCGTTTGAGTTATGTGGTTTATCATGAAATGGCATCCGAGGTTGCAGGTATGGTTGGTTACAGCTGGTTCGGGCTTATTCACAGTATAAATGTGAGATTCTGATCGTATTGAGGATTTTAGAAGTGGAAATGTGATTCTATGGTTTATGGACTAGGATGGATGGTGAACTTTCTGTCATATTGTGTTATCGGACCTATGTGAGATAGGGTGACGTGGGATCACCCCTGGGTATATGCATGGTAAGGTTATTCAGCAACTGGTTGGCTTTTAGAACAACTTTGGGCACGTTCGAGGACGAACGTATGTTTAAGTGGGGGAGGATGTAACGACCCGACCGGTCGTTTTGAGCTTTTGCACTTCGATCGCCAGTTCTCGGGTATGACTTGCCTCGTGTGGTGTAATATGACTTATGTAAATCATTGGTTTAGGATTTCAAGGAAATCGAAACAAATTTGGAAGAACAATTCTCAGTTTGTAGCTTGAAATTTGAAAGGTTTGACCAAGATTTGACTTGTTGTATATGATCTTGGATCGGAAATTTTATGATTTGGTTAGCTCTGTTGGGTGATTTGGGACTTAGGAGCGTGATCAGAATGCATTTTGGAAGTCTGTGGAAGGTTTAGGCTTGAATTGGCAAAATTGAGATTTCGGCGTTTTTCGATTGATAGGCTAGATTTTGATATAGAGGTCAGAATGGAATTCCGAGAGTGACAATAGCTTCGTTGTGTCATTTGGGATGTGTGTGCAAAATTTCAGGTCATTCGAACGAGATTTGATAGACTTTTTGATCGAAAGCATAATTTAAGAGTTCTTGAATCCTATGTTGAATTGTTGATTTGATATTGTTGTGAGTGTTCCGAAGTTTTGAACAAGTTTGAACGATGTCATGGGATATGTTGGTACAATTGGTTTGAAGTTCCGGGTAGGTTACGGGATGTTTTAGGCCGAAAATCATAGTTGTAGCAGGTCCAGAAGGGTTGCAGGCCTTGGAACCCACCCGCGCAGTCCGCACAAAAAGAAGTGCGGCTGCGGTATGTGCTGTGCGGAACACAAAAAATGAAGTGCGGTCGTGGTATGTGCTGTTCGGACCACACAAAATGAAGTGCGGCCGCGGTAGGTGTTGTGCGGCCGCGGTGGGGAACGTTTCACTGGTCCTACTTCGGAAGCTCATATCTTTTGATCTACAAGAAATTTTGAGATGATTCAAAAACAAAAGTTATAGCCCTTTGTGTCTAGTTTCTAGAAAGTGTGAAGATATCACAATTTAGACATCTGTAGTGAAAGTTATGGCCAAAATACTAAAGCCTGTCACTGCAGAGGAAAGCTTGTGCGGCCGCAGTCATTTTTGTGCGGACCGCAGTCGAGTTTGTGCGGTCCGCGGAGGTGAAAATCTATGGGGTACTCTACAAATACGAGGTTTTGGGTTTTATTTGAAATTTTGACCTACAAAGCTCGGATTTTGGCTATTTTTCGAAGGGTTTTCAAGAAATTCATCGAGGTAAGTGATTCTAACCTAGATTTGGCTAGAGTACATGAATCTATCATTGAATTCATCATTTAATTCGTGATTTGGGATGGAATTTGGGAAGAAAATTGTAAAATCTTTCAAAAATGTAAAATGATGATTTGAAGGACCAAATGGTATCGGAATTGGATAATTTTCTTATGGTTAGACTCATGAGAGTATAAGGATTCTAGTTTTGTAAATTTTGTCAAATTTCGAGATGTGGCCCCGGGGGTCGGGTTTGACCAATTTATGGAATTTTGTGGTAATTCAATTGTTTTCGCTTGGGCTTTGTTCCCTTAGCATATGGTGATGTATTCGTTATGATTTTGGATAGATTCGACGCGCGTGGAGGCCGATTCGAGGGGCAAAGGCGTCGTGAGTTAGAGATTTCGTCGGTTCGAGGAGAGTACTAATTGTAAATGATACTCTGAGTGTTTGAAACCCTATATTGCACATCGTAGTGCTATATTGAGGTGAGGCACACGCTTGATGACGAGCGTGGGGTCGTGTACTATTGGGGATTGTGACTTGGTCTGTCCCGATTGATGATTTTACCTCCCGTTTGACAGAAACTTATATGTTATCATCATGATTTGGGTTGATTGCCATATTTGGGCTTCGTGCCAACTATTTGAACCCTTCGGGTATTTTTATTACTATTTCCTCACTGTTTTGACTTACTAATTGAACTCAGTCATGTTATTTTCCATTGTTTTACTACTCAGTCATGTATACTCCATTTTGAGACTTATATGATATTTAAATGACGTTTTGGGCTAAGAAATACTATTTTACTAATGCCCAAGGGGCTTGTGAGTATTTTTGACCGAGTAAGGCCGAGGGCCTAGTTGTGAGGAAACACTGATACTGATTTGAGGCCGAGGGCCTGAGTTATGTACGCCACGAGGTGGCTTGTTGATATTGTTTATGAGGCAGAGGGCTTGAGATATATACGCCACGAGGTGGCTTGATTGATATGAGGTCGAGGGCCTAGATTCGATGCCACGAGATGGCTTGATATTGCGCTTGGGCCGTAAGGAACCCCTCCCGGAGTCTGTACACCCCCAGTGAGCGCGGGTACCTATTTTGATGTGAGATACAGCCCGAGGGGCTGATATTGTTCTATGTGATAACCCGAGGGGCTGGTATTGTTCTATATGATTGCCCGAGGGGCTGGTACCGTTCTATGTGATTGCCCGAGGGCCTGGTATTGTTCTGAGATATTGCCCAAGGGGCAGAGTTATTGACATTGAGCCCGAGGGGCAAACCTTTATTTGTTTATCTTTCATATTTACTTGTCATTTTACCTGTTAAACTATGGTATTTGTGCCCGAGGGGTGAATTTCTGTGCTTTTCTGCACTAATTATTTTGCGTTCATTTGCGTAACCGTTGAAAAGCCATTTTCAAAGAAGTTTAAACTGAGCAAAGATATTTTAAGAGATTTTTACAGCTTCATTGCTTTCTTACTGGTTTTGGACTGCTTCTATACAACATCTTGATATGTTTTACGTGATTCCTTGCCTTCAGTATTTATTTATTATTATTACTTACTGAGTCGGAGTACTCACATTACTCCCTGCATCATGTGTGCAGATTCAGGTATGTTTTGGCTGATCGGAGGCAGAGTCATCAGAGTTTAGCAAGGACGTTGCCGGTGTTCGCAACACTGCTTTTCTCTCTCTTCATTTCATTAGTCCGTATTTGTACACTTCCTACTGTCAGTTTTAATCATACCCTAGTAGATGCTCGTAACTTGTGACACCCCGTTTAGAGCCGTGTAGGGCTGGATTTTCGCATTGTTATCTATGTTTCCGCTATTCAGTATTATGTAAACCATGTTTAGACTATATTTGTGTTGATTAACTATTTTAAAAGGCGAATAGGGTTGAACTGGCTGGCCTTGTCTTCATGAGAGGCACCATCACGACTGGGTTCGGGGTTAGGGTCGACACAAGAATACCTGAATCTACACACAAAGTGCAGGTAGTATTGTGTGTATTCCAACTCAGTAAGTAATAAAGGTAAATGAAAGCTGAGAAGTAAGAAAACACATAAACCACGTCAAAATGATAAAACAAAGGCAAGATAGTTCCAACATAGTACAAAAATTATTTACTTCATAAATCATGCTCAGTTCCGGTAAAAACCTTTTAAAACAAATTTTTCAATAGTTTCAAACAAGTGATAGAATAGTTAGTAAACATGATAGAAACGTAAGCAGCCCCTCGGGTAAAACATGTATCATAAATCGCCCTTCGAGAATAATATCAACAAAACCATCTGCTCGGGCTACCTCACAATCACTCGTAATCAATCCCTCGAGTATAACATAACTCAAGAACCGCCCCTCGGTCAATAACATGGAACAACATTAGCCCCTCGGGCTATATCACATATCACACTGGGTACCCGCGCTCACTGAGGGTGTACAGACTCCGGGAGGGGCCCCTTACGGCCCAAGTGCAATAACAATCATCTCGTGGCATAATCAATATATCACTTACTCAAGGTACCCACGCTCACTACGGGTGTACAGACTCCGAAAGGGGCCCCTTACGACCCAAGCATAATATCAAGCCATCTCGTGGCATAAGAAAATAGGCTCCCGGCCTCATATCAAGCCACCTCGTGGCGTAACAAATCAGGCCCTCAGCCTCAAAATCATAAATTAGTACCACACTACTGCAGCGCGCAACCCGATCCCATAATATCCTCACAACACAGGCACTCGGCCTCACTCAGTCACAAATCTCTCATGCCACTCGAGCAACAGTAAATGTCACGACCCGGATTTCCCACTATCGAGTGTCGTGATGGCGCCTACTATCCGAGCTAGGCAAGCCAAATATTTAAAACACCTTTCCTTCTTTCTTTCAAACAATATAATAAACAAGACAAAATTTAAGTGGAAGACTTTAAATCTAAAGCAACTGAAAACCAAAAATGCGGAAGTTTAATACATATCACTACCCAAAGTCTGGTGTCACTAGCTTACGGACTACTACAGAATACTACAAACAATGTTTGAAAGGAAATACATCATGTTTGTCTGATACAAGATGAACAAACGAAAAACATGGAAAGGGACTTCGGCCTGCGAACGCCATCTAGGCTACCTCGAGAGTCCCTGGACTGAAAATAGCTCCCAGAAGTCCTACTGCTGTGGTCCGTAAGCTGCTCCCTGATCTGTGCACAAAATGCACAGAGTGTAGCATCAGCACAACCGACCCCATGTGCTGGTAAGTGCCTGGCCTAACCCCGGCGAAGTAGTGATGAGGCTAGACAAGACCTACCACAATTAACCTGTACAGATATATATACAAGTGCAAGAAAACAATAACAAGATAATACAAAGTAAGGCTAGGAGGGGACATGCTATCGGGGAGTAACAGATAAAAACGAAATATCGGAAATAAACAGAAGAAACTCCAGTTCCCATGATATATATATATATATATATATATATATATAGTGGACGACGTGCCACACGATCTCATAATATCATATACAAGTGGACGGCGTGCCACACGATCCCAATTTTCATATACCACATGGTAGGCGTACCACTCGTTCCCATTTCGTAAAATAATACGTGGACGGCGTGCCACACGATCTCATAATACCATATATAAGTGGACGGTGTGCCACACGATCCCATAATATCATATAAAAGTGGACGGCGTGCCACACTGCCCATAATAACATATATAAGTGGACGACGTGCCACACGATCCCATAATATCATATAAAAGTGGACGACATGCCACACGATCCCATAATATCATCTATAAGTGGACGGTGTGCCACACGATCCCATAATACAATTCAAAACATCTGATTTTGTAAGGAGAGTCCCATTAGGGGAAATCAACAACATATCACTCTAACTCGGCAAGGGTACAACTAACAGCCCGAGAATATCCCGACAAGGGAGAGTATATATATCGGTCTACACATCCCGGCAAGGGAGTAATCACAACACATTCTCTTTTTAAATCCCTTCTTCCTCAACTAACACATTCAAGTTCGAGCTAACGCTCCAAAAGTACACCAATCAAAATTTTACCTCAACCGTTCACATTATATAAAACTCATCAAATAAACAAGGAGATTGTGTCACGTTATTCGAATTAAAAGCAATTAAGACTCACGGTCATGCTAGACTCCGGTGCATAGATAACCGTCACCATGCCTATACACCGTACTCCACATTAGCAAGTAGCAAATAACATCCTAATCCTATTCCCTCAAGCCAAAGTTAGAACAAACACTTACCTCGAATGCTCCAAACTCAACTCACGCTTCTAGTATAGCTTTACCTCTTGATTCCACCACCAATCCGCTCGAATCTAGTCATAAGTTACTTAATCACATTAATAATTACTAAATGAATCACTCCCCATGCATGAAAATAAATTTTACAAGGTTTTTTCCCAAATGGTCAAAAACACCCCCAGACCCACGTGGTTGAAACTCGAGGTTCGGACCAAAACCCGGTTACCCATTCTCCCACGAATCCAAATATATGATTTGTTTTGAAATCGGACCTCAAATTGAGGTCCAACTTCTCAATTTGTAGAAAACCTAGGTTATACCCAAAACACCCAATTTGCCCCATGAAAATCTTTGATTTGAATTTGAAATCATGTTAAAAGATGTCAAGGATCAAATAAATTAAGTTAGAAATCACTTACCAATCGTTTTGGAGAAGAAAAGTTGTTTGGAAAATCGTCTCTTAGGTTTTGGGTTTTTGAAAAGTAGATAAAATGACTGATAATCCCGAATTTATATATATGCTGGGGGCTGGAACGGACCGCGCAGAAATGCACCGTAGCCGCATGGCTGCCAGCGCGGACCTCGCGGAAATGTACCGCGGCTGCGTAGAGGGAGGGAAGAAGTGGGCTCTCTGAACCCACCCAGCGCGGACCGCACTGATTTGGTGTGCGGCCGCGCTGGTCGACCTGGCTACCGACCCTCTGAACCCCCACCACGCGGATCGCATAGAAAAGCACCGCGGCTGCGTGGCTGCCAACGTGGACCGCACGGAAATAGCCGCGGCCGCGCTGGGCCTGCAACACCTGAACCTGCATTTTTTTTAAGTCTAAGACCTCCCGGGCCCCACTCAAAACTCACCCGAGCCCTCGGGGCTCCAAACCAAACATACATATGATCTTAAAAACATCTTACGGTCTATACATCGCCAATAACATCATATACATAGAATCAAGCCTCAAAACACATGATTTTCTTTCAACTTTCATAAAACTCAAATTCCCCATTTTAAGTTCGAAACACGTCATATGACGTCCGTTTTTAGCCAAACTTTACAGATAGTGCTTAAAACATATTTAAGACTCGTACCGGGCGTCAGAACCAAAATACGAGCCCGATACCACAGTTTTCTGATCAATTTCCTTCTTCATTTTCCTTAATTAATTTCAGAAAACAATTTCACACAAAAATTCATTTCTCGGGCTTGGGACCTGAGAATTTAATTCCGGGCACACGCCCAAGTCCCATATTTTTCTACGGACCCTCCGGGACCGTCGAATCACAGGTCCGGGTCCGTTTACCCAAAATGTGACCGAAGTCAATATTATGCATATTAATATCAAAATTCATCAAATCTTTCACATAATTCACATATTTTAACATAAAAACTTTTCGGCTACGCGCCCGAACTGTGCACGCAAATCGAGGAAACAAAAAGCGAGGTTTTCAAGGCCTCGGAAGCGCGGAACAAGGAAGAACTATGGTGATGACCCTTTGGGTCGTCACATTCTCCACCTCTAAAACCATCGTTCGTCCTCGAACGGACAAAAGAAAGAAGTACTTGAGTCAGGAAATAAATGAGGATAACGGCCCCGCATATCGGACTCGGACTCCCAGGTCGATGCCTCAGGAGGCTGACCTCTCCACTGAACACGCACAGAAGGAAAACTCTTCGACCTTAACTGTCGAACCTACCGGTCTAGAATAGCCACCGGCTCCTCCTCATATGACAGATCCTTGTCCAGTTGGATAGTGCTGAAATCTAACACGTGCGATGGATCTCCGCGATAGTTCCGGAGCATAGATACATAAAACAAGGGATGCACAGCTGACAAGCTAGGTGGAAAGTCAAGTCTATAAGCCACCTCTCCCACACGATCAAGAATCTCAAATGGACCGATGAACCTAGGGCTGAGCTTGCCCTTCTTCCCAAATCTCATCACGCCCTTCATAGGCAATACACGGAGCAATACCCGCTCCCCAACCATGAAAGCAACATCTCTGACCTTGCGGTCTGCATAACTCTTTTGTCTGGACTGAGTTGTACGAAGTCTATCCTGAATAATCCTGACCTTGTCCAATGCCTCCTAAACCAGATCCGTACCCAATAATCGAGCCTCTCCCGGCTCAAACCATCCAACTGGAGACCGACATCGCCTACCATACAACGCCTCGTACGGAGCCATCTGAATGCTGGACTGGTAGCTGTTGTTGTAGGCAAACTCTGCTAAAGGCAAAAACTGGTCCCACGAGCCTCCAAAATCAATGACACAGGCTCGGAGCATGTCCTCAATCTGAATAGTCCTCTCGGACTGACCGTCCATCTGGGATGAAATGCTGTACTCAACTCAACCTGGGTGCCCAACTCTCGTTGAACTGCTCTCCATAAATGCGAGGTAAACTGCATACCCCGATCCGAAATGATAGATAGCGGCACCCCATGAAGGCGAACAATCTCCCTGATATAAATCTCGGCTAACCTTTCAGACGAATAGGTGGCTGCAACAGGAACAAAATGCGCTGACTTGGTCAGCCTATCAACAATGACCCAAACTGCATCAAACTTCTTCCGAGTCATCGGAAGTCCAGTAACGAAATCCATCGTAATCCTCTCCCACTTCCACTCGGGAAGTGCAATCCTCTGAAATAGACCACCAGGTCTTTGATGCTTGTACTTAACCTGCTGACAATTCAAACACCGACCCACATGCGCAATGATGTCTTTCTTCATCTTGCGCCACCAATAGTGCTGCCTCAGATCTTGATACATCTTCGTGGTGCCCGGGTGAATAGAATACCGAGGGCCTCCGCTAAGATCAACTCTCAAATCCCATCAACATTGGGAACACAAACTCGCCCCTACAATCTCAATACGTCATCATCATCTAAGGTTACTTTCTTGGCACCTCTACGCTGCACCGTGTCTCTCAAGACACAAAAATGGGAATCATTGAATTGCCGATCACGGATACGCTCCAATAACGAAGAACAAGCGACCGTGCAACCTAATACTCGACTAGGCTCATAAATGTCCAACCTCACAAACTGATTGGCCAAAGCCTGAACGTCCAAAGCAAGCGGTCTCTCACCGACCGAAATATAAGCAAGACTGCCCATAGTGGCTAACTTCCTACTCAAGGCATCGGCCACCACATTGGCCTTTCCCGGGTGATATAAGATAGTGATGTCATAATCTTTCAACAATTCCAACCACCTCCTTTGCCTCAAATTCAACTCCTTTTGTTTGAACAAATACTGAAGACTCTTATGATCCGTGAATACCTCACACGCCACACCATACAGATAGTGCCTCCAAATCTTCATTGCATGAACAATGGCTGCCAACTCCAAATCATGCACTGGATAGTTCTTCTCATAAACCTTCAACAATCTCAAAGCATAGGAAATGACCTTGCCATCCTGCATCAACACTGCACCAAGTCCAATACGAGATGCATCACAAAAGACTGTATAGGGCCCTGAACCTGTGGGCAAAACCAACACTGGTGCCGTGGTCAAAGCTACCTTGAGCCTCTGAAAGCTCGCCTCACACTCGTCTGACCATCTGAACTGGGCACCTTTCTGGGTCAATCTGGTCATAGGGGCTGCAATGGATGAAAACCCCTCCACGAACCGACGGTAGTAACCTGCTAACCCCAGGAAACTCCGAATCTCCGTAGCTAACGCTGGTCGAGGCCAGTTCTTGACTGCCTCTATCTTCTTCGGGTCTACCTGAACACCTGTTGCTGATACGACATGACCCAGGAATGCGACCGAACTCAACCAAAACTCGCACTTCGAGAACTTAGCATACAACTGACTATCCTTCACAGTCTGAAGAACCGCTCTGAGGTGTTGCTCATGCTCCTCCTGACTGCGGGAGTATATAAGAATATCGTCAATGAAGACTATCACGAACAAGTCCAAATAAGGTCTGAATACTCGGTTCATCAACTCCATGAACGCTACTGGGGCATTAGTCAATCCAAATGACATGACCAAAAACGCATAATGCCCATACCGAGTGTGAAATGCTGTCTTAGGGACATCAGACGCCCTAATCCTCAGCTGGTGGTAGCCAGATCTCAAATCTTTCTTTGAAAACACCCTCGCACCCTGAAGCTGGTCGAATAAATCGTCGATCCTCGCCAGTGGGTGCTTGTTCTTAATCGTCACCTTGTTCAATTGCCAGTAATCAATGCACATCCTTATCGAACCATCCTTTTTCTTCACAAATAGCACCGGTGCGCCCCAAGGCAAAACACTGGGTCTAATGAAACCCTTCTCAAGCAAATCCTGAAGCTGACCCTTTAACTCTTTCAATTCTAGTGGTGCCATACGATACGGCGGAATGGAAATGGGCTGAGTGCCCGGAGCCAAATCAATACAAAAATCAATATCCTTGTCGGGCGGTATGCCCGACAGGTCTGAAGGGAAAACCTCGGGAAACTCCAGAACAATAGGAACAGAATCAATAATAACTAAATGAATCACTCCTCATGCATGAAAATAATTTTTACAAGGTTTTTTCCCAAATGGACAAAAACACCCCCGGACCCATGTGGTCAAAACTCGAGGTTCGGACCAAAACCCGGTTACCCATTCTCCCATGAATCCTAATATATGATTTGTTTTGAAATCAGACCTCAATTTGAGGCCCAACTTCTCAATTTGTAGAAAACCTAGGTTCTACCCAAAACACCCAATTTCCCCCATGAAAATCTTTGATTTGAATTTGAAATCATATTAAAAGATGTCAAGGAACAAAGAAATTAAGTTAGAAATCACTTACCAATCGTTTTGGAGAAGAAAAGTTGTTTGGAAAATTGCCTCTTAGGTTTTGGGTTTTTGAAAAGTGGATAAAATGACTGAAAATCCCGAATTTATATATATGCTGGGGGCTGGCATGGACCGCGGAGAAATGCACCACGGCCGCGTGGCTGCCAGCACGGAAATGTACCGCGGCCGCGCCGAGGAAAGGAAGAAGTGGGCTCTCTGAACCCACCCAGTGCTGACCGCACTGATTTGGTGCGCGGTCGACCTGGCTACCGACCCTCTGAACCCCCACCACGCGTATCGCACAGAAAAGCACAGCGGCCGCGTGGCTACCAGCGTGGACTGCGCGGAAACGGCCGCGGCCGCACTGGGCCTGCAACACTTGAACATACATTTTTTTTAAGTCTAAGACCTCCCGGGCCCCACTCAAAAGTCACCCGAGCCCTCGGGGCTCCAAACCAAACATACATATGATCTTAAAAACATCTTACGGTCTCATTTGTGCGATCAAATCGCCAAAATAACATCATATACATAGAATCAAGCCTCAGAACACATGATTTTCTTTCAACTTTCATAAAACTCAAATTCCCCATTTTAAATATGAAACACGTCATATGACGTTTGTTTTTAGCCAAACATTACAAATAGTGCTTAAAACATAGTTAAGACTAGTACCGGGCGTCGGAACCAAAATACGAGCCCGATACCACAGTTTTCTGATTAATTTCCTTCTTCATTTTCCTTAATTAATTTCAGAAAACAATTTCACACAAAAATTCATTTCTCGGACTTGGGACCTCGGAATTTAATTCTGGGCACACGCCCAAGTCCCATATTTTTCTACGGACCCTCCGGGACAGTCGAATCACAGATCTGGGTGCGTTTACCCAAAATGTTGACCGAAGTCAATATTATGCATATTAATATAAAAATTCATCAAAATTTTCACATAATTCACATATTCTAACATATAAACTTTCCGACTACACGCCCGAACAGCGCATGCAAATTGAGGCAACTAAAAGTGAGGTTTTCAAGGCCTCGGAAGCGCGGAACAAGGAAGAACTATGGTGATGACCCTTTGGGTCGTCAATATGATGCTTAGCCCAAAAATATCATTTAAAGAGTTAAAACAGAGTAAACATGGCTGAGTTATGAAAATAGTATAATGTAGCATGACTAAGCATAGATATGAAATTGAAACGGTGAGAAAATATCACTAAAAATCCCCTAAGGGTCCAAATAGTTGGCACGAGGCCCAAATATGGTATTCAGCCCAAAACATGATGATAGCAAATAATTTTCAATCAAATACGCAGTAAAATAATAATTGGGGATGGACTAAGTCTGAATAACCAACTGTGCACAACCCCACGCTCGTTATCTAGCATGTGCGTCACCTCAATATAGCAACGATGTGAAATCCAGGGTTTCATACCCTCAGGACAACATTTACAATCATTACGTACCTCAATTCAGTCATACTCTAGCATGCGATGCCTTTTCCTCTCAACTTGGCCTCCGAATGCTCCAAATCCCCAAGAGATTACCCTTTGGTTTCCTCAAGAATCCCTCTCAAAAGCTTATATCCTGTTCAAAAATGGTGGAAAATGAAGAAGGGTCGCGAATTGGCTATTTAAATATTGCCTAGGTATTCTTCATCGTGAACGCGGCCTCACACTCGCGTTTGCGTAGCACAATTAGCTGCTTACACAAGATCCTCCTACGTGGACGCGAAGGCCATCTTGCGAAAGCGATGCACCACTTAACAGACCTTCACGATCACGACCCCCACTTCGCGAATGTAGAGCACAAATCCTCCCTTGCCTCCAGTTCCCCTTCGCGAAAGCGAATCTCCCCTCGCGAACGCGTAGAACAAAAATTCATCGTCACAAAAAATACCCATCACGAATGCGATGCACCTCCGCGAACGCGATGAACAAAAATCTCTACAACAAAAACCAGTAAAATTGCCAGGTCTAAAGTCCAAATTTTGATCTGTTAACCACCTGAAACTCACCTGAGGCCCTCGGGACCTCAACAAAACATGCCAAAATATCTCATAACATCATCCAAACTCATTCCAACCTTCGGTACGCTCAAAATAACATTAAAACACAAAATTCACATCGGATTCAAGTATAAGAATTCGAAAAACTTCCAAATTTCGCTTTCGATCAAAAAGTCTATCAAACCTCGTCCGAATGACCTGAAATTCTGCACACACATCACAAATGACATAACGGACCTACTCCAACTTCCAGAATTCCATTCCGACCCCTATATCAAAATCTCACCTATCAACCGGAAAACGCCAAAATCCTAATTTCGCCAATTCAAGACTAAACCTTCCACGGACCTCCAAATACTTTCCGATCACGCTCATAAGTCCAAAATCACCTAACAGAGCTAACCAAATCATAAAAATTCCAATCCGAGATCATTTACTAACAAGTCAAAACTTGGTCAAACCTTTCAAATTTTAAGCTTCAAATTGAGAAATGTTCTTCCAAATTCATTCTGATTAACCTGAAAACCAAAACCAACTATTTACATAAGTCATAATACATCACACGGGGCTAGTCATACCCGAGAAATAGAAAGCGAAGTGCAAAAACTCAAAACGATCGGTCGGGTCGTTACAGGAAACTTTTAAATCACCAATGTGATGCCAACTTTTCTTGAGCAACACGGAATAACCGGTGCTCCAAGTCAAAATATGTATAAATATTTTAAGGGGTTTGTGGACACTTGTTTGGGGAACAAACAAACAAATGTCTCAGAGGATGCATTGAGGCTATGGCTTTTTCCCTTCTCTATACAGGATGAGTTGGCGGAGAAATTTATTGCTAAGTTATTTTCTCCCGGGCATGTGTCTAAATTTTGAGATGAGATTTTGGCATTAAAGCATGAGCCCAATAAACCACTACACAAGATATGGGAGCGGTATAGAACTATGATCAAGGTATGTCCCAACAATGATATGACGAAAAACATGATTCAACAAACCTTATATCGTGGGATTAACATGACCAACCAATGTGTAGTGAATCAACTTGCCAGTGGAAATTTTATGACTACACCTTATGTGGAGGCTTGTGAGATTTTGGATGAAATGGCGGAAATATCATCGGCGTGAAAATCCCAGGCTAATGTTCCACAATGTGATCTGAATATGATCCGCCTTCATAAAGAATTGCATGACCATGGGCAAGCCAGTACCAAATTGACAACTACAATGAATCAACTAGCAAAGGCTCAACTTCATCAAGTACAAAATCCTAAGGAAGTCAATGCCATGGAAGGGGTGAAGATGATGGTAAAAAAGAGAAGGACCAAGGGTTCATGGGTGCAAAATCAAGTGGAGAATTATGTACAAGAAGAAAGGGGTTTTGAGCAAGATGATTCTTATAATGAATAAGAAGAAGAGGTGCAATACGTGAACAACTTTCAAGGGCAAAGAAACAACTTCCAAGTCCCGAACCAACAACAATGGAGACCTCAAAACAATCAAAGTAATTGAAATTCTAACAACTAAAGAAATTGGAGTGGTGGCAACAATCAAGGGAATTTGCATAACAACAACAATAAAGGAATTGGAATGGAAATAATCAAGGAAATTTGGGTGGTAACAATCAAGGCGGATGGAAAAACAATCAAAGCAATCGGAGGTCGGGTTTTCAAAGTCCCCCCATGTATCAACAACAGAACAGCCCACCTCTATATCCTTCCCATGGTCCAAGTTCTTCAAACAATTAGATGGGGAATATTGAGAATATTTTCAAGCAAATGATGGAAAATAATTCCTATTTGGATGCCCAACTTGCCTCATACAGCACATCAATCTGCAACTTAGATGTTTAAATGGGGAAAATCTCTTAAGCTCTAAATACTCGTCCTAAGTGAGCACTACCAAATGACACAATGGTAAACCCAAATGGACAAAACAATATAGGGCATGCCATGGTTGTTACTACAAGAAGTGGAAGATGTAGGAATGCACCCACCTCAAGTCAAAGGCAACTTGTGGATGATGAGCAAGTGGTGCAAGAGGAGGAGATCCCGAACTATGTGGTGCAACCTATTGATGAGGTTCAAATGATATTGATGATAGTGTGAAAGAGACTCGAGAGGAGGTGAACCCGTCTAGGGATCATATTATTGACATATATAAACTGGTAGTGCAAAGGGCCAAGGCACCATTTCCCAAGCCTCCATCTCCATACCCTCAAAGACTTTCCAAGAAAAATTGTGAGAATCAATTCAAGAAGTTCATTCAAATGATGAAGAGTCTCTCAATCAATATGCCCTGTTATATAAAGTTTATGAAAGACCTTGTAACAAAGAAATGGTCAATGAATTTTTAAACTATCAAAGTCACTCATCAAGTGAGTGCAATTGTGCATTCAATGGCTCCTAAGTTGGAGGATCCTGGTGCTTTCATAATTCCTTATACAATTGGAAGTGTTGTGTTTGCTAAAGCTCTTTGTAATCTTGGGGCAAGTATCAATTTGATGTCCTATTCGATTTTCAGGACAATAGTAATTGGGCAACCAAGGCCCACCTATATGAGATTGCAAATGGCCGATTGTAGTGACTGAAAATGTCTTGATTTGTTTTGATAAATTTATTCTTCCAGTGGATTTTGTCATTCTAGATTGTGAAGTTGATTATGAGGTGTCTATTATTCTTGGTAGACCTTTCCTTGCTACGGGAAAGGCTCTTTGTGATGTTGAAGCCAGAGAACTTACATTCCGGCTTGGTGATAAAAAAGTGGTTTTCCATTTGTGTAAGTCCATGCGGCAACCTAATAGAAATGAGGTGTTCTCTTTTGTGGACTTAGTGACTGATGTTATTATTCATGAAACAAGTGCTATGATCAATATGGGTGATTTTTAGGAGGCCGTCTTGCTCAACTTTGATGATGACGGGATGGATGGCTTCATGGAATGTATGAACTCTTTGCAAGGAATGGGGTCGTACAACTATGTACCCCAGAAATTGTCCTTAGATCTTGAATATAGGACAACTCCTCGTACAAAGCCTTCTATTGAAGAACCTTCTACCTTGGAATTGACGCCATTGCCTCCATATCTTCGGTATGAATTTTGGTCCTTGTTCTACTTTACCAGTTATTCTTTCCTCTTGTTTGACGAACATGCAGGTAGACTCCACTTTGGCGGTGCTACAAAAAAGGAATAAGGCAATTAGGTGGACCTTGAAAGACATTTGGGGAATAAGCCCCGTATTTTTCATGCATAAGATCAACTTGGAGGAAGGCGCCAAACCATCTATAGGACATCAAAGGAGACTCAATGAGGCTATGAAAGAGGTTGTTAAAAAGGAGATTATCATGTGGTTGGATTCCGGGGTTGTCTAACCCATCTCCGATAGTTGGTGGATCTCTATGGTTCAATGTGTCCCAAAGAAGGGGGCATGATTGTGGTCACCAATGACAATAATGAGTTGATTCCTACAAGAACAATGACCGGTTTGTATGCGGCAAAATCAGAAGACTCAATTTCTCGCTATCAAGACACTTCAGAAGAATACCTTGAGACCCCGGGGATGTGGAGTTGTGATCGAGTCCCCTCCCTCAGGGCTCGTCGGGGCCCATCTCAAAGAAGACGAAGGTCGGGGCTAGAGTAGAAGGGAAAGTTCCCAAGGCACACGGCTTTATCTGACGGAGCTGGCCTATCCAGGGCCTATGCTGAAGCATCACGTCTAGCCGTCTCATCTCCATACTTTATAATTAATGCATGTTGTACTATATCCGGGTTCCCCTCCTATATAAAGGGAACCCACACTACTTTGTAAGGAGATGATGTTGCTCCATCTATTTTCTCCACAATCAATAATATCTCTCTCTCTTTCTTCTATTTAACTTGCTCGTTCCTACTAGCTCGAGGCCAATCTTAGCGTTCATTGCTTTCATACTTGTTCTTAATTCATTACTTGGTATTGGCCATAAAGAGCCTTGTTTGATTATATCTCAACTATTATCCCATCCCCGACTACCCCCAATAGCTCAAGACTGAGCCAGATATCGGCCCCGAGGCTCCTTCATCGACCAGTCCGAGGCTCGGGCTACAAGCCCTTGGGTTAGATTACTATCCCGTTTAAGCTTGAATCTCTTTGTAAAACTTCATACACTTAGCATCTACTGCTCTAACAACTAGCATAAAAATAGATCACATATTTTTAGAATCTCATTTATAAATTTAATTGTTGTTATCATTTTCATGGTAAACAAGGTTGGATAGGGTGTATGGACTATCACGGGTTCAACAGTCATGAGGAAGGATCACTTTCCACTTCCTTTCTTAGATAAAATGCTCGATCGATTGGCCAGTTGTCCCTTCTATTGCCTCCTTCATGGGTATTCAGGCTACAAACAAGTTCTTATTGCTCCAGAAGATCAAGAGAAAACAACCTTTACATGTACGTAAGGTACTTTTGCTTTCAAACGGATGCCATTTGGTTTGTGCAATGTACCGTCAACTTTTTAAAACTGTATGATGGCTATTTTCACGGACATGGTGGAGAACTAACTTGAAGTTTTAATAGATGACTTCTGGGTAGTTGGACATTCTTTTGATGATTATCTTGCGAATTTGGATAAAGTGTTGGCAAGATGTGAAGAAACAAATTTGGTACTCAATTTGGAGAAATGTCATTTCATGGTCGAAGAAGGCATTGCCCTTGGCCACAAAATCTCAAAGAATAGATTTGAAGTTGACAAGGCAAAGATTGAGGTGATTTCTAAACTTCCACCTCCAACTTTGGTGAAGGGTGTGCGGAGTTTCTTAGGCCACGCAGGGTTTTACAGGTGCGTCATTAAAGATTTTTCTAAGGTTGTGAACCCGTTGTGCAAGCTTCTCGATAAGGGTGCTAAGTGTAACTTCAATGATGATTGCATGAGAGCTTTTGAATTGTTAAAGTTCAAGTTGACTACTACTCCCATAATCACCGCTCCAAATTGGAGTGTCCCTTTTGAACTCATGTGCGATGCAAGTGACGTAGCGGTTGGGGCTGTTTTAGGGCAATGCATCAACAAGATTTTTCATCCGGTCTACTATGCTAGTAAGACCATGAATGGTGCCCAAGTCAATTATACTGTTACGGAGAAAGAGCTCCTTGCCATTGTGTTTGCAATTGAGAAGCTATGTCCGTACTTGATGGGTGCAAAAGTTATTGTCCACACGGATCATAAGGCGCTTCGTTATCTTATTATCAAGAAAGATTCCAAAGATCGGTTGATGAGATGGGTACTTTTGTTGCAAGAGTTTGATATTGACCTCCGAGATAGAAAAAGGAGTAAAAATCAAGAGGCAGGCCACTTGTTTCGTTTGGAGGAGGAGGGGAGGCCACATGATTGCCTTGAAATCAATGACTCCTTCCCTAATGAGCAACTCTTTGGCTATTTCAATGAAAGAGGTGCCATGGTTCGCGGATCTAGCAACTTTTATTGTGTGTGGAATCATCCCAGATGAGTTCTCTTCAAACCAAAGGAAGAAGCTCAGACGAGATTGTCAAGATTTTTATTGGGATGAACCATACCTTTTTCATATTTGTACTGATGGGGTGATTAGAAGATGTGTACTAGAAGAAGAACAAAGTGAAATTCTTGGGGCTTGTCATTTTTTTCCATATGGTGGTCATCATGGTGGAGCAAGAACGACGGCCAAAGTTCTTAGTTGCGTCTTCTATTAGCCCACTCTTTACAAGGATGCAAGTGAGTTATTGAAAAGAGGTTGTTGCTCTACCCAAAAATTAGGCGAGAAGTGTGGTGGCGTTCTTAAAGAAGAATATTTTCACAAGGTTTGATACACAGTGAAAACTAAAGACACGACAACTTGTCTTCCAAATCAAAATGTTTGTGATATGTGCCAAAACCTGAAACATTTTATCTTAACCCTTTCACGAGTGAAACCACATAGCTAGGACATCTAAATATTGGGATGAAATCGTGTATTGGTGAGAGAGAATAAACACTTTTCTATGATATAGACATGTGTCTGCCATAATAACTCTCAGGCAGTAATACCAGGCCACTTCATGGGCAACTACAATACTAGGGAAAAAGTGAGCTACTTACTGCGGAATGATCTAAGTGGGCGTGAAATTTGTACTACAATGGGCAAACAAAAAGGTCTTCATGTGATAAATTGTTGATAAATCTCGAATTTCTCGGAAACATTATACGAACAAGTGACCCCTTTTAGTTGACATGTACACATATGATAGGGGTTGAGATATGCTCTCATGTTACTAGACAATGAAAATACTTCATGATAATGTTCACAACAGAGTGAAGTGATTGTTCAAACCATATGAGTCACATACACCAGAGAGAAAAAGAGTGACTCAAGAAGGATCGCAACACTAGGCTGCTTTACATTAAACTTGACACCACATAAGTAATCTTTACGACGGAGCATACATAAGCACAAGTTAGCAGATGTTATCCATTTGATTGAAAAGGTTCTATAAGAAATTCATCAGGTGTATTGTATGGTTGAGATGTTTAGGGAAGCAAGTGGGAAGTATTACCTTAATATTGTGACTTAATTCAAAGAAATAATTAGATAACTCAATTCCTCAAGAGGTTGCAAATAAGAGAATTGTGATCAAGAGGCTTCACGAATAATGCGTCTCGTTCGAAGAGTAGGTACATGCAATGTTTTGTGATTCAGTGTTTTGGTTAAGACCATGTTCATGAAGGCTCTTCAATATGGATGTACATATACAACAAGAAAAATTTACGTTATTCATAATGATGTACTAAGGAGTGACTTACTTGGTGACTTTAGGTTGACAAGGCAATAACTTAATTGATGCCCCTCTACTCCACTTCCATAACGTATTTCACGAGTGACCCAACATAAACCCAAACGGTGCTTCTTACAAATCAAACATTCTGGTTTATTGGTACTAACAACCTTATTTTGTTTCCTAGGTGTTCTCACGACATGATCTGGTGGTGCAGTGACATTAATAGGAACAAGGGTACTGCCCTTAGCAATAGGTTCTTCCAATCCCTCAATGGATCGATACATTATCCTAACAAACTCTTGTGCAATCTCTCTTACATTCAATTGTGGAGTCATTCCCTCCTTACTACTTCAAACTTGTGGATTACTCATGTTGAAAATTAGACATAACGAGGAAATTAGCTCCCTATATTGAGCTTTATCGCACGATCTGGAATATCAAAGAAGTGTAAAATTTCCTAGATGTCTTAGTATCCTCCCCCTTATAGATGTGGTTGACAACACACTGATAATAAGGACACTAATAGAATGGCTTCGATACATCCTAGGACACTTTAAAACCTTAGGCTCTGATACAAAGTTTGTCATGCCCTAAACTCGGAGAGCACGACCGACGCTCAATCGAGTGAACCCGGTAGGACAAACCTGTTAGATTTCATTCTACCCAAACTCACAAACTCATAAATAGAAAATCTATTTCATTTATTTAAACATCGTGGGGATTTCATTAACAATCCCAATTTCTATTTCCATTATCAGCTTCATTCATAATTTTCAAAATAGTACAAGTTTATAAATTTATTGAAAAACATGTTTGCCAAATACCAACATTATTAATTCAATCCCCGACATCAAATATCACTCACAGCCTATTTAAGGAGACTCTAAGTACAACCAAAGAGTAATATGGAAATACCGGCAATAAGGCCCCGGCTATACCTCAAAACACAGTACATGAGAAATAAAAGAAAGATGACCCCGAAAAGAAGTGGGGCTCACCAAGTCAGCTGGAATGAGTGTACTGCTATCACTGATCAATGCCGCCTGCTATGGAACCACCTGCATCCATTAAAGATGCAGCGCCCCCGACAAAAAGGACGTTAGTACAGTCGAATAGCACTAGTATGTAAAGCTAAAAGTCCTCTTTCAAAATAGAATGACCAGATATGAAAAGAAAAGCTATAGAAACGACAAGTCACAATCAATAATATCCAAATGCCCAATTGAAACATAACAGTTTAAAAATACGAAAACAATACATATTTTTTAGTTGGAAGATCTTTAGCACCGATAATACCACAGTTCACGATATCACTGTCCATAATACCACTGTTTACAATGCCACTATTCACAATGTTGCTATTCACAATACCACCATACTCTTGGCACGGAGTCTGATCATGACCCGATTGGCTAGGCCATCTCATCTTAGACATTAACCGCAATCATAATCTCAAGCACAATCACAATCTCTGTGCAAGTATACCACCGTGAATCTAGCACGGAGTCCGATCGTGACCCAATCGACAAGGCCTCCTTATTTGATGACATCAACCAAAATCACAATTTATATAACTGATTTAGATCACAATTTCCAGCACAATCACCACCATGTGTGTGGCATGGCATCCGATCATGGAAAGATTGGCTAGGCTGTCTCACCACAACACCGTGTTGTTCGATATCATACGTTTTTACCAATAATCTCATCCCAATTGAGGGAAATAATTTCATTACACCAATCTCATCCCAAATTAGGAGAATATTCACAAATGGCTCCTACACCATCACATGTAGTTACAGGGTTAGTTTATTTAAACCTACCCTTCCTCAGTGACTATCGATACTCCCAAAAATATTTTTATATTGATTTGAATACAAAGGTAACATAAATACAAATGTACTCACCTCAACATATTTTACATTGTATAACTCTTCCTTAGTATTTTTAAACGCTCACAACCATAATATTTCCTTGGCTTTTTGGTTATTCACAAGATTATTTATTCATGGCACAATGGCCGTATTTCATAATCCACACTTTCACTTCATTTGTTCTAAGGATCACCATCCAATACTAATATATAGAATATTTTGGAAATCATATACCTCAAGTTCATTAGTAATGGAAACTTTAAACACAAAAGGTTTCTTCTCAAGGAATGGGGCATACTAACCAGCAATAGAAACACACATTAAAGCCATAAACAAGCAATACACTCATTTATTCTTGAAATACTCTTTCCAACAAAGACAATGTACACTTTCAACACCGAGGTATATAAGAACTCAAATCACATTAGATGTATTTGTAAGGCAAGGCATTAGTTAAAAACAATCACTTATGGGCATACATTGAGTACACGAGGTTTTAGACAGTTTCTATTTTAGAAGTCATTTAAAAATAGTTGAGTCGAGGCTCATTGCATTGGAACCACTAGTCACAATTATAACTTAGATTCTTGGCACGTTAGCCACATACTATATCCCCCAATTCACTTGTTTCATTTTCAAGCATCTTTATAGATTATCAACAACAAGACATTTTCAATCAAGACTTTAGGTACACATATGAGCAATTAGGAGCCTCAAGCACATCGAGTTTCCCTTACACAATTTGGCATACTAGATTTTATTTGAATCACGGCTCAAAGCCATAACATTTTAATATGCAAACCATACTTTGAACATATATCTTTCGACATAAGGCTCATGCGGAATAGTCAAGTTTATAGAGGATAACCCGGATTATAGAAATTAGGGATTTTGAGCCACCCATACTTGAACTTATGGAAACATTATGGAATTCGATTCCGAGAGAGAAAGTTTAGCCAACATACTTTGTTTGAGCTTTTCCTAATTCACTACAACGCCCTGACACTTCTAGCAATTAACAATGTATAAGAAGATAGCAAAAATCGGTAAATGATTAGAAGGATTCCCATGGTGTAACTCTCCTAGGAATTTTTTCAAACACCTAGCCCAAGAATCTAAAATGGTAATCACCTCCTCCCTCGATAGATTTCAACAAGAAACTACTCACAATGTTTCACTAATCCCACATACTACAACCTGGTGTCACATGCATGACCTATTTCCAACCCCTTACAATATTTAAACTCATAACTTTAGGAATGAGATCTTAGAAGTAGGACTTACCTGGATGGATGATAATCTAGTGACTAGCTTCCTTGATTCTTGAAAATTTGGCAAGATTGGATGATTGGAATGTTAGGTTCCCTCCTTCTCTCTCTAAAATGCTCTCACCACTCTCTAGATTGACCAAAAAATTGCCCCAAATAAAGCCCCAAAACCTATTTATCAAAATGGGGTCGGGCTATGAAAATAGGAGAATGATCCCTCTCAACTCAGGTCTGCGGTCGTAGAATGGACCGCAGAACGGGTATGCGGGTCACATGGACCGCAAAAATGATGCCCAGAACTGACTGCACTAGACATGCTTGTGACCATTTTGGAGTTCGTAAACCAATTTTGTGGTTCACCCACTATTTTTGCAATCGCACAATTGGCCGCAAAATTGCATTTTGCTAGCTTTTGGTAATTTTGTCATAACTATTTGTAGGTGCGTCCAAATGACAAATGGTTTGATGCGTTAGAAACTAAACTCAAATATCTTTCATTTTGCATCACATAACACATTATATATATATATATATATATATGTAGATATAATCGTCCAAAGTTTGGTCTTGTGCGTACTCATTTGGAATTTTAGTCTATCATGTAATTTGTCAAGTTGACTTAGACTTAGGCCTCTCGTCAGACCCTACATCACTTATAATATGCCTCATAAACTTACTACCCTAACCAATTGATACCCATCATATTAATAGTCCTCATATGCACACAAAATAATATAGTTAAGAGACTTTTTTGTCCAAAATAGTGAATGTTAATCGGACGGATTGGTCCAAGAAGCTTGATGATGCATTATTGGCTTATTGGACGGCTTACAAAACACCTATCGGAATGTCGACATACTGGTTGGTGCTAGGAAAACCTTGTCTGTCATCTTCCGGTGGAACTTGAGCCCAAAGATATGTAAGCTCTAAAGAAGTTGAATCTTGATTTGGATTTAGCCGCTAACTTGAGGGTTGCATATTTGAATGAATTGGATGTGTTCCAGTACCATGCTTATGCAAGTTCATCCTTGTACAAAGAAAAGATGAAATATCTTCATGACAAATACATTTGGAACAAAGAGTTCAAGGTGGGCAATCTTATATTGTTGTTCAACTCAAGGTTGAGGATGTTTCCCGTGAAGTTAAAGTCTAAATGGAGTGGTCCTTTTTAATGGGGGTGTGATACCCTTTGGTGCATCAGACTTGAAGAACAAAAACCATAAAGTATTCTAAGTCAATGAACACTGGGTGAAGCACTATTTGGGAAAAGTTGGAGATAGCCACGTCATGGCGGTCATTCATTTCAATTAATTATATTCTATGTCGTGTCGAGACGTTAAATCAGACGCTACTTGGGAGGCAACCAATGTTTCTTTTCCTTTTTCTTTTTTTTAGTTGGGTGTTATATTTGTGCTAACTTGATTTGAAGTGTGCTATAGGATTGAGTGTGACTTACAGGAATTGTGGACAGAAATTTGGCTAAGTGTTGCAAGAATTGCGAACCGCAGTTGGATTGTGAGGACGACACATTTATAGTTGCGGCAGCAAAAAGGCCACAAAATTATCTTGCAGAACGCACAAATGGATGGTGAAAAATTTTAACGCTTTGAAGTTTAGTCTGTCAGAGAAAAGGTCGATGTGCGATCACAAAAGGAAATCCGTGGCTGCAACATAAAGTCTGCGGTCGCACCCAAAATTGTATGGACCGCAATTGAGTGTCGAGTTAAGGTCACCAAGTAAAGGAGTACAGACCGAACATGAAATAGTGTGTCCGCACTCGTCCCTCCTTCCCTTAAAATACCAAGTAGTATAAATAGAGGAATAGGGGCAACTGTTGCGTTGTTTTCCCTCTCTGAGCACAAACACATTAATCTGTTGAAATTTCTTGGTGAATCTATTTGTACACACACACAACATCTTTGATCAGTCAATAATCACACTCATTCATCTGGTATGTTTCAAATTCTTGTTAATCGTTTTCTTTTAATTTGTAGATTTTTAGTTTTTTTAGGCCATTTGTCAATAAAATTCAATTGTATATCCATGTGGGAGTAAATCTGTAGTGGGTTAACGAATGCATGCTTTATGGGGATTGGTCAACATATTTTCATACCTCTAAGATGTTACCATGTCAAATTGTGCACAAAATTGCAAAACCTAGAATGACCTAACTGAACTGTTCGAAGTTTTTGAATTCTGCGGCCGTATCTGAAATTGTGCGGTCCGTAGAAATTGATTCTAGGGCATCATTAGTGAAAAAGGAGTCTGCGGCCACAAGGAAAAAAATGCGGACCATAGAATTTCCATTCCGGCTGCAGAACAGACCTTTTACTGTTATTAGAGAGTCTACACTTAGTGACTCAAATATGTGGCCTCAAGTCTAATTGTGCCGACCATAGAAATTATGTTGCAGCTACAGGTCTAATTGTGCGAACCGCAGAAACCATGTTGCAGATGCACATCAGTCAATTTTATGTCATTAGAGAGTTGGCATATTTTTTGGTTTCTAAGATGCGGCCAGAAGTGAAATTGCAGAGCGCACTTCCCTTTTACGGCCGCAAAACAAAATTGTGCAGTCCTCAAGGCCTTATCTGCATTTGCAAGAAAATTGTGTGGACCGCAGATGCTTACCCTTCAAGCATGTTCTCATTTTATTCCCTCAATGTGTCTTCTGGTTTATAGCTTACTTGCATATATCTTGTGTATATCTAAATATTAAACTTAAACTAACAATTGTCCTTGCTTGATACAGACAATGGTTTGATCTAGAGGACACGGAAACACATCTAAAGGGAGAGGTGAACCTTCTCGGGGCGAGTCAAAAAGGCCTTTCCCCTTTCTAAACAAATGGAAATTAGGAAAAAAGACTACAGTCGGGAGAGGGAGAGGTGAAGAACTCTCTGTGACGAGTTCATATGCCCCGTCTAAAGATGTATCAGAGGGAAACTCAACCTCTATTCAAGAACAACCGGTAGCACAGTCAAGCCCGCTAGGGAAATTTCAACTTAGGGACCAGCCTTCCTCATCTCACAGCACTTTCGAGGGATCAGAAAGTGCTAGTCAGGTTAACGAAGATTCTAGCTGCACCAGGTGCGGAAGCTAGTGAATGTCATTCGTCCTTGGTTAACGGAGATTCTAGCACTAGGACTACCACCACCATAGATCATCACTAGGGTTCCTATCCAACAGAGCACATTGAGCTTCGAGGCAAAGGGTTGGAAATCATTTGTCTGCAGTAGACTAGACCCAAATCAAAATGAGACTCACTTGATTCCTCGGGCAGTATTGGTTGCTTCTATTATGGTCGGGTACCCTATCAATGTGGGTGTTGTGATGTAGGCCAATATCCTAGTTATCGCTCGGCAGGATGACTCGTCCTACCCATATCCCAATACCATTATAGAATATCCTTCAAATGCGAGGGTAGAATCAAAGGATTATGATACAAAGGTGCGGCTGAAGAAGCCTTTCTCTTGGTAATCACTGGTGGATGCGAACAACCCTAAGAGAAAAGGTTAGCCTTCTACCACCACAGGCCAGTTTGATGAGCCAGGCCTGGTGGTTGTGGAGGTAGTTGATGTTCCATCTACTTCGGTCGAGCCTTCCTCTAGTGTCGTATCTATGCCTCCACCATCATCTTCAACCCCCACTACAGTCCCTGCCACATCTCACACTTCGGCTTTAAAGTTGTTGCCCATGCCTATTGGCCCATTTTCTGCACTGTGAGTCTCCCGGACATTGGCGAACCTCAACAATTGGATGTAGACAGCCACTACAAAGCTGCCTGACTTATCCAGCACTGTTGCAGTGAAATCTTCTATTCAGGCACCTCAGATGCCCCTTTCTGTTGAAAAGACAATGAAGAAGCTCCTAGAAAACCAGAACACTATCATGGCTACCTTGGTACAACATGGGTCAGTAATCGAAGAGCTGGGAAAGGAAGTAAAGAAGATGAGGAAATCCCAAGCTAGCAAGAAGTCAGTGGACAAGCTCCTAAAAGAAGTAAAGAGAATTACTACAATTGGAGTTCTTTCATTCGACATGTTACTTGACCCGTACCAGTCAGCACTAGATCCTACAACCCCATCTGCACTGATAGCACTAGCTAGATAGTCTGATGAGCTAGACCTTGCTACTGACACTCCTGAGGCAGTGCGTTAGATGTTCACCAATCCAGTCACTTCCAAAGTTGAGGATGATGAGAATATAGAGATGTCTAAGGAGCCATAGGGAGTTTTCTTCACTCTTTCCCCTCTTTTACTCTTATTTTGTTAAGCATTAGTGTCAATGCTTATCTTTATTTAGGGGGGTGGAGTTTATTGATTATATTTGACACATTCTGAGATATTTAGCCAATAATAACTTGATTTTATTCTATTTCTTTCCTTCTTAATTTATATGTATTCTCTCTCTCTCTCTCACTACCAGAAAATGGGCTTATGGAAACAGTTATTTTAGCAGCGGTTCAACAACCGTTGCCATATAACCTATATGGTTACGGTTACAACCGTTATAGTAGCATTTAGGTAATATTAGCACACTTTAACTATAGAGTCGTTGCAATTGTAAAACAACAGTTGCCATAGATGCATCAGGCACAACGGTTATATGAACCATCCCAATAAAACTATCTATGAGAACGTTTTCGTTGTAAAAATTTCTATTGGAACGATTAAATTTCCCCCCCTTATTTTCCCTCGTGAATTTTATTACACCCGCCAAAACAACTCCTATTTATTTTATTTTTTAATAATCTAAATATTAAATAACAAACTTTTTTGGAACTTTCCCCATTAACTACGATACCCCCAATGCTAGCCGATACCCCCAAAGTAAAAACACCGAGTCATCTTTTTCTTCTTCACTGATACTCGCCCCCATCTCTCTCTCTCTCTCCAAAAACCTTCTTCTTTTTTACTGATACACTGCTAAAAACTCCGATACCCCCATATATCTCTCTCTCCGATGCCCTGAAAAACCCTCAATTCTCCCCATAATCATTTACAAACTAAGGAGAAACAATTCGGAGACCTAAAAATACCAAGGTAATAAGATTTTTTTTGCTCTATTTGCACTTTCTAGCTCTTAATCGAGAAATCTGGCCTTATTCTTTAGTTCAAGCGAAATAAATTTGGTATTACATATCATGTTTTAGATCTATATAAACTCGTTCTATAATACTTTAGTCAGTTTGACATCTGTCTTTACACTTGAGATATACTAGTGTTGATGGCTAAAGTATTTGACTCTTTGTTATCTTGAATAACAATATAGGCATCTTCTCTGTTAAATAACAATATAGGGATGTTTCTTTGTATGCTTTATTTTAGAACATTTATCCTTTTTTCTTCTAGAATTGATGTCCCAGCTTAATGGTTTATTAAATAATTATTTACATATAAATGAAAGTTACTCCCCGCCTCTATGTTTTAGACTAATAATTGATAAAGTCTTATAGAATATTGCCAAGATATTATGTAAATTAGGAGGCAAAGCCTGTTGATTTAGCAATATAACAGTGAGTTCTAGTTTATATCGTACAATTTATGAGCACAACGAAAAATTTAGAATTTTGGATTCTCTATTCAATTGTTCGACTGATTCTTGATTCAATATTTTTGGTATTGGGAGGACAGTGTGATGAAAAATGCAAATTTGAAATTGCTGATTATTTGCACCAGAATTCTGTCTGTTTGCTCCTCTGTTAGCTACATAAAATTTGCAGTTTTGAGTTAAGTTTTGGGTCAGAATATGCACTATTTGAGTGTAAGTTACGCATTATTTTGCAGAATTTCAGTTGTGATCGGTAGTGGTTTAAACTCCTTTGAGTCTAATTAGTTTGTTTTTATATCTAAGGCAAGATTATTTCTTGTTTTCTTTGCTCGAATGCTCTCAAAGTAATCCCTTTCTGATGTCAATTTTTATTTTTTTTGCATACTACTCCTTGTTGAACTATAGAACCTTTTTTGGTGGTATAGACATTATTAGCTGAGAGAAAGTTTATTTTTGGTAGCCGAGGAGAAATCATTGCTGGTAACTTAGGGAACACTCGTCGCTGGTAAGTTATCTTAATTTAAATTTTTGGTAATTGGATTTGCTGGTAGTGTATTTGTGTATTTCGCTTATTTATCTTGTTATGTATGTTACTCAGAATTAGTTTATAGTGTTATCTTGGGGTTTAACTAATGATTCATTGAGTTAAGTTACAACATGTTGATGTAGTCTAATTTTTTTAGAACTTAATGCATGGGTTGAGTAGGACTCTAAATTAAAGTACTACAAATGACAGAATAGGCAAGCATTATTATTTAATATTGTTCTGTAACTTTTTTGTTGCAAGAATACAAAAAAGTCAACCTATTTCTTAGAGTTACCCAACTAGCTAAATATTTATTATGTCAGCATGCAGAAAATGCATAAAAATATACAAATGCACCATGTTAAAATTTATTACCTATGTTAAAATTAAAAATAAATATCCCACTTCTCTTTAGTTGCTCCTCCTTCTGAGTTTTCACCTTTAAAATCATTGGTCAATATCTTATTATATGTAGGTTTATTTGGTTAATTTTGTTGATTTAAGTTTATCGTATAGGATTTCAATAGATAATGGAGATAAAAGTTGGATGTATTTCCTAAGATGGACGGATGAGTATATCCATGGAGTGACAATTTTCTTGAAAAGGCATTTGAACGAGCTTCCCAGGGAAATGAAATATTATGCCCTTGCAAAAAGTGTATTAATCGTTATTGGAAATATAGAAATGTAGTGGAGGATCACTTGGTTGTTAATGGTTTTGTTGATGGTTACACCAAATGGGTTTTCCATGGGGAAGGGTTTTCCTCTAGAAATGCACCTCACCAAATCAATGGTGATGAAGGTTCTAACATGTGTGATGATATTGATGGATTGTTTCATGATACCTTTAGAAATGTAGAAGGTGAGACAGAGCAGGAAGAACAGATGAGAGCGACTCTATCTGAAGATGCTAAGAGATTTTTCAGATTATTAGAAGAAGGCAAACAAGAATTATATCATGGGTGTGAAGCTTTCACTAAATTGAGTTTTACTATTAGGTTGTACGTGTTTAATTCCTTGCATGGATTGAGTAATGTGGCATTTTCAAATATGCTAGAGTTGTTAAAAGAGGCATTTCCCTTTGTTCAGTTGCCAGAATCTTTCAACAAGGCTAGAAACATGATAAAAGATTTGGGTCTTCATTATGAAAAAATACATGCATCCCCTATTGATTGCATGTTATTTTGGAAAGACAATGAAAATGCCGATAATTGCTTTGTTTGTGGGGATTCTCGATGGAATGTTGTTGATGCTTCCTTGACTAATACAAGCTTTAAAATCCCAGTAAAGGTTTTAAGGTACTTTCCATTAAAGCCTAGGCTTCAGAGAATATTCATGTGTCCTGAAACAACCATTGCAATGAGATGGTATGCTAATGAACGACCCAATGATGGGAATATGAGGCATCCTGCTGATGGAGAAGCTTGGAAGGATTTTGATTCTCTACAGCCTGACTTCTTCAGAGATCCACGTAATGTTAGGTTGGGTCTTTCAAATGATGATTTCAACCCATTTCGAACCATGAGCATTTCTCATAGCACGTGGCCTATCATGTTAATGAAGTATAATTTATCACCATGGATGTGCATGAAGCCAGAATATATCATGTTATCAATGATCATTCCAGGTCCTTCATCTCCAGGAAATGATATTGATGTGTATCTACAACCATTAATTGAAGAATTGAAGGAACAAACATATGATGCTGAGACAAAGCAAACATTCCAAATGTGTGCAGCCTTATTGTGGAAAGTTAGTGATTTAACAGCTTTAGCAATGCTTTCAGGCTGGAGCACCAAGGGTAGATTGGCATTGTCACACCTCCTTTTTACACTATACCCCAGAGAGGGAGTACAAAGGAGTTTTTCCAATTAAAGGACAATCGAAATGAGATTATTTCCCTTTAAGATTCAGAGTCGCCACTTGGGAAATTTATGGTGTCCCAAGTCACCGGTTAAATCCCGAATTGAGGAGAGATTGACCCTTTTTTTACAGTCCGCAAACACAGAAATCCGGGTAAGGAATTTTGTTAACCCGGGAGAAGGTGTTAGGCATTCCCGAGTTCCGTGGTTCTAGCACGGTCTCTCAACTATAATAATTGGCCTATTATCTGACTTTTAATACATGTTCAAACCTATGTGCATTTTCAACTTTAACCGCTTTTATTCATTTTTTAGGGAAAATTGCAACGTTATTAAAACACATCTCAAACCACGTCACTTAAATGCACCAGTGGTCTTTGACATATTTTAACATCGTTGAGATTTGGATTTGGGCCACATAAATGTGCACCCGAATTTAGGAAGGTAATATTATTAGATGACGCGCCTAATGCAACCATGCGTTAATAACTTTGCGAGGTCCATGGAATTTGCTAAATGGCACGCCTCGAATTCTAAAAATATTAAAAGGAATAATTAAGCGAAGGCCACACAATTGTCCTTTTGTTCGGCACGACGCTTCTTGATTTATTAAAAGAAAAAAAATGATACTTAATTAGACGAGCTTGAGAGGTTTGAACCTATTCTAGACTACATGAAGAGGTTTGGTCAAATGCACCCATTAATTGAGAGCCGATTCGAATAAAACAAACAAAATAAAAATGTGAGATTCATGCATGTACAAGGCCTGCTCGTAAAAGGGCCTTAGACTTGGGCCTGGGCGAGCCCAAGTTTCTTTCGGACGACTCGGCATCGAGTCTAGATAGAGTCTCGTCACCCAATTCGAGTAAAGAAGTTAGACTCCAAATGACTTTTGCAAAATCACGACGAATGAGCATGGTTATTCAAATTAGGCTGTTGTTATGATTCCTAAACAAATTATTCAAGTTCATGCTAACCTGATTTCCAAACTCAGTATTAGTATGTTAATAGCTATTCTCACTTAATCTTATTTTCCTTACCATCATTTCTTAGACAATTCCAAACCAGCAGTTGATTTTCAAAATAAAATATCCAACTAATATTCATATCATACAGTTCAACCTATCAAATAGTAACATGAAATCCTGGGTATACATTAGGCCTCAACATTCAAATGAGCTGCAAGGGAATATAGGATCTAACACTGCTTAATTATAAAATTTAACTAATGATCAATACTTTATCAAGTTCACGTTTCTCAACAGTTCAAGTCCAGCTATAATAGCAGGAATTTCAAAGGCAAACAACATTTAACTACAAGGCCCTATTAATTCCAAACAGATGCAAACTGGCTATGGATTCTCATATCGAACATACAATGCATCAATTAACTCAAAGAAACTGAAAATAAACTAAAGGGTCTGAACATGTAGAAGCTATATTTGGACCTCCAGATTTCATTTTACTTCAATATCAGGCCTCGTGTAAGGTGGGTCTAGAAATATATACCTGAAATATGAAATGAAAGAAACAAGAAGAGGTCAGTAGTCAAAAAGCAAAGCAGCAGAGCCCAGCAACTAGGAAGAAACTAGCCAAACCAGAAAACCAATTCGACTGAACTATGATCTCAACAACTTCAAACCAAACCTCTACAAGCCCAAGCTCAATTCATTTTAACCAGATTCTTAGCTTTCAGAAGTTTTTCAGAAATTTAAAACCAACAGAATGGCTCAGAGAATTAAAACCAAGCAAACACATCAGTTTCATTCGACTTTCAGCAATTGAAAACTAAAAAAATCAAAGAAGGATTTCAATAGCACAGTCCTTCTATGGATTTCTTCCCTATTTTAGTTGTTCAGATTTTCAGAGTTCAGGATTTTAGGGATTTCTTAACTCTTGGGTCTGACTTTAAAGGCAAGAAATGGTGCCTTTATAGGAAAGTTACTAGGGCAGCCTTGCAGATTTGTTTTTACCTTTTTAGTCCCTATTTAAATCTTCTTTTAGCTTAAAAGTCCCTCACTTATTGGCTTGTTACTCAAGTTATATTGTTAAAAGTGTTAAATTCACAGAGAATCCCTCACTAGAAACTTCCAAATCAATTACACTAAAGATTCCTTATGCCCTATTTCCTAAACTACCCCTGAAAACTTCTGTTTTTACTTCAGAAACCAAATGGATCAGATTGGCCCAACAACCAACCCAAAAACCTGGGTTTGCAAACCCGGACCGACCCCCTCTTTGGGCTTCAACACTCATCAAGCCCAAATTCAAAACTTAACCAAATGGATTCCCTAGTGAAAAATCAGACAAACAAAAAAATCATCTAACTCTGAATTTTTAGTAACATGGAATCTTTTAAATGAAACAAAAATAAATAAAAAAAGAAAATTAACAGTCATTTACCAAAGAAAATAAATTAAAACTTATAAACTAATCGCGAATCCAACCTAATCATTCAACAAAACAAATTAATAACAGAAACATAAATGAGAAGGAAAGGATCAGAAGAAGGCGAGGACCGGGATACAACAAAGATGAAAATAAAAAGAAAGGAATGGAAATACCTAGGATATCAGACGGAAAATGAGCTTAAACAAATTATCCGGCAGTTTTGATTCGGACCGAAACGAGTGTTAATCGGCTTGTTCTTGTGAGAACAATCGTCTAACACTTGTTTCAGGCAAAATCTCTTCAAAGCTTGGAAAGAAAATGCATCCAGACCCTTGCATGATGAGGCAAAGGCGGGAAAGGATTTAGGGTTCCTTTTTAGATCTAAAATTAAAGGGAAATGGTGGGCATTCTGGGGAAATTGACCATGGCTTAGGGTTTGAAGGAGTATAAGGAGTGTGGGGTGAGGATTTGGAGGCGGTTTGTGGTGGGCCACCGGGCTCGAAGTAGTAGGGAAAGGGGGCGGTGGGCTAGGGTTCTTGATGAGAGTTTCAGGAGGGGGGTTTGAACGAGATGAAATGAGGAGGGTAGGGTAGCGTTTGGACATATAAGTATCCTTACCTCCCCAGTTCCGATCCATCTGATCAGATCAATTCAACGGCTCAGATCAACCCAGCAAAACGACGTCATTTGGGTTTTGAGTGGGACTGACCGGGTTTTGGCTGGTCTGGGCCTGGGTTAAACCGGTATTTTGGGCTAGAAAATCAAATTTTGCCCAAAAATCTGATCTCATTTTTTGTTTTTCTTCTTTTCTTCTTTTTTTTCAATTTTTCTTTTGATATCTTTAAAAATAAGTTGAAATTAAAAATAAAACCTAAATTAATCCCTAATCAAATTATCTGTCACGACCCGGATTTCCCACCATCGGGTGTCGTGATGGCGCCTACTATCGGAGCTAGGCATGCCAAATGTTTAAAACGCCTTTCCTGCTTTCTTTCAACAATATAATAAGCGAGACAAAATCTAAGCGGCAGACTTTAAATTTCAAACAACTGAAAACCTAAAGTACGGAAGTTTGAACAAAAATGCTACCCAGAGTTTGGTGTCACTAGCTCACGGACTACTACAGAATGCTACAAACAATGTCTGAAAGAAAAATACATCATGTTTGTCTGATACAAGATAAACAAACGAAAAACATGGAAAGGGACTTCGGCCTGCGAACGCCAGCTAGGGTACCTCGAGAGTCCCTAGACTGAAGATAGCTCCCAAAAAGTCCTACTGCTGCGGTCCGAAAGCTGATCCCTGATCTGTGCACAAAAATGCACAGAGTGCAGCATCAGCACAACCGACCCCATGTGCTGGTAAGTGTCTGGACTAACCCCGGTGAAGTAGTGACGAGGCTAGACAGGACCTACCACAATTAACCTGTACAGATATATATAACAAGTGCAAAAAAACAATAACAAGATAATACAAAGAAAAGCTGGGAGGGGACATGCTATCGGGGAGTAACAGATAAAAATGAAATATCGAAAATAAATAGAAGAAACTCCGGTTTCCATAAGATATATGTATATTTAGATATATAGTGGACGGCGTGCCACGCGATCCCATAATATCATATATAAGTGGATAGCGTGCCACACGATCCCATAATATCATACATAAGTGGACGGCGTGCCACACTCCCATAATATCATATATAAGTGGACGGCGTCCCACGCGATCCCATAATATCATATACAAGTGGACGACATGCCACACGATCCCATAATATCATATATAAGTGGACGGCGTGCCACACGATCCCATAATATCATATATAAGTGGACGGCGTGCCACACGATCCTATAATATCATATATAAGTGGACGGCGTGCCACACGATCCCAATTCATCTTTATCACAGTGCACAATATGTCACCGGCAACGGAGGCCAATAACCAAGTGGACAGCGTGCCACACGATCCCATAATACAATATATAATATCTGACTTCATATAGTAGACCCCTTCAGGGGAGGATAACAAACCAATACCTTTAACCCGACAAGGGTACAACTAACAGCCCAAAATATCCCGACAAGGGAGAGTATATATCAGTCTACACATCCCGACAAGGGAGTACTTACAACACATTCTCCTTTTTAAATCACTTCTTCCTCAACTAACACATTCATGTTCGAGCTAATGCTCCAAAAGTACACCAATCACAATTCTACCTCAATCGTTCACATTATACGAAACTCATCAAGTAAACAAGGAGATTGTGTCACATTAATCGAATTAAAAGCAATTAAGACTCACGGTCATGCTAGACTCCGGTGCATAGATAACCGTCACCAGGCCTACACACCGTACTCCACATTAGCAAGTAGCAAATAACATCCTAATCCTATTCCCTCAAGCCAAAGTTAGAACAAACACTTACCTCGAATGCTCAAAACTCAACTCACGATTCTAGAATAGCTTTACCTCTTGATTCTACCACCAATCCGCTCGAATCTATTCATAAGTTACTTAATCACATTAATAATTACTAAATGAATCATTCCCAATGCTTGAAAATAGATTTTACAAAGTTTTTCCCAAAAAGGTCAAAAAAAAGCCCCGGACCCACGTGGTCGAGACTCGAGGTTCGGACCAAAACCCGGTTACCCATTCTCGCACAAATCCAAATATATGTTTTGTTTTGAAATCGGACCCCAAATTGAGGTCCAACTCCTTAATTTGTAGAAAACCTAGGTTCTACCAAAAATACCCAATTTCACCCATGAAAATCTTTGATTTGAAGTTGAAATTATGTTAAAAGACGTTAAGGAATAAAGAAATTAAGTTAGAAATCACTTACCAATCATTTTGGAGAAGAAAAGTTGTTTGGAAAATCGCCTCTTAGGTTTTGAGTTTTTGAAAAGTGGAAAAATGACTGAAAATCCCGAATTTATACATATGCTGGGGGCTGGCGCGGACCGCGAAGAAATGCACCGCTGCCGCGTGGCCACCAGCGTGGACCGCGCGGAAATGTACTGCGGCCGCGCCGAGGGAGGGAAGAAGTGGGCTCTCTCTGAACCCACCCAGCGCGGACCGCACTGATTTGGTGCGCGGCCGCGCTGGTCGGCCTGGCCACCCCCCTCTGAACCCACCACGTGGACCGCACAGAGAAATGACGCGGCCGCGTGGCTGCCAGCGCGGACCGCGCGGAAATGGCCGCGGCCGCACTGGGCCTGCAACATCTGACCTGCATTTTTTTTTTAAGTTTAAGACCTCCCGGGCCGCACTCAAAACTCACCCAGCCCTCGGGGCTCCAAACCAAACATGCACACAACCTTAAAAACATCTTACAGACTTACTCGTGCGATCAAATCGCCCAAATAACATCATATACATAGGATCAAGCCTCAAAACACGTCATATGACATCCGTTTTTAGCCAAACTTCACAGATAGTGCTTAAAACATATTTAAGACTCGTATCGGGCGTCGGAACCCAAATACGAGCCCGATACCATAGTTTTCTGATCAATTTTCTTCTTCATTTTCCTTAATTAATTTCAGAAAAACAATTTCACACAAAAATTCATTTCTCGGGCTTGGGACCTCGGAATTTAATTTCGGGCACATGCCCAAGTCCCATATTTTCCTACGGACCCTCCGGGATCGTCGAATCACAGGTCCGAGTCCGTTTACCCAAAATGTCGACCGAAGTCAATATTATGCATATTAATATCAAAATTCATCAAATGTTTTTCCACAAAATTTGCATATTCTAACATAAAAACTTCCCGGCTACGTGCCCGAACTGCGCGCACAAATCGAGGCAACTAAAAGCGAGGTTTTCACGGCCTCGAAAGCACGGAACTTGGAAGAATTACGGTGATGACCCTTTGGGTCGTCACATTCTCCACATCTAAAACAATCGTTCGTCCTCGAACGGACAAAAGAAAGAAGTACCTGAGTCGGGAAATAAATGAGGATAACAGCTCCGCATATCGGACTCGGACTCCCAGGTCGATGCCTCAGGAGGCTGACCTCTCCACTGAACACGCACCGAAGGAAAACTCTTCGACCTCAACTGTCGAACCTGCCGGTCTAGAATAGCCACCGGCTCCTCCTCATATGACAGATCCTTGTCCAATTGGACGGTGCTGAAATCTAACACGTGCGATGGATCTCCGCGATACTTCCGGAGCATTGATACATGAAACACGGGATGCACAGTTGACAAGCTAGGTGGCAAGGCAAGTCTATAAGCCACCTCTCCCACACGATGAAGAATCTCAAATGGACCGATGAACCTAGGGCTGAGCTTTCTCTTCTTCCCAAATCTCATCACGCCCTTCATAGGCGATACACGGAGCAATACCCGCTCACCAATCATGAAGGCAACATCTCTGACCTTGCGGTCTGCATAACTTTTCTATCTGGACTGAGCTGTATGAAGTCTATCCTGAATAATCCTGACCTTGTCCAAGGCCTCCTGAACCAGATCTGTACCCAATAATCGAGCCTCTCCCGGCTCAAACCATCCAACTGGAGACCGACATCGCCTACCATACAACGCCTCGTACGGAGCCATCTGAATGCTGGACTGGTAGCTGTTGTTGTAGGCGAACTCCGCTAAAGGCAAAAACTAAAAGACACAGGCTCGGAGCATGTCCTCAATGATCTGAATAGTCCTCTCGGACTGATCGTCCGTCTGGGGATGAAATGTTGTACTCAACTCAACCTGGGTGCCCAACTCTCGCTGAACCGCTCTCTAGAAATGCGAGGAAAACTGCGTACCCCGATCCGAAATGATAGATAGCGGCACCCCGTGAAGGCGAACAATCTCCCTGATATAAATCTCGACTAACCTTTCAGACGAATAGGTGGCTGCAACAGGAACAAAATGCGCTGACTTGGTCAGCCTATCAACAATAACCCAAACCGCATCAAACTTCTTCCAAGTCATCGGAAGTCCAGTAACAAAATCCATTGTAATCCTCTCCCACTTCCACTCGGGAAGCTCAATCCTCTGAAATAAACCACCGGGCCTCTGATGCTCGTACTTAACCTGCTGACAGTTCAAACAATGAGCCATATATGCAACAATGTCTTTCTTCATTCTATGCCACCAATAGTGCTGCCTCAAATCCTGATAAATCTTCGTGGCGCCCGGTGAATAGAATACCGAGAACTATGGGCCTTCGCTAAGATCAACTCTCGAATCCCATCAACATTGGGCACACACACTCGCCCCTGCAATCTCAATACACCATCCTCATCTAAGGTCACTTTCTTGGCACCTCCACACTGCACCGTGTCCCTCAAGACACACAAATGGGGATCATCGAACTGCCAATCACGGATACGCTCCAATAACGAAGAACGAGCGACCGTGCAAGCTAATACTCGTCTAGGCTCAGAAATGTCCAACCTCACAAATTGATTGGCCAAAGCCTGAACGTCCAAAGCAAGCGATCTCTGGCTGATTGGAATATATGCAAGACTACCCATGCTGGCAGACTTCTTGCTCAATGCATCGGCCACCACATTGGCCTTTCCCGGGTGATATAAGATAGTAACATCATAATCCTTCAGCAACTCTAACCACCTCCTCTGCCTCAGATTCAACTCTTTCTGCTTGAACAAATACTGAAGACTCTTGTGATCAGTGTAAACCTTACACGTCACGCCATATAAGTAATGCCTCCGGATCTTCAAGGCATGAACAATGGCTGCCAACTCGAGATCATGAACCGGATAATTCTTCTCGTAGATCTTCAACTGCCTCAAAGCATAGGCAATGCCTTTGCCTTCCTTTATCAACACTACACCAAGCCCAATACGGGACGTATCACAATAGACCGTATATGGCCCTGAACCTGTGGGCAAAACCAATACCGATGTCGTAGTCAGAGCCGTCTTGAGCTTCTGAAAGTTCGCCTCACACTCGTCCGACCACCTAAACTGGGCACCCTTCTGGGTCAATCTGGTCATAAGGGCGGCAATGGATGAAAACCCCTCCACGAACCGACGGTAGTAACCTGCTAACCCTAGGAAACTCTGAATCTCCGTAGCTGAAGATGGACAAGGCCAGTTCTTGACTGCCTCTATCTTCTTCGGGTCTACCTGAATACCTGCTGTTGATACGATATGACCCAGGAAGGCAACCGAACTCAACCAAAACTTGCACTTCGAGAACTTAGCATACAACTGACTATCCTTCAGGGTCTGAAGAACCGCTCTGAGTTGCTGCTCATGCTCCTCGTGACTACGGGAGTATATAAGAATATCGTCAATGAAGACTATCACGAACAAGTCCAAATAAGGTCTGAACACTTGGTTCATCAACTCCATGAACGCTATTGGGGCATTAGTCAATCCGAATGACATGACCAAAAATTCATAGTGCGCATACCAAGTGCGAAATGCTGTCTTAGGGACATCAGACGCCCTAATCCTAAGCTGGTGGTATCCAGATCTCAAATCTATCTTTGAAAACACCCTCGCACCCTGAAGCTGGTCGAATAAGTCGTCGATCCTCGGTAGTGGGTACTTGTTCTTAATCATCACCTTGTTCAATTGCTTGTAATCAATGCACATCCTCATCGAACCATCATTTTTCTTCACAAATAGAACCGGTGCGCCCCAAGGCGAAACACTGGGTCTAATGAAACCCTTCTTGAGTAAATCCTGAAGTTGATCCTTTAACTCTTTCAATTCTGGCTGCGCCATACGATACGTCGGAATGGAAATGGGCTGAGTGCCCGGAGCCAGATCAATACAAAAATCAATATCCTTGTCGGGCGGCATGCCCGGCAGTTCCGAAGGGAAGACCTCGGGAAACTTCCGAACAATAGGAACAGAATCAATAGACGGGACCTCAGCGCTGGAGTCGCGAACATAGGCCAGATAAGTTAGGCACCCCTTCTCGACCATGCGTCGAGCCTTCACATAAGAAATAACGCTGCAAGTAGAATAACCAGGAGTCCCTCTCCACTCAAGTCGAGGCAAATCTGGCAACGCCAAGGTCACGGTCTTGGCATGGCAATCCAAGATCGCATGATACGGGGACAACCAATCCATCCCTAATATGACGTCGAAATCCACCATATTCAAAAGCAACAAGTCAACACGGGTCTCAAGACCCTTGAATACCACAACACATGAACGATGAACCCGGTCCACCACTATAGAATCCCCCACTAGTATAGACACATATACAAGAATACTCAAGGCCTCACTAGGCATAACCAAATAGGGTGCAAAATAGGATGACACATATGAATGCGTAGATCCGGGATCAAATAGAACAGAAGCATCCCTATCACAGACCAGAATAGTACCTGTAATTACAGTATCTGATGATTCAGCCTCTGGCCTGGCTGGCAAGGCATAACAATGGGGCTGGGCCCCACCTTCCTGAATCATATCCCTGGGACGATCTGCTGCTGGCTGACCCCTACTTCTAGCGGTCTGAGCTCCACCTCTAAGGCCTCTACCTCCAGCCATATGTCCTCTACCCCCGCCTCTAGCTGGCTGAGCAGGCTGTGAGGCAACTGGAGACTGAATTATCGGGCGAGGACCCTGTTGCTGCGAGCTACTAGAAGCTCGAGGGCAATATCTGGCAATGTGACTCACATCTCCGCAAGTATAACAAGCCCTCGACTGTTGAGAATAATGAAGTGGTGGTGCACTGATAGGTGTTGATAGTGAACTTAAGAGCTGCTGGTCAGAATACTGCGGCTGAGAACGACGACCACCTGGTGTACCATGAGAAGCCTGGAGAGCTGACTGAAAGGGCCTCAAAGGATGGCCTCTACCATAAGAATCCCTACCTCCAGACAAGGTACCACTGAATCTACCAGAATAACTAGGCCTCTTATCAGACCCATGACCACCTCCCTGAGAAAGTGCCATCTCTATCCGGCGGGCACCATCTACCGCCTCCTGAAATGAAATCTCACTACCGGCACTCATGGCCATCTGAACACGAATCGGCTGAACCAACCCATCGACAAACCTCCACACCCTCTCTCTCTCAGTGGGGAGTATCACAATGGCATGACGAGCGAGATCAATGAACCGGGTCTCATACTGGGTAACCGTCATAGGACCCTGCTGGAGATGCTCAAACTGCCTGCGAAGAGCATCTCGCTTAGTAACTGGAAGAAACTTCCCCATAAATAACTCTGAAAACTGATCCCAGGTCAATGATGGCGACCCTGCTGGCCTGGCTACACAGAAATCCCTCCACCAAGTCTTGGCGGATCCTGCCAGGCGAAAAGTGGTGAAGTCGACCCCATTGGTCTCTACAATGCCCATAGTCCGTAGAACCTTATGACAGCCAAAGATGAAATCCTGAGCATTCTCTGAGGGAGTGCCACTATATGTAGTAGTGAAGAGCTTGGTGAAACGATCAACCCTCAACAAAGCATCCGCGGACATAGCTGCACCATCACTAGACTGAGCCGCAATACCTGGCTGGGCTACCACAGCTGGCTGAACTGCCACGGCTGGCTGAACTGCTGGAACCTGAGCCTGAGGAGCTACCGGCTCTAGAGTACGAGTATCGGGAGTCTAAACTCCTCCCCCAGCCTGAGATGTGGCTGGAGCTACGGGAAGCAAACCCGCTCTAGAAATGCCCTCCATAAAGCCTACCAGTCGGACCAAAGCGTCTTGAAGCACTGGAGTGGCTATGAAACCCTCTAGGACCTGAGCTGGGCCCACTGGAACAGCTGGAGCTGGAACCCCTTCGTCGTAGTCAACATGAGGCTCCACCTCTAGGACTGCCGCTCGGGGCTGAGCTCTGCCCCGGCCTCGGCCTCGCCCACTTCCCCTAATAGGAGCTGCTGCTGGGGGCTCGGGCTGCTGCGTGGTAGAAGAGGAAGCACGTATCCTTGCCATTTGTGAAAGAACAGAGTGGAAAGACAATCAGTACTTGAGAAACAGAATCGCACGACAGGAATGAACAAGGTGAAGTTTTTTTAACTCAGTAGCCTCTACGGGATAAATACAGACGTCTCCGTACCGATCCCTCAGACTCTACTGAGCTTGTCCGTGAGTTGTGAGACCTAAGTAACCTAGTGCTATGATACCAACTCTGTCACGACCCGGATTTCCCACCATCGGGTGTCGTGATGGCGCCTTCTATCGGAGCTAGGCAAGCCAAATGTTTAAAACACCTTTCCTGCTTTCTTTCAACAATATAATAAGCAAGACAAAATCTAAGCGGCAGACTTTAAATTTAAAACAACTGAAAACCAAAAGTACGGAAGTTTGAACCAAAATGCTACCTAGAGTTTGGTGTCACTAGCTCACGGACTACTATAGAATGCTACAAACAATGTCTGAAAGGAAAATATATCATGTTTGTCTGATACAAGATAAACAAACGAAAAACATGGAAAGGGACTTCGGCCTGCGAACGCCAACTAGGCTACCTCGAGAGTCCCTGGACTGAAGATAGCTCCCAAAAAGTCCTACTGCTGCGGTCCGAAAGCTGCTCCCTGATCTGTGCACAAAAATGCACAGAGTGCAGCATCAGCATAACCGACCCCATGTGCTGGTAAGTGTCTGGCCTAACCCCGGTGATGTAGTGACAAGGCTAGACAGGACCTACCACAATTAACATGTACAGATATATATAACAAGTGCAAGAAAACAATAACAGGATAATACAAAGTAAAGCTGGGAGGGGACATGCTATCGGGGAGTAACAGATAAAAATGAAATATCGGAAATAAACAGAAGAAACTCCGGTTTCCATAAGATATATGTATATTTAGATATATAGTGGACGGCGTGCCACACGATCCCATAATATCATATATAAGTGGACGGCGTGCCACACGATCCCATAATATCATACATAAGTGGACGGCGTGCCACCCGATCCCATAATATCATATATAAGTGGACGACATGCCACACAATCCCATAATATCATATATAAGTGGACGGCGTGCCATACGATCCCATAATATCATATATAAGTGGACGGCGTGCCACACGATACCATAATATCATATATAAGTGGACGGCGCGCCACACGATCCCAATTCATCTTTATCACAGTGCACAATATGTCACCGGCATCGGAGGCCAATAACGAAGTGGATGGCTTGCCGTACGATCCCATAGTATAGTATATAATATATGACTTCATATAGTAGACCCCTTCAGGGTAGGATAACAACTCAATACCTTTAACCTGACAAGGGTACAGCTAACAACCCAAAATATCCCGACAAGGGAGAGTATATATCAGTCTACACATCCCGGCAAGGGAGTACTCACAACACATTCTCCTTTTCAAATCACTTCTTCCTCAACTAACACATTCATGTTGGAGCTAACGCTCCATAAGTACATCAATCACAATTCTACCTCAATCGTTCACTTTATACGAAACTCATCAAGTAAACAAGGAGATTGTGTCACATTAATCGAATTAAGAGCAATTAAGACTCACGGTCATGCTAGACGCTGGTGCATAGATAACCGTCACCATGCCTATACACCGTACTCCACATTAGCAAGTAGCAAATAACAATCTAATCCTATACCCTCAAGCCTAAGTTAGAACAAACACTTACCTCGAATGCTCCAAACTCAACTCACGCTTCTAGAATAGCTTTACCTCTTGATTCCACTACCAATCCGCTCGAATCTAGTCATAAGTTACTTAATCACATTAATAATTACTAAATGAATCATTCCCAATGCATGAAAATAGATTTTACAAGGTTTTTCCCAAAAAGGTCAAAAATACCCCCGGACCCACGTGGTCGAGACTCGAGGTTCGGACCAAAACCCGGTTACCCATTCTCCCATGAATCCAAATATATGTTTTGTTTTGAAATCGGACCCCAAATTGAGGTCCAACTCCTTAATTTGTAGAAAACCTAGGTTCTACCCAAAATACCCAATTTCACCCATGAAAATCTTTGATTTGAAGTTGAAATTATGTTAAAAGACGTTAAGGAATAAAGAAATTAAGTTAGAAATCACTTACCAATGTACCACGTGGAAATGTACCACGACCGCGCCGAGGGAGGGAAGAAGTGGTCTCTCTCTGAACCCACCCAGCGCGGACCGCACTGATTTGGTGCGCGGCCGCGCTGGTCGGCCTGGCCACCCCCCTCTGAACCCCACCACGCGGACCGCACAGAGAAGTGTCGCGGCCGCGTGGCTGCCAGCGCGGACCGCAAGGAAATGGCCGCGGCCGCGCTGCGCCTGCAACATCTAACCTGCATTTTTTTAAAGTTTAAGACCTCTCGGGCCACCCTTAAAATTCACCCGAGCCCTCGGGGCTCCAAACCAAACATGCACACAACCTTAAAAACATCTTATGGACTTACTCGTGCGATCAAATCGCCAAAATAACATCATATACATAGGATCAAGCCTTAAAACACCTGATTTTCCTTCAACTTTCATAAAACTCAATTTCCCCATCTTAAGTCCGAAACACGTCATATGACATCCGTTTTTAGCCAAACTTCAGAGATAGTGCTTAAAACATATTTAAGACTCGTACCGGGCGTCAGATCCAAAATACGAGCCCGTTACCACAGTTTTCTGATCAATTTTCTTCTTCATTTTCCTTAATTAATTTCAGAAAACAATTTCACACAAAAATTTATTTCTCGGGCTTGGGACCTCGGAATTTAATTCCGGGCACACGCCCAAGTCCCATATTTTCCTACGGACCCTCCAGGACCGTCGAATTACAGGTCCGGGTCCATTTACCCAAAATGTCGACCGAAGTCAATATTATGCATATTAATATCAAAATTCATCAAATTGTTTTCCACAAAATTCGCATATTCTAACATAAAACTTCCCGGCTATGTGACCGAACTATACAGAAAAATCGAGGCAACTAAAAGCGAGGTTTTCAGGGCCTCGGAAGCACGGAACTAGGAAGAATTACAGTGATGACCCTTTGGGTCGTCACATTATCCTACAAAGGAAAATAAATTAATTAACTTTAAATAAATATTACCACAAATAATTAGATACCAAATTAAAAGAAAGACTACCAAAATTTGAAGCTAACAATTAAAAATGCAAAATAAGTTACTTTTTTTTATTTTTCCATTTTTATAAAAAAATTAAATTACTAATTAATTTTTAAGAAAATGCAAAGTTAAACTCTAAATGCAAATGCAACATATTTTTGTATTTTTCATTAACTAAAATGCACACACAAAATGCAAATAACAGAACATGTCACGAAAATCCACAATATTGCGAACACTGAAAGAAATTATTTTGTTTTGAATTTATGGGAGTAATTCATATAGGGCAAAAATCACATGCTCACAGCTGCCCCTCTTTACCCGGAAACACGAAGAGTTTTCGTGCAAAGATAAAGTGAGCGGATAAGAGCGATTTTTGCCCGTTTAAATACTCTGTGGGAAGCATTTTTGAAAGATTTGACCGCACCCTACTTCCGAGGTTGCCTACATATCCTTGGCTAAAAAGGAATCAGGGCAGTGTAGTTCAGGAATGTTTGGTAGCTGGGACTACCATGAAGCTGGGCTTTCACTATTGCTGTTGCTACTACTGCTTACTGAATCCCCTTATTACACCATGTCAAAAATAAAAGAAGCTAGACTAGACTATGATCTATGTTTTACAAAATCCTATCTAGATATTCAAACTTGCTCTTGTGTTTCTTGTTGCCTTGTTGTCCTCTATTCTCTCGGTGATATTCTTTTGTTACTACCTTGAATTGTAGCTGAGATGTTTTCCCCTTCTTCAAGTTGGTGCCTGACTGTTGAACTTGATATGTATCCCCATGCTCTCCAGGCGGGCTCTTGATCGCTGAACTTGAATGTATTCCCATGCTATCCAGGCGGGCTACTGACTTCAAAACGTGTATGTATTCCCATGCTATCCATGCGGTCTCCTGACCTCAAAACGTGAATGTATTCCCATGCTATCCAGGCGGACTCCTGACTTCAGCAAAATAGACAAAAACAAAGAAAAATTTCTGCCCCAGTTTGGGTAAGTGGGCCCATGTATAAGTGTAAAATGAATCACATTGCCGAATATCAAAGAATTTTGGAAAACCAAAACTTGAATTGTAATCCCTTTGTTCTTCAGGCGGGCTCCTGACTGCTAAACTTGAAAGTATTCCCTGCTCTGTAGGCGGGCTCCTGACTTTAGCACGAAAGTATTCCCTGCTCTCCAGGCGGGCTTCTGACTTCAATTTGAACTGTATTCCCTGCTCTCCAGGCGGGCTCCTGATTGCTAAACTGAAATGTACTCCCTGCTCTCCAGGCGGGCTCCTGATTTCAAAATAGGCAATGTGAGCACGTGATTTTTGCCCTAAATATGATTATTCCCAAAATACCAAACAAAATAATTTTTCTTTATTTTTTACATTTTTTGTGCATTTTGGTGTCATTTTCTGATAATTGTTGCATTCTATTTGTGCATGTTAATTTTTATGAAATACAAAAATATGCATTTTTTGCATTTAGGTTTTAGTTTTATGTTTTTTTATCAACTAAAGTTTAAGTTGTTTAGAACAAAACATGAAAATCACAAAATTAGTTCATTTTTGCATTTTAATGATTTCTATTGGGATTTCGTCATGAAATAGTTTTCAAACAATTTTAAAGAATTAATTAGTCTTCGTTTTGAAATAACTAAGATTTCATGTTAGTTTTACATCTCTATAAAAATTAGAAAAATTATAAAAATTGTAAAATTAAGAAAGGAAAGTAAAAAAAAAAAGAAAATAAGAGTAGAAATTTGGTCTTAATAAAGGACACAAAATTTGGGCCAAAATCAATCCCAACCCCAGCCCAAACCAGCATTATCTGCCTACCCGCCCAATCACACAGAAAATCAGCCCAGCCCAAGTCCCCAACCCGGTCCTCCTCCCAGTAAGTCCAAACGACGTCGTTTCTCCATCATCTAACCATGACCGTTGGATCTCATCAATCCAACGGTGCGGATCTAACTAGGTTACCTGTATATAAGTGTCCGAAACTTCCCCTCCTACCCCCATTTGCCTCGTCTTTCTCACCCCACCCTTCCCCTCAAACCCTAATACGCGCCGCCCCTAAATCCCTCGCCGGCGGTGAACACAACCTACGCCGTTCACTCCGAGATTAACACCACAGATCCCCCTCACTCTCCTCTTTCCATTGCACCCACTGGTTCACCTCGAACAAGGCCGAAACTCGTCGAATCTTAGTTTGAAGATTTCCGGCCAAGTGACGAGTTCATCCAAATCAGTCCAAAATCACACCACACAACCCCCGGCCCTTCCTCAACACTAATCCATGGTTATTTTCTTTCAAATCACTGTGAAACGGCCTGAATCTTAGATCTAAGAATTTCTGGTCAAACCCTAAAACCAAATCCTTTTGATTTCGAACCGTAGTATCCTTAACCATGTGTTCTCCTGTAAGAACACATGGTTAGGGATGTTACGCGTCAAAAATCTGAAAGGATTCAGACGTTTCTGACTGGCCGGAGTCCCTTGTGCCTCTGTGAGTTTTACTGCTTCCTTTTTACTTGCATGTTTGAAGTGTTATTTACAGTTGTTGTTTCGTTAATTTTTGCTGTTAATTTTTTAGATTTATTCGTATTAGTTTAAGTCCTGCCAATTGTTAATTAGTTCTGAATTGATATTTGTTTGAATGAGTATGAGTTTACGGATTAAGAATTAGCTTTAGTTCATTTAATGTTGTTCATGTTAGTTTAAGTTTAGTTTGATATCATTTAGTTTGATTGAATTAATATAATTAAACATTTGGTTTTGGTTAGGTGATTAATTGTTTTCTGAGTGCTAGTTAATCATTCCAGTTAGTTTTAGATTGGTTTAGGGTATTGGTTATAACTGTTAAGGATGAGGGTAGGTTCAGTAACTTTGAGGGGCTTTTAGGGGTAATCTGGGTATGAAAAAGGGTAGTTTTGATAAGAATAGTAATATCAGGATATGGAAGGGCAGTATAGGTATTGTATGGGTAGAGGAATACCCTAGGGCCTTCTAGAATGGGGTACAAGTGTAGATTTTACTAACTGTAAGGTATTTACTTGTTTAGCAAGTTAAGAATAGAGGGACCAAACTGAAAATAGGGAGGGACTGATTGGAAAATCAGGATCTGATCTATTCTCTTTGGGTTTGCCTATAAAAGGGCATAAAATGCCTTGGGAAAGGGGGTTCCTCTCTCTTCTTCTGCCTTCAGCCCTAAGTTTCAATTTGAGCTTTCATTCCTGCTTTTGATTTCAGTTAGCATTTTAATTCCAAGATTATTCAGAAAACAAAAACATCAAAAATGGAGAAATCCGAAACCACTTCACATTTTCACTGTTAGTTTTGGATTTCAGTTTTGGGTTTTGGGTTTTAGCATTATCATAGAGGTGCTTAGGTTCAGCTGAAAAGGTTAAGAGTGCATTTGAAGTTGTGTTTGAGCTGATTTGTGGAGTCTGCCCATATTTCTGGTTTTCAAAGCAATCTGTCTGTATTTCTGTGGTGTAATATTGCTGAGTTTGTTGATATTGCTGTTCAAAGTAGCTGACTCCTCTCCTTTTCTCTATTTACATTCCAATTTCCAGGTATATTCCCCTGAACCTCACTGATGTATGCTTGTTGAAGTTTAAATGAAATGTTCAAGGGGCCTGTTATTCAACTGAGAGCAGTTTGTATCTTGACTGATATGAATAGTGTAGTTTCCTATTATATAACTGGCAGTTTGTAGTTTGTTCAGCGAGGTTGATTACATGTTAAAAGTTGCGTAATGTTGAACTGTTTGAATTGGACAGTTGAAATAGCATTGAGCATATGTGGTCTAAATTGAAAATTTGTGTGAATTTAATATCAATCAGTAGCAATTGGATCTATGTAAATGATATGTGAATTCAGGAGTAAGTCTGGTGACACTCAGCCTGTTTACTAGTAATTTTATCATTGGTCGTGATAGTGTGGTAAAAGGTCTGCTTTTGATTAAAGTTTTCTGAAATCGTTTGGTAGGCAAAACATAGTTATTGTTGGGTGATTGGTATCGAAACTAGTTAAAAATCATGAAACATGATTCATTCATAATTGGTTTGGTTCATTAGAGTAGCAGGTCTTGATAAGTAATTAGTAGGACAAATCGATTTAGTGATTTCGGAATTCATGGCTATCAGCTAAATGAGGGTACGTATTGTCATTATAGTAGTTCGTTGATATTATATCAAATGTGACCTTGGAATTGTACCCATATTTATTGGGCTAATTGGGTTGTATCAACGTCGTGAGGCAGGCCCATTTTATTTAAATTTGGTTTTTTTTAGTTTACTACAATGTAATCCAAATGCCGACTTCGTTAGCCTTTTAAAGACACATAAATAAGTAGTAAATCATAGTTACTTCGGGATTGCTACTAGCCTCTCCCGAATAAAATCACATACGTAGGCTGTCAACAATTGATTATTAAGAATGATTAGAATTTGGGAGGGCCATTTAGCGAACTTCACGGCCTTCCCCAAAATAATATTACGTCAGAATGTTTAGGCGCATTTTTAATTAAATTACCTTCTTAAACTCGGGTGTGCATTGATGCGACCCAAATCCAAATCTCGACAAAGTCAAAATGTGTTGACAATCACGGGTGCATTGATTGTGACGTGGTTCGAAACGCATTTTCATGACGTCGTAATTCTTAGAAATAAATAATGATAGAAAAGAGGTTCACAAATTGAGACGAGCCTCACCGCACAAATAAATAAATGTGGGGCCGTCAATAAATAATTACCGAAATGATTAGAATTTGGAATGGCCATTTAGCAAACTTCATGGATTTTCCCCAAAATAATACTACGTTAGCATCTTTAGGCACAATTTAATTAAATTACTTTCTTAAATTCGGGTGCGCATTGATGCGACCCAAATCCAAATCTAGATGAAGTCGAAATGTGTCAACAACCACGGGCGCATTGATTGCGACGGGGTTCAAAACGCGTTTTCATGACATCGCAATTCTTATAAAATAAATAATGATAAAAGCGGTTTACGAATAGAAGGCACATAAGCTAACATGTATTAAAATCGGATAAAATCAAATACAACAGTTAAGCGACCGTGCTAGAACCACGGAACCCGGGAATTCCTAACACCTTCTCCCGGGTTAACAAAATTCCTTACTCGTATTTCTGGTATGCGGACTGTTAACGGAGTAATAAATTTCCTCGGTTCGGGATTCAACCGGTGACTTGGGACACCATTAATATCCCAAGTGGCGACTCTGAATAATTAATAATTAAATCCCGTTCCGATTGTCCTTTAATTGGAAAAACTCTTTTATGCCCTTTACAGGGATTAGGTAGAAAAAGCAGGTGTGACAGCTCTGGCGACTCTGCTGGGGATTCGAACCCAGAATCTCTGGTTCAGGGTTCAAATTCGAGCTTAGATAAATTGTTGTATTTAATTGTATCTGATTTTCCTACATGTTTTGTGTTCAATGTGCTAAATGTTACTGCTTTGATATTATCTGAACTGTATATAAACTGTGCCGACACCATTCTCTCTTCACCTCCGGGGATGTGCTTACTGGTTGAGACTCCCTATTCTGTTAGTGTCATACCTTTAAGTAAGAAAGAGGTCGGACAAGTTACGAAGCCAGATGGCCTTTTGGTTCCCGGTAAGTTGCCCCCTCCTCGACTCGAGTTGTCCGCTCGGGTACACAGTCTAGAACACTGACCCAGGTTTTGAACATAGAATAACGTGACTTCATGCCGGATCCCTAGTAGGAACGCTTATTTGCATCATGTTGCATTTGACTTAGGGGACTCAACACAGGGATTGGGTCCGTCTAGGGATAGCAACCTGAAATGAAAGAACCATCCTGATGCATCCTACTTGCTCTGTACATATATTTGTTTCGAACCTGCATGTTGACCGGTTTCTGAATCTCGGGTGTTGGAAAATTTAAAAAAAAAAGAGGAAAGAGAGTGAAATAAAATAGCAGTTAAGGAGTTAATTGATTATTTTAGAGATAAGAAATCAATGACCAATTACTGGCGAAACTCTGCCGAATTTTTTTTTAAAAAAGGGAATTATTTATAGAAAAAGAGCGTTTGTTTTGGAAAACATAAGTTGTCTCATTATTTTGTTGAAGGAAAATGAAAAAAAAGAGTCCTTTTTTTTGGAAAATAGGTTGTTTTAGTTGTTGAAAAAAAAAAGTTTTGTTTTAATAGTTGTTATTCGCTTATGCTAAAAAAACAAAGATGGAAAAGAGTCATGTTTAAAATAGTTCGGTTAATTTGCCCGAACTATGCCTGGTTTGATTCTCACAGGGCGTGAGATACGTAGGCAACCCTCATCGGGTCCAACTTTCCCTTTTGCAAAAATAAACCGGAACGTATCAAAAATTTAATTTTTGTCATAAATAAACCAGGTGATGCCGTTTTTGTCAAAAATAGCCAAATGTTCCCCAAACGGGGCACCGGAAGGCTAACTTTGCATAAACAGCCACCTTTGGTCATGTATTTTCGTCTTTTTATTTTATGAAAAAAAAGAAGCTAAGTAGAGCCGTCTAGTCATAAGTAGCCTTAAAATCTTTTCCCAAAGCACTGAAAGGCCATGTTTGAAAGTCAAGTTCTTCGCTTGACAATAAATAGGTAATTTTGAGTCGCAAATATAGACAACTTACTTTTTGTGTCAAACAAGAGTTTTCTTTTGCTTAAAACGCTTTAATAAATGTGCAGGATGAGCACGGTGGTGAATGGGCCCTTTTCAATAATGACCAAAATCCCTTTTGAGCTGCAATTATGGTGGAATGATTTAGGCAAAGAGGGGCACGACGAAGTGAGAAAATATTTGAAAGACCTTACGGATTTATTAAACATTCAGCCTCAGGGGGATATTATCAGGGCATTGGTTGCCCATTGGGATTCGGCACATAATGTATTTCATTTTTCAGACTTTGAACTCACCCCAACATTGGAAGAAATAGCGGGGTACATTGGAAGTGATCAAGCTCCATTGAGATTCAAATACTTGATTGCTCCTAGGGCCATTACCATACACCGATTCTGGGATTCCTTGAAAACACCCCGAACAGTTCATCACCCAGATTTTGCAAAAGGTTTCTGCAGTTTCCGCTTCATGTATGATAGATATGCCATGTGGGCGGGTTAAATAATCCAGACTTTAAGCTGTGCAGCAGAAATAGCCGACAAAAATGGAGGAACACAGACGAGTGGCATTTAAGATAGCTTTTTTGGGCCTCGTAATATTCCCAAGGAAAGATGGTAATATTGATTTGAAAATAGCGGGGGTCATGGCAGATATCTTCAGAGCTCTCACTGCGTGCAAAGCTGGGGGCAAATTTTTTGAGGGATGTAACTTGTTGTTACAGATGTGGATGACTGAGCATTTGTGCCCTCGCTCTCAGTTATTGAGTTATGGTTCGGTTGAGAAAACTTGTATAGGTGAATTTTATACAAGAATCAAAGGGGCCAGTCTACCTGAAGGAGTCATGGCCTGGGCATTACTATTTCGGAACCTCAATGCCAGCCAGATACAGTGGGTGCTTGGATGGTTGCCTGTCGAAGAGGTCGTATATATGCCAGTAGCCCGCCCGCATTTTCTGTTGATGGGACTCAAAAGCATCCAGCCCTATGCGCCATATCGGGTTCTGAGGCAACTCGGTAGATATCAAGTAGTACCGAGAGATGAAGATTTTAGTACCCAAGTGGTCGAAATCAGTCCTGACGGTCGATTCCCCAAGGAAGAAGTTCGCCAAATTTGGAGCGAGTGTCAACATTTGATGGCAAACACTTGTGTGTCAGATAGGGTCAAAGGGGAAGTTGCCCCAGGGTATCACGAGTGGTTCAAAGGTGACGTGGCATGTGGGAGACCGGCTAAAAGACCTCACCTCGAAGATTTCTCCAAGTCATCCCAAGAGCAGTGGGACTGGTTAGCAAAGGAAGAAAGCTATCGAGTTGAGATTGGTAAACTAAAGCAGCAAGTTGAGAGTCTGAAATTCGAGAACAGTGTACAGGTTGCCGCGGATCAAGGGGAAAAGAGTAGACTGGCTCGAGAAAATGAAGCACTTAGGACCCAAATTCGACAGTTGAAGATAACCATCGATAAGCAACCGAGGAGCCGATCCGATGAACAATTGGTAAAAAGATTGGAAAACGAAGTCAGGGAATGGCGGGATGAGTTAGAAAAATCTGAGAATGTCATGGAAGAACTTAAAGCACAGTGGGCTACAAGAACAGAGGAGCATCGCCAATACTTGAATCAGTTGAAAAGGGACCATGAGAAAATTGTTGCCAATTTAAAGAGAAAAGTGGTCGCCCTTGAGGGTAAAGCGGTTAGGCAGGCTAGAAATTTTGAAATTGAAAGTGGACATTGTTACAACTTGTTGGCCCAAATGGAGTTAGAAGTACAGCAGTTGCAAGACCAACACCTGCAAGACTCTCGAGCTTTAAAGACGTGCAGCGATCAGATAAGACGTTTGCTCATAGAAAAGAAGCAAACAAAAGACAGGATTAGGGCCATTGCTCATGCTATCTTTAGGAGATGCCGGGCTTGTGAAGACATGACCCATACTACTTTTGCCTCAGCAGTGATGATCTATGTGAAGCGAACCATGAATGAGTTAGAGCAGCTTGAAAGGGATTTGGATCCTAGGCCCGCGACAAGGCCGAACGACGCCCCGCGGACACCTAAGTTTGAAGCACTAGAATATGCATAGTCTGTATCTGTAATCCTCTACCATTTTGAGTCAGTCTTTCATATGTCTGTTATCTGTCCAGGTTAAGTAGGTCTGCAGTTTTTAAGAGTCTGTATTTGCTTTTAAATCGCGTCTGTTAGCTTCGTTCCGAAATGTTGGGTTTGTAATAGTTTGTTTTAGTAATGAAAATTGAAAATTTCGAGAATTCTTACTTCCACCCTTTATTTTTGCATTTATCTGCACGAACTACGCTTGGTCTGATTCGTGCGGGGTCACGATACGTAGGCAATCTCCATAGGATTCGACCGTAATCAAGAAAAGGAAAATAGAAGGAAAACCGAGAAAGAGAGAAAGAAAGAAAAGAACGGAAAAATAGAGAGAAGAAGCACAAGAGAGGGATAAGATGAAGAAATTCGAAAGGAAGGTAAAAAGAAACAAGGAACGAAATGCCGGGATGAAGCATGCAATCGAGCAAACGCATAATAGAAATGAATAGCTATATAAGTGCATTCATGCCAAAGTAGGTTGTTAAATTTGTTAAGAACTAATCGCTAACAAAGTGGTTGTCTAAATGTGTGAGTCTAGGCAGGTGGTTAGTTGATTGGCAATTCTGGCAACTCACCCATACAACACCCGGTCGAAAGATCAAGTAAAAATGACAGGGCAGGATTCGGAAATCAGCATCGTAGACCCTTCGAATGAGGTTGAGGTAACAGATGTGGGTGCTATGAAAGAAGAGATGAGGAAATTAAAAGCACAAATGGCTTAAATGCATCGGTCATGGTCTCAGGGACATCCGATGCCACTATATCCTGCTAACCCATCTTACATCCCACCCCTGGCTCAAGCTCAGGAGCCTACCACTCCCTACGCATCTTCAGCTTTCCCTTATCAGGCCCAGTGTTATGGTACCACTTCATACGCTCCCCCAGCACCACCCTCTAAACAGAACCCTCCACCACCCATGGTTCCCGTCTTTGTGGCACCTCCCCCAGCTCCACTACATAGATCATCCAGTGAGCTGCTATTCCAAGCTCACGACACCCAATATTATCCTCCCAAACCCACTTTCAAAGCGCCTGAGCCATACACTTATTCTCCCCATTTTGAAATCCCGGGAGAAGTTGAGAAACCGGTTAAGAATACAGAACAAGAGGAAGTGATTCGTAAAGTCAAAAGCCTGGAGCAATCCTTCAGGAACATGCATGGTTTAGGTAACCAAGTTAGCGTCGCATACAAAGATTTGTGCCCTTTTCCTGATGTCCCGTTGCCTGTGGGGTTTAAAATGCCGAAGTTTGACTTATATGAGGGGCACGGTGACCCAGTAGCCCATCTGCGTGGTTTCTGTAGCAAAATGAGAGGTGCTGGGGGAAAGGATGAATTGTTGATAGCATATTTCGGTCAAAGCCTGAGCGGGTCAGCGCTAGAATGGTACACGAGGCAAGACCCCGGCCGATGGTATACATGGGATGATTTGGCACAAGCATTCATTGGCCATTTTCAATATAACCTCGAGATAGTCCCCAATCGTCTGTCATTGTTGAAACTAGAAAAGAAACCTGGGGAAAGTTTCAGAGAGTTTGGTTTCTGCTGGAGGGAACAAGCTGTAAGGGTTTATCCTCCCATGAGGGAGAGTGAGATGGTAGATTACATCTTGCAAACATTGGAACCTACCTATTTTGGTCATCTAGTGACATCTGTCGGAAAGTCATTTAATGAAGTGGTAAAGATGGGAGCCATGATTGAAGAAGGATTGAAAGCTAACAAGATATTGAGTTACTCGGCATTGAAAGCAACCACTCAGGCCATCCAAAACGGTACTGGTGGTGTGCTTGGGAAAAAGAAGAAAGAGAAGTTGCTACAGTTGAAGCTAGTGCTTGGTCCATGCCCAATAACCCTCCACTCTACTACAACCAACCGAGACCCCACCACCCAAACTACCAATATACCCCATATAGCACACCGCAACACTATTATCCACCACCAGAACCACACTTTTCTATCCACTACGCCCAGACCTACACCAAACCCCCAGTGCACTCGCAATGGCGTACACCAAGTCCCCAAAATACACAGTCACACCCACAAAACACCTATCCACCTCCCAGGGCAAACAGACCAGGAACCAACTTCCGCCCAAACCAAGCTTTTAGAAGTGAGAAGGCCCCAAACAAAAAAACCTTTACTCCACTGGGAGAATCTTACACTGCTCTCTTCCATAGATTGAAACAGTTGGGAATGTTGACCCCAGTTGAATCCAAAGCACCAAACCCTCTTCCCATAAACCTGGACCACTCTGTTAGGTGCGAGTATTGCTTAGGGATGCCGGGGCACGATACTGAAAAATGTTGGAAGTTGAAAAACGTGATACAAGAGCTCATTGATAATCGCCGTATTGAAGTACAAGCTCCAGAAGCCCCGAACATCAATCAAAATCCGTTACCAGCACATTACGAGGCCAACATGATCGAACTGATACATAAGGGGGCAGAGCCTAAAAAACCTTCGCAGGTGGTTATGGTAATTCGTTCTCGGAAGCCAAAGAGAAGACAGTAAGTGCAAGGCCAGTGGTTCAGTTAAAAGCAATAAAAGACAAGCCAGTGTTGGTAATGGGAAAACGACCAGTTGTGGCTGCAGAAAAGCCAGAGCCAGTCAAGTTAATGGTACCAGGGTCATCATCTGCACCCGTGGTGGTTGTGAAAAGAGCTTACATAGAACCGGTTGTCATAAAACCGGTAGTCCAGTTACCCGTGGTTGATAGCAAAGCCGTACCGTGGAGGTATGACAAGGTAGTGGTGACATACAAAGGAAAGGAAATGGAGGAAGAGAGTTGTGAAGCACAAGGACTAACCCGGTCGGGACGTTGTTTCGCTCCTGAAGAGTTGTGAAAGGCTAGGGGCGCTAAAGAAAATCCAGTGCCAGTCAAAAAGGCTGTGACGGAAGAAGAGGCAGAAGAGTTTCTGAAAAAGATGAAAGTACAAGATTATTCCATTGTTGAACAACTGAGAAAAACACCGGCCCAAATCTCGTTGTTATCATTATTGATTCACTCCGATGAGCATTGCCGAGCTTTGATGAAGATATTGAATGAGGCTCATGTGCCTGACAAAATTTTAGTAAACCATCTAGAGACAATTGCCAACAAGATCTTCGAAGTGAACGGGGTAGCATTTTCTGATGATGAATTGCTTGTGGAAGGCACAGAACACAACAAGGCTCTCTATTTGACGGTCAAATGTGAAGGTTCAACGGTTACTCGGGCACTGATCGATAACGGGTCGAGCGCTAATATTTGCACGTTGAACAAGTTAATGATTGATGAGGATAGAGTCCGAAAGAATAGCATTTATGTTCGAGGATTCGACGGAGGGGGAACAAACACAGTAGGGGATATTGTACTCGAATTGAGTATTGGCCCAGTCGAATTCACTATGGAATTTCAGGTATTAGATGCTGCAGTATCCTATAATCTTTTGTTGGGTCGACCATGGATTCACGTGGCCAAAGCCGTGCCTTCCACGCTGCACCAAATGGTCAAATTTGAGTGGGACAGACAAGAAATTGTGTTACATGGGGAAGATCCCACATGCGCCATGAATGATGCCATTGTGCCCTTTATAGAAGCCGAAGATGATAAATGACCCTGGATTTATCAGGTCTTCGACATGGTCCCGGTAAGCAGAGTGCCCGAAGGTCAAAACATGCCATGCCCTAGGGTGGCAGCTGCGACTGTCATGGTAGTATCAGAAATGCTGAATAGCGGGTTCGTGCCAGGGAAATGACTGGGGGCTGAACTTCAGGGCATTATTCAACCTGTGTCCCTTCCCAAAAATCTGGACACCTTCGGATTAGGTTTCAAACCAACAGCGGCAAATGTTAGAAGGGCCCGTAAATCGAGGAAGAAAGCTTGGGTTCTTCCTAAACCTATCCCATGTTTGTCCAGGTCCTTTGTCAGGCCTGGTAGCAAGAAACAGTCATTGGCAAAGATGTTAGGTTCATTCATTGGGGCAGAGGGTAATTTGGATAAGGTGTTCGAGAGAGTATTTGCTGAAGTAAACATGGTTGAGTCCGGGGAAGGGTCGAGCAGAGCGGATATACACTACATCGGACCACATGCTAACATCAACAATTGGGAAGCTACTCCTCTTCCAATTCGGAGGGGGTCGTGGTAGTGGGTTTTGTTTTCCTTTTGTCACCTGGATTATTCCAGGGTTTGTAATCCAGTTGCTATGTTCCGTCCGTTTGGATGAGTTAAAACCCTGTTGTCTTTACATTTAATGAAATGCAATTTTCTTCGTCTCTAATTCTCCTTCCATTTTCTTTTCTTTTCTTTTGTACAGTTCTTTTTATGCTGATATCAATGATATGACATGCATGGGGAATCTTCGGCCCAGTTTTAAAAGCCAATCTAGCTCAGAAGTAATAATACAAGAGATCGAGTGTGGTGATGGGGTGGATTGTAACAATGATGAAGCTTATGAGGAAATTAGTAAAGAATTAAGTTATTTTGAAGAAAAACCCAAACCTAACCTAAATGACACAGAAGCAGTTAATCTAGGGGATTAAGACAATGTGCGGGAAACTAAAATAAGTGTTCATTTGGGGCCACAACTCAAGGAGGAGATAATTAAAGTACTGCATGAGTACAAAGATGTCTTTGCATGGTCATATGATGATATGCCAGGTTTGAGCACCGATTTGATGGTTCACAAATTACCCACTGATCCGGCACTTCCCCTTGTCAAACAGAAGTTGAGAAAGTTCAAAACGGACATAAGTGTGAAGATCAAAGAAGAGATTACCAAGCAGTTTGAGGCGAAGGTCATTCAGGTTACACGGTACCCCACTTGGTTAGCTAATGTCGTGCCTGTGCCGAAGAAAGACGGCAAGACCAGGGTGTGCATCGATTATCGAGACCTTAACAAAGCAAGTCCAAAAGATAATTTGCCATTGCCCAACATCCATATACTGATCGACAGATGTGCCAAACATGATATTGGCTCTTTTGTGGATTGTTATGCAGGTTATCATCAAATTCTAATGGACAAGGAAGATGCAGAAAAGACGGCATTCATCACGCCGTGGGGAACGTATTGTTATTGGGTCATGCTGTTTGGATTAAAAAATGTCGGGGAAACTTATATGAGGGCCATGACAACCATATTCCATGATATGATACATCGGGAGATCGAGGTGTATGTGGATGATGTGATCGTGAAGTCTAGACAGCAATCCGTCCATGTCAGAGATTTGAGAATGTTCTTTCAAAGGCTTCGTAGGTACAATCTTAAGCTCAATCCTACAAAATGTGCTTTCAGGGTGCCATCTGGGAAGTTGTTGGGGTTAATAGTCAGCTGGCGTGGTATTGAATTAGACCCATCGAAGATCAAAGCCATTCAGGAGTTGCCACCTCCAAGAAACAAAACCGAGGTGATGAGTTTATTGGGAAGATTGAACTATATCAGCAGGTTCATTGCTCAGCTCACGGCAACGTGTGAACCAATTTTCAAGTTATTGAAGAAAGATGCCGCGGTCAATTGGACTGATGAATGTCAGGAGGCTTTTGATAAGATAAAGGGGTATTTGTCAAACCCACCCATGTTGGTTCCACCAGAACCATGGAGGCCTTTGATTTTATATCTGACAGTTGTGGACGGTTCATTCGGCTGTCTACTAGGGCAGCACGATGTTACGGGCAGAAAGGAGCAGGCTATTTACAATCTCAGCAAGAAGTTCACATCTTACGAGGTTAAGTATACTTATCTACAAAGGACATGTTGCGCCCTAACTTGGGTGGCACAGAAGTTGAAACATTATTTGTCATCTTACACTACTTACCTTATATCTCGCTTGGACCCATTGAAGTATATTTTTCAGAAACCCATGCCCACAGGAAGGCTTGCAAAGTGGCAGATCTTGCTTACAGAGTTCGACATTATATATGTGACACTGACTGCCATGAAAGCACAGGCATTAGCCGATCATTTGGCTGAGAACCCCGTCGATGAAGATTATGAGCCTTTGAAAACCTATTTCCCTGATGAAGAGGTGATGCACATTGATGAATTGGAACAAGCTGAGAAGTCGGGATGGAAACTTTTCTTTGATGGGGCTGCAAATATGAAAGGCGTGGGAATAGGAGCAGTACTTATTTCGGAAACAGGTCAGCATTACCCTGTTACGGCTCGGCTTCGTTTCTATTGTACAAACAACATGGCAGAATATGAGGCGTGTATATTGGGATTGATATTAGCTGTGGATATGGGTGTACGGGAAGTCTTGGTCATGGGTGACTCGGACTTACTGGTACACCAGATTCAAGGAGAATGGGAAACACAGGATTTGAAACTTATACCATATCGGCAGTGTCTGCATGAGCTTTGCCAGCATTTTCAGGCCATAGAATTCAGGCACATTCCAAGGATTCATAATGAGGTTGCTGACGCTTTGGCGACTTTGGCGTCAATATTGCACCATCCAGATAAGGCTTATGTTGATCCATTGCAGATTCAGGTCCGTGATCAGCATGCTTACTGTAATGTGATAGAAGAGAAAATCGATGGAAAACCGTGGTTCCATGATATCAAAGAGTATATTAGAGCGGGAGTATATCCAACACAGGACACCGGTGATCAGAAAAGAACAATTCGGCGATTGGCAAGCGGGTTTTTCCTTAGTGGAGGGGTGCTGTACAAAAGAACTCCAGATCTCGGGTTGTTGAGGTGTATAGATGCAAGGCAAGCCACAACTATAATGACTGAGGTGCATGCCGGAGTTTGTGGACCACATATGAGTGGGTATGTTCTAGCAAAAAAGATTCTCTGAGCGGGTTATTATTGGCTCACGATGGAGCGGGATTGTATCAGTTTTGTGCATAAGTGTCATCAATGCCAAGTACATGGAGATTTGATTCATTCTCCGCCATCAGAATTACATATGATGTCCGCACCATGGCCTTTTGTTGCATGGGGCATGGATGTTTTAGGGCCAATTGATCCAGCAGCATCAAATGGGCACAGGTTTATTCTGGTAGCTATAGATTATTTTACCAAATGGGTGGAAGCTAAGACGTTCAAGTCTGTGACTAAGAAAGCTGTAGTCGCTTCGTGCATTCAAATATCATCTGTCGGTTTGGGATTCCAAAGGTAATCATCACAAATAATGGGGCTAATCTTAATAGTCATTTGATGAAGGAGACATGTGAGCAGTTTAAGATTACTTACAGGCATTCTACTCCGTACCGTCCCAAGGCAAATGGTGCGGTTGAAGCAGCCAATAAGAATATAAAGAAAATACTCCGGAAGATGGTTGAAGGATCTAGACAGTGGCATGAGAAATTATCTTTTGCTTTGTTAGGATATCGTACCACCGTCCGTACCTCGGTGGGGGCAACTCCTTATTCTTTGGTATATGGTACTGAGGCAGTAATACCCGCAGAAGTGGAAATCCCATCACTGCGAATCATTGCAGAGGCTGAGATCGATGATGATGAATGGGTAAAAAGCCGTCTTGAGCAGTTGAGTTTGATTGACGAGAAGAGATTGGCATCAGTGTGTCATGGCCAACTGTACCAACGAAGAATGGCAAGAGCATACAACAAGAAAGTACGTCCAAGGAAATTCGAAGTCGGTCAATTAGTACTGAGGCGGATTTTGCCTCATTGGGCTGAAGCAAAAGGAAAGTTTGCCCCAAACTGGCAGGGACCATTTGTAATAACCAGAGTGTTGTCTAACGGAGCATTGTATTTGACAGATGTGGAAGGAAAATGTATAGAAATGGCCATCAATTCTGATGCGGTCAAGAGATACTATGTATGATTTCTTTATTTTTTGAATGTATCTATTTGTATCTGGCATATTTTAAAGATTGAAATGATGAAGGCATTTTGTCCTGCTATCCAAACACTATTATCCCTTGTTATCCCCTTTGAGCCTTACTTATTTTTCATACCCCTCTTTCGGAATCAACGGCACTATTAGGGAACACAGGTGCCGAACATAAAAGAAAGAAGAGAAAAAGAAAAAGAAAAGAAAGAAGAGAAAAACAAAAACAAAAACAAAGGAAAAGAAAAACAAAGGAAAGGAAAAAGAAAGAAAATAAAAGCAAAAGAAAGAAAGAAAGAAAAAAAAAAGAAAGAGAAAGAAAAGGGAAGAAAGAAAAACACAACAACAAAAGTTAAAAACCATGAACTACGTTTGACTTGATCCCGAAAGTATACGTAGGCAGCCTTACTCCGAGGTTCAGTCATACCCAAATAGAAATCCAAAAATCCCCAAGCAAGAAACTGGGGCAGAAGTTGTGATTTTTGTGAAAAATGGATTCCGAAAGTTGTATTTTAAACCCATTCAAATTGTTTTGAGCCTTTTATACTTTTCTTTCTAACCCAATCCAAAAGCCTACATTACGGTCCAAAGAAAGACCTTTTGATCAATTTCTAAGAAATGCCAGGTCGAGCAGGTGACGGTAATTCATATCAGCGGCGACACTCTGGTTCAAGCAAGAAAGAACGAAAGTAAAATGAGAGAGTCTTATTGGTGAAAACCTTCACGGGCATCGTAAGGCGACGGGAGATGAGAGTAAATAGATGAGAGAGTCTTATTGGTGAAAACCCTCGCGGGCACCTTGAGGAGAAAGTGAGTTGGAAAATGTTTGAATGGCAAAAGGTATGTGGGTGGAAAAATGTTTTGAGGTACCGTAGCAAAGCAAAGTTAAGATCGGGGTAATCCAAACAAGTGATGGAAGTTTCGGGCAACAAAGTATGGCGATTGAAAGCCGGTTATTTGGACAGAGTGGGCCGATCAATTCAAAATTCATGTCATGACCATTGGTACCAGCTGTCTCACTCAGATAAGTTTCTTTTCCTTCTCTTTTCGAAATAACCATCTGGTTTGGATTCTTCTTATCCTTGACTCAAAAATCATCGCATTTCATTTTCTTGTGAGGGTTTTATCTAGTTGAGATGTTTCAGTACTAGTCTTGGTCAATGCAAGTAGAAAGGACTTCAAAGCTCACTACCGGTTTCTAGAATTGTAAAGAACAACGTGGTCAGAGCATGTCAAAAAATAACGTGATGTCAAGTGGAACACAGGAAATTAATGGAAGTTTCATCGGTGAAATGATTGGGGAATGTCGTGGGAAGGCAAAAACAAAAGGTTAGGAAATGAAATAACAGCATGGATGTAAAACATTTAGGTCGCCGGATGTTGGGAAATTTAAAAAGTTGGTCAGAAAGCCAGGCAGTTCAGGGACAGTGTGTGGAAGGCAGTTAACATAAAGCAAGGCAGTGGAAGGATTTTTTAGCAAGAAGGCCATCAACTAACCACCATTTTAAACTGACGAAATTTTCTTTGATTGTAACAGGGGCAGGAAGTTAGCCGTTGAAAAGGAATTCTCCAAGAAGGAAAACAAGCAGTAATCAGGTTTGATCGCAAAGTTCGGTTTGATTAAATACAAGATAATCTTGAAATGCATAAGGGGAATGGAATTTGATTGAAAAGTTGGCATGATTAGAATAAGTGCAAGTTGTCAGGACCTTCCTGGATAATAGGATGTAGTTCATATACCCGAAAGTCAGGAGTCCTCCTAGAAAATAGAGACATACCATTCAGATTTTTAAGCAGTCAGGGGCCCGCCTGAAGAACGGAGGTGATACAATCCAAGTTTTTAGCTTCCCTTAAATCTCTTTGTTCATCTAGTAATCAGGAGTCCGCCTGGAGAATAGAGACATACAATTTAATTTTAGTAATCAAGAGTCCGCCTGGAGAATAGAGACATACAATTTAATTTTAGCAATCAGGAGCCCGCCTGGATAATAGAG